>NC_138863.1:104477469-104851805 GCF_965194805.1 Balaenoptera borealis | reverse complement strand
CACCTCATTTCTCATCTCCTTGTGCTCTGGTTCGCCATTCCAACCGAGTTAGTAGCAATCTCCCTCCGTGGAGAATCAGCACCTTTAACCTCCTGTTCCGTACAGGTTGCAATCTGTCCTGAGGATGAAAGGGAAGAGGTGGAACCAATGATAGACTAGCTCTAGGTGTTGGGACAGGCACAGATCACTCTATTTTCCCATCAGGAAGAAGAATTAACCACAGGCTCAGCCTGCCGCCCGGAACCAGAATAGGGCTTGAAGCAATCCTGCGCTTTTGCGGCCAACTCCGAAGAAAGCGAGTTGAAAAATGGAGCTCAGGGGCACTGCAATTCACAGACCTGCAGAGTTAGAAATGATAACTCTCGTCCACAAATATATTGAGGGAAGGCAACGAAGAGGATTTGAAAGCAAGGCAGAATTGCAGGAAACAGATTTCAGGAGGTAGATTCGAATCGCCTTTAAAGCACAGGAAAAGCGGCAAAACCTCGACCATGATGCCCTTGGCCAAAAAGGGCGTATACGTTTTTTCCTGAATATATTCAGGAAAAAACGCATACGCCCTTTTTGGCCAACCAAGCAACCTGGAAAGGCAAATCAGCGCTACAAAGAAGTCTCGCTTCCCATCGGTCAAAAGGGCCATGCTGCATAAAGTGTCAAAACCAGAAATGCAGGACAGGCCATGGAGAAACGGGAGCCTTGCTACGCTGATGGGCGGGATGTAAATTGCCAACAGCCACTCTGGAGAAGTGTACGGTGTGTCCTGAAACCTCTAAAAAACTCAGCTTAGAGAGCATAAGGCACTTCCACTCATGGGCATATAAATTGGGAAAACTAAAAATCAGCAAGACACAGGCACCCCAAAGTTTAGGGCTGCTCTGTTGACAAGAACCTCCACTTCGTTACACCTTAAATATCCCAGGAAAGAGAAAAATGGATAAGGAAGTTGTGGTCCTTATGTACAATGGCATATCACTCAGCCATGAAATTAACGTCATAAGGCTAGTAGCAGCATGATGAGAGGATTTAGGTACGACGATTCTAAGTGAAATAAGTCACACAGAAAAAGACACTTATCATAAGATATCACTTATAGAGGGAATGCAAAAACCACTACAGTTGAACGGAATTACAAAACAGAACAGCGTCACACGTTTAGAAGACACACTATGGCTGCTTAACGAGAAAGGTGAGGTGGGTGATGCATAAAACAAGGGTTTCAAATTAGCTCAGATACCGATCCATAAACCCAATATGTAATAGACAAGACCTACTCCTTGCTCAGTGAACTGGACTCAACACCCCCTGTTCACCGCCCAAGAATATATCTGACTAGTAAGAATCTTAAAACCAATGTATTGATATCCCTCTGTAAGTGAGTCAAGTGGGTGTAAAGCGGCATAAACACAGCAGTGAAAAGCAGCTAAACCCCATTATAAAAATCAATTACTTTTAAAAACCCGTGAAACAAAGACAGTGAAAGAGAGAGAAATTCTTACAAAATTCGTTCAGGGGCTGTGATGCCACCTTTATTGACCATCTCTAGACCCACAGCTGATTGAGACATAAGGGTGGACACTCTTGGGCCTGAGAGGTTTGGTGAGGTTGGGTGAGCAAACGCAGACCCTTTAAAGTAATACTGCGTGGTATCCATCCCATGGGTCCAAAATCTCCAGGTTCAAGGGCATCTTCCTACATCGAAAACATGCATGAGAAACCCAGAAGATGGTACACCATGTGATCGGGAAAGGTTTCGAAAACGCACCTCATTTCTCATCTCCTTGTGCTCGGGTTGGCCATTACAGCCGCTTTACTAGCAATCTTCCTCCTTCGAGAATCAGCACCTTTAACCTCCTGTTCCGTACAGGTTGCAATTTGTCCTGAGGATGAACGGGAAGAGGGGGAACCAGTGAGAGACTAGCTCTAGGTGTTGGGACAGGCACAGGTCACTCTATTTTCCCATCAGGAAGAAGAATTAACCACAGGCTCAGCCTGCCGCCCGGAACCAGAATAGGGCCTGTAGCAATCCTACGCTTTTGTGGCCAGCTCCCAAGAAAACGAGTTGAAAAATGGAGCTCAGGGGCACTGCAATTCACAAACCTGCAGAGTTAGAAATGATAACTCTCGTCCACAAATATATTGAGGAAAGGCAACGAAGAGGATTTGAAAGCAAGGCAGAATTACAGGAAACAGATTTCAGGAGGTAGATTCGAATCGCCTTTAAAGCACAGGAAAAGCGGCAAAACCTCGACCATGATGCCCTTGGCCAAAAAGGGCGTCTGCGTTTTTTCCTGAATATATTCAGGAAAAAACGCATACGCCCTTTTTGGCCAACCAAGCAACCTGGAAAGGCAAATCAGCGCTACAAAGAAGTCTCGCTTCCCATCGGTCAAAAGGGCCATGCTGAATAAAGTGTCAAAACCAGAAATGCAGGACAGGCCATGGAGAAACGGGAGCCTTGCTACGCTGATTGGCGTGATGTAAATTGCCAACAGCCACTCTGGAGAAGTGTACGGTGTGTCCTGAAACCTCTAAAAAACTCAGCTTAGAGAGCATAGGGCACTTCCACTCATGGGCGTATAAATTGGGAAAACTAAAAATCAGCAAGACACAGGCACCCCAAAGTTTAGGGCTGCTCTGTTGACAAGAACCTCCACTTCGTTACACCTTAAATATCCCAGGAAAGAGAAAAATGGATAAAGAAGTTGTGGTCCTTATGTACAATGGAATATCACTCAGCCATGAAATCAACGTCATAAGGCTAGTAGCAGCATGATGAGTGGATTTAGGTACGACGATTCTAAGTGAAATAAGTCAACCAGAAAACGACACTTATCATAAGATATCACTTATAGAGGGAATGTAAAAACCGCTACACTTGAACTGAATTACAAAACAGAACAGAGACACACGTTTACAAAACACACTATGGCTGCTTAACGGGAAAGGTGAGGTCGGGTGAGGCAGAAAACAAGGGTTTCAAATTAGCTCAGATACCGTTCCATAAACCCAATATGTAATAGACAAGACCTACTCCTTGCTCAGTGAAGTGGACTCAACGCCCCCTGTTCACCGCCCAAGAATATATCAGACTAGTAAGACTCTTAAAACCAATGTATTGATATCTCTCTGTAAGTGAGTCAAGTGGGTGTAAAGCGGCATAAACACAGCAGTGAAAAGCAGCTAAACCCCATTATAAAAATCAATTACTTTTAAAAACCCGTGAAACAAAGACAGTGAAAGAGAGAGAAATTCATACAGAATTCGTTCAGGGGCTGTGATGACACCTTTATTGACCATCTCTAGACCCACAGCTGATTGAGACATAAGGGTGGACACTCGTGGGGCTGAGAGATTTGGTGAGGTTGGGTGAGCAAACGCAGACCCTTTAAAGTAATACTGCGTGGTACCCATCCCATGGGTCCCAAATCTCCAAGTTCAAGGGCATCTTCCTATATCAAAAAACATGCATGAGAAACCCAGAAGACGGTACACCGTGCGATCGGGAAAGGTTTCTAAAACGCACCTCATTTCTCATCTCCTTGTGCTCTGGTTCGCCATTCCAACCGAGTTAGTAGCAATCTCCCTCCGTGGAGAATCAGCACCTTTAACCTCCTGTTCCGTACAGGTTGCAATCTGTCCTGAGGATGAAAGGGAAGAGGTGGAACCAATGATAGACTAGCTCTAGGTGTTGGGACAGGCACAGATCACTCTATTTTCCCATCAGGAAGAAGAATTAACCACAGGCTCAGCCTGCCGCCCGGAACCAGAATAGGGCTTGAAGCAATCCTGCGCTTTTGCGGCCAACTCCGAAGAAAGCGAGTTGAAAAATGGAGCTCAGGGGCACTGCAATTCACAGACCTGCAGAGTTAGAAATGATAACTCTCGTCCACAAATATATTGAGGGAAGGCAACGAAGAGGATTTGAAAGCAAGGCAGAATTGCAGGAAACAGATTTCAGGAGGTAGATTCGAATCGCCTTTAAAGCACAGGAAAAGCGGCAAAACCTCGACCATGATGCCCTTGGCCAAAAAGGGCGTATACGTTTTTTCCTGAATATATTCAGGAAAAAACGCATACGCCCTTTTTGGCCAACCAAGCAACCTGGAAAGGCAAATCAGCGCTACAAAGAAGTCTCGCTTCCCATCGGTCAAAAGGGCCATGCTGAATAAAGTGTCAAAACCAGAAATGCAGGACAGGCCATGGAGAAACGGGAGCCTTGCTACGCTGATGGGCGGGATGTAAATTGCCAACAGCCACTCTGGAGAAGTGTACGGTGTGTCCTGAAACCTCTAAAAAACTCAGCTTAGAGAGCATAAGGCACTTCCACTCATGGGCATATAAATTGGGAAAACTAAAAATCAGCAAGACACAGGCACCCCAAAGTTTAGGGCTGCTCTGTTGACAAGAACCTCCACTTCGTTACACCTTAAATATCCCAGGAAAGAGAAAAATGGATAAGGAAGTTGTGGTCCTTATGTACAATGGCATATCACTCAGCCATGAAATTAACGTCATAAGGCTAGTAGCAGCATGATGAGAGGATTTAGGTACGACGATTCTAAGTGAAATAAGTCACACAGAAAAAGACACTTATCATAAGATATCACTTATAGAGGGAATGCAAAAACCACTACAGTTGAACGGAATTACAAAACAGAACAGCGTCACACGTTTAGAAGACACACTATGGCTGCTTAACGAGAAAGGTGAGGTGGGTGATGCATAAAACAAGGGTTTCAAATTAGCTCAGATACCGATCCATAAACCCAATATGTAATAGACAAGACCTACTCCTTGCTCAGTGAACTGGACTCAACACCCCCTGTTCACCGCCCAAGAATATATCTGACTAGTAAGAATCTTAAAACCAATGTATTGATATCCCTCTGTAAGTGAGTCAAGTGGGTGTAAAGCGGCATAAACACAGCAGTGAAAAGCAGCTAAACCCCATTATAAAAATCAATTACTTTTAAAAACCCGTGAAACAAAGACAGTGAAAGAGAGAGAAATTCTTACAAAATTCGTTCAGGGGCTGTGATGCCACCTTTATTGACCATCTCTAGACCCACAGCTGATTGAGACATAAGGGTGGACACTCTTGGGCCTGAGAGGTTTGGTGAGGTTGGGTGAGCAAACGCAGACCCTTTAAAGTAATACTGCGTGGTATCCATCCCATGGGTCCAAAATCTCCAGGTTCAAGGGCATCTTCCTACATCGAAAACATGCATGAGAAACCCAGAAGATGGTACACCATGTGATCGGGAAAGGTTTCGAAAACGCACCTCATTTCTCATCTCCTTGTGCTCGGGTTGGCCATTACAGCCGCTTTACTAGCAATCTTCCTCCTTCGAGAATCAGCACCTTTAACCTCCTGTTCCGTACAGGTTGCAATTTGTCCTGAGGATGAACGGGAAGAGGGGGAACCAGTGAGAGACTAGCTCTAGGTGTTGGGACAGGCACAGGTCACTCTATTTTCCCATCAGGAAGAAGAATTAACCACAGGCTCAGCCTGCCGCCCGGAAGCAGAACAGGGCCTGAAGCAATCCTGCGCTTTTGCGGCCAGCTCCCAAAAAAGCGAGTTGAAAAATCGAGCTCAGGGGCACTGCAATTCACAAACCTGCAGAGTTATAAATGATAACTCTCGTCCACAAATATATTGAGGGAAGGCAACGAGGAGGATTTGAAAGCAAGGCAGAATTGCAGGAAACAGATTTCAGGAGGTAGAGTCGAATCGCCTTTAAAGCACAGGAAAAGCGGCAAAACCTCGACCATGATGCCCTTGGCCAAAAAGGGCGTATGCGTTTTTTCCTGAATATATTCAGGAAAAAACGCATACGCCCTTTTTGGCCAACCAAGCAACCTGGAAAGGCAAATCAGCGCTACAAAGAAGTCTCGCTTCCCATCGGTCAAAAGGGCCATGCTGAATAAAGTGTCAAAACCAGAAATGCAGGACAGGCCATGGAGAAACGGGAGCCTTGCTACGCTGATGGGCGGGATGGTAAATTGCCAACAGCCACTCTGGAGAAGTGTACGGTGTGTCCTGAAACCTCTAAAAAACTCAGCTTAGAGAGCATAGGGCACTTCCACTCATGGGCGTATAAATTGGGAAAACTAAAAATCAGCAAGACACAGGCACCCCAAAGTTTAGGGCTGCTCTGTTGACAAGAACCTCCACTTCGTTACACCTTAAATATCCCAGGAAAGAAAAAAATGGATAAAGAAGTTGTGGTCCTTATGTACAATGGAATATCACTCAGCCATGAAATCAACGTCATAAGGCTAGTAGCAGCATGATGAGTGGATTTAGGTACGACGATTCTAAGTGAAATAAGTCAACCAGAAAACGACACTTATCATAAGATATTACTTATAGAGGGAATGTAAAAACCGCTACACTTGAACTGAATTACAAAACAGAACAGAGACACACGTTTACAAAACACACTATGGCTGCTTAACGGGAAAGGTGAGGTCGGGTGAGGCAGAAAACAAGGGTTTCAAATTAGCTCAGATACCGTTCCATAAACCCAATATGTAATAGACAAGACCTACTCCTTGCTCAGTGAAGTGGACTCAACGCCCCCTGTTCACCGCCCAAGAATATATCAGACTAGTAAGACTCTTAAAACCAATGTATTGATATCTCTCTGTAAGTGAGTCAAGTGGGTGTAAAGCGGCATAAACACAGCAGTGAAAAGCAGCTAAACCCCATTATAAAAATCAATTACTTTTAAAAACCCGTGAAACAAAGACAGTGAAAGAGAGAGAAATTCATACAGAATTCGTTCAGGGGCTGTGATGACACCTTTATTGACCATCTCTAGACCCACAGCTGATTGAGACATAAGGGTGGACACTCGTGGGGCTGAGAGATTTGGTGAGGTTGGGTGAGCAAACGCAGACCCTTTAAAGTAATACTGCGTGGTACCCATCCCATGGGTCCCAAATCTCCAAGTTCAAGGGCATCTTCCTATATCAAAAACATGCATGAGAAACCCAGAAGACGGTACACCGTGCGATCGGGAAAGGTTTCTAAAACGCACCTCATTTCTCATCTCCTTGTGCTCTGGTTCGCCATTCCAACCGAGTTAGTAGCAATCTCCCTCCGTGGAGAATCAGCACCTTTAACCTCCTGTTCCGTACAGGTTGCAATCTGTCCTGAGGATGAAAGGGAAGAGGTGGAACCAATGATAGACTAGCTCTAGGTGTTGGGACAGGCACAGATCACTCTATTTTCCCATCAGGAAGAAGAATTAACCACAGGCTCAGCCTGCCGCCCGGAACCAGAATAGGGCTTGAAGCAATCCTGCGCTTTTGCGGCCAACTCCGAAGAAAGCGAGTTGAAAAATGGAGCTCAGGGGCACTGCAATTCACAGACCTGCAGAGTTAGAAATGATAACTCTCGTCCACAAATATATTGAGGGAAGGCAACGAAGAGGATTTGAAAGCAAGGCAGAATTGCAGGAAACAGATTTCAGGAGGTAGATTCGAATCGCCTTTAAAGCACAGGAAAAGCGGCAAAACCTCGACCATGATGCCCTTGGCCAAAAAGGGCGTATACGTTTTTTCCTGAATATATTCAGGAAAAAACGCATACGCCCTTTTTGGCCAACCAAGCAACCTGGAAAGGCAAATCAGCGCTACAAAGAAGTCTCGCTTCCCATCGGTCAAAAGGGCCATGCTGCATAAAGTGTCAAAACCAGAAATGCAGGACAGGCCATGGAGAAACGGGAGCCTTGCTACGCTGATGGGCGGGATGTAAATTGCCAACAGCCACTCTGGAGAAGTGTACGGTGTGTCCTGAAACCTCTAAAAAACTCAGCTTAGAGAGCATAAGGCACTTCCACTCATGGGCATATAAATTGGGAAAACTAAAAATCAGCAAGACACAGGCACCCCAAAGTTTAGGGCTGCTCTGTTGACAAGAACCTCCACTTCGTTACACCTTAAATATCCCAGGAAAGAGAAAAATGGATAAGGAAGTTGTGGTCCTTATGTACAATGGCATATCACTCAGCCATGAAATTAACGTCATAAGGCTAGTAGCAGCATGATGAGAGGATTTAGGTACGACGATTCTAAGTGAAATAAGTCACACAGAAAAAGACACTTATCATAAGATATCACTTATAGAGGGAATGCAAAAACCACTACAGTTGAACGGAATTACAAAACAGAACAGCGTCACACGTTTAGAAGACACACTATGGCTGCTTAACGAGAAAGGTGAGGTGGGTGATGCATAAAACAAGGGTTTCAAATTAGCTCAGATACCGTTCCATAAACCCAATATGTAATAGACAAGACCTACTCCTTGCTCAGTGAACTGGACTCAACACCCCCTGTTCACCGCCCAAGAATATATCTGACTAGTAAGAATCTTAAAACCAATGTATTGATATCCCTCTGTAAGTGAGTCAAGTGGGTGTAAAGCGGCATAAACACAGCAGTGAAAAGCAGCTAAACCCCATTATAAAAATCAATTACTTTTAAAAACCCGTGAAACAAAGACAGTGAAAGAGAGAGAAATTCTTACAAAATTCGTTCAGGGGCTGTGATGCCACCTTTATTGACCATCTCTAGACCCACAGCTGATTGAGACATAAGGGTGGACACTCTTGGGCCTGAGAGGTTTGGTGAGGTTGGGTGAGCAAACGCAGACCCTTTAAAGTAATACTGCGTGGTATCCATCCCATGGGTCCAAAATCTCCAGGTTCAAGGGCATCTTCCTACATCGAAAACATGCATGAGAAACCCAGAAGATGGTACACCATGTGATCGGGAAAGGTTTCGAAAACGCACCTCATTTCTCATCTCCTTGTGCTCGGGTTGGCCATTACAGCCGCTTTACTAGCAATCTCCCTCCTTCGAGAATCAGCACCTTTAACCTCCTGTTCCGTACAGGTTGCAATTTGTCCTGAGGATGAACGGGAAGAGGGGGAACCAGTGAGAGACTAGCTCTAGGTGTTGGGACAGGCACAGGTCACTCTATTTTCCCATCAGGAAGAAGAATTAACCACAGGCTCAGCCTGCCGCCCGGAAGCAGAACAGGGCCTGAAGCAATCCTGCGCTTTTGCGGCCAGCTCCCAAAAAAGCGAGTTGAAAAATCGAGCTCAGGGGCACTGCAATTCACAGACCTGCAGAGTTATAAATGATAACTCTCGTCCACAAATATATTGAGGGAAGGCAACGAGGAGGATTTGAAAGCAAGGCAGAATTGCAGGAAACAGATTTCAGGAGGTAGAGTCGAATCGCCTTTAAAGCACAGGAAAAGCGGCAAAACCTCGACCATGATGCCCTTGGCCAAAAAGGGCGTCTGCGTTTTTTCCTGAATATATTCAGGAAAAAACGCAGACGCCCTTTTTGGCCAACCAAGCAACCTGGAAAGGCAAATCAGCGCTACAAAGAAGTCTCGCTTCCCATCGGTCAAAAGGGCCATGCTGAATAAAGTGTCAAAACCAGAAATGCAGGACAGGCCATGGAGAAACGGGAGCCTTGCTACGCTGATGGGCGTGATGTAAATTGCCAACAGCCACTCTGGAGAAGTGTACGGTGTGTCCTGAAACCTCTAAAAAACTCAGCTTAGAGAGCATAGGGCACTTCCACTCATGGGCGTATAAATTGGGAAAACTAAAAATCAGCAAGACACAGGCACCCCAAAGTTTAGGGCTGCTCTGTTGACAAGAACCTCCACTTCGTTACACCTTAAATATCCCAGGAAAGAGAAAAATGGATAAAGAAGTTGTGGTCCTTATGTACAATGGAATATCACTCAGCCATGAAATCAACGTCATAAGGCTAGTAGCAGCATGATGAGTGGATTTAGGTACGACGATTCTAAGTGAAATAAGTCAACCAGAAAACGACACTTATCATAAGATATCACTTATAGAGGGAATGTAAAAACCGCTACACTTGAACTGAATTACAAAACAGAACAGAGACACACGTTTACAAAACACACTATGGCTGCTTAACGGGAAAGGTGAGGTCGGGTGAGGCAGAAAACAAGGGTTTCAAATTAGCTCAGATACCGTTCCATAAACCCAATATGTAATAGACAAGACCTACTCCTTGCTCAGTGAAGTGGACTCAACGCCCCCTGTTCACCGCCCAAGAATATATCAGACTAGTAAGACTCTTAAAACCAATGTATTGATATCTCTCTGTAAGTGAGTCAAGTGGGTGTAAAGCGGCATAAACACAGCAGTGAAAAGCAGCTAAACCCCATTATAAAAATCAATTACTTTTAAAAACCCGTGAAACAAAGACAGTGAAAGAGAGAGAAATTCATACAGAATTCGTTCAGGGGCTGTGATGACACCTTTATTGACCATCTCTAGACCCACAGCTGATTGAGACATAAGGGTGGACACTCGTGGGGCTGAGAGATTTGGTGAGGTTGGGTGAGCAAACGCAGACCCTTTAAAGTAATACTGCGTGGTACCCATCCCATGGGTCCCAAATCTCCAAGTTCAAGGGCATCTTCCTATATCAAAAACATGCATGAGAAACCCAGAAGACGGTACACCGTGCGATCGGGAAAGGTTTCTAAAACGCACCTCATTTCTCATCTCCTTGTGCTCTGGTTCGCCATTCCAACCGAGTTAGTAGCAATCTCCCTCCGTGGAGAATCAGCACCTTTAACCTCCTGTTCCGTACAGGTTGCAATCTGTCCTGAGGATGAAAGGGAAGAGGTGGAACCAATGATAGACTAGCTCTAGGTGTTGGGACAGGCACAGATCACTCTATTTTCCCATCAGGAAGAAGAATTAACCACAGGCTCAGCCTGCCGCCCGGAACCAGAATAGGGCTTGAAGCAATCCTGCGCTTTTGCGGCCAACTCCGAAGAAAGCGAGTTGAAAAATGGAGCTCAGGGGCACTGCAATTCACAGACCTGCAGAGTTAGAAATGATAACTCTCGTCCACAAATATATTGAGGGAAGGCAACGAAGAGGATTTGAAAGCAAGGCAGAATTGCAGGAAACAGATTTCAGGAGGTAGATTCGAATCGCCTTTAAAGCACAGGAAAAGCGGCAAAACCTCGACCATGATGCCCTTGGCCAAAAAGGGCGTATACGTTTTTTCCTGAATATATTCAGGAAAAAACGCATACGCCCTTTTTGGCCAACCAAGCAACCTGGAAAGGCAAATCAGCGCTACAAAGAAGTCTCGCTTCCCATCGGTCAAAAGGGCCATGCTGCATAAAGTGTCAAAACCAGAAATGCAGGACAGGCCATGGAGAAACGGGAGCCTTGCTACGCTGATGGGCGGGATGTAAATTGCCAACAGCCACTCTGGAGAAGTGTACGGTGTGTCCTGAAACCTCTAAAAAACTCAGCTTAGAGAGCATAAGGCACTTCCACTCATGGGCATATAAATTGGGAAAACTAAAAATCAGCAAGACACAGGCACCCCAAAGTTTAGGGCTGCTCTGTTGACAAGAACCTCCACTTCGTTACACCTTAAATATCCCAGGAAAGAGAAAAATGGATAAGGAAGTTGTGGTCCTTATGTACAATGGAATATCACTCAGCCATGAAATCAACGTCATAAGGCTAGTAGCAGCATGATGAGTGGATTTAGGTACGACGATTCTAAGTGAAATAAGTCAACCAGAAAACGACACTTATCATAAGATATCACTTATAGAGGGAATGTAAAAACCGCTACACTTGAACTGAATTACAAAACAGAACAGAGACACACGTTTACAAAACACACTATGGCTGCTTAACGGGAAAGGTGAGGTCGGGTGAGGCAGAAAACAAGGGTTTCAAATTAGCTCAGATACCGTTCCATAAACCCAATATGTAATAGACAAGACCTACTCCTTGCTCAGTGAAGTGGACTCAACGCCCCCTGTTCACCGCCCAAGAATATATCAGACTAGTAAGACTCTTAAAACCAATGTATTGATATCTCTCTGTAAGTGAGTCAAGTGGGTGTAAAGCGGCATAAACACAGCAGTGAAAAGCAGCTAAACCCCATTATAAAAATCAATTACTTTTAAAAACCCGTGAAACAAAGACAGTGAAAGAGAGAGAAATTCATACAGAATTCGTTCAGGGGCTGTGATGACACCTTTATTGACCATCTCTAGACCCACAGCTGATTGAGACATAAGGGTGGACACTCGTGGGGCTGAGAGATTTGGTGAGGTTGGGTGAGCAAACGCAGACCCTTTAAAGTAATACTGCGTGGTACCCATCCCATGGGTCCCAAATCTCCAAGTTCAAGGGCATCTTCCTATATCAAAAACATGCATGAGAAACCCAGAAGACGGTACACCGTGCGATCGGGAAAGGTTTCTAAAACGCACCTCATTTCTCATCTCCTTGTGCTCTGGTTCGCCATTCCAACCGAGTTAGTAGCAATCTCCCTCCGTGGAGAATCAGCACCTTTAACCTCCTGTTCCGTACAGGTTGCAATCTGTCCTGAGGATGAAAGGGAAGAGGTGGAACCAATGATAGACTAGCTCTAGGTGTTGGGACAGGCACAGATCACTCTATTTTCCCATCAGGAAGAAGAATTAACCACAGGCTCAGCCTGCCGCCCGGAACCAGAATAGGGCTTGAAGCAATCCTGCGCTTTTGCGGCCAACTCCGAAGAAAGCGAGTTGAAAAATGGAGCTCAGGGGCACTGCAATTCACAGACCTGCAGAGTTAGAAATGATAACTCTCGTCCACAAATATATTGAGGGAAGGCAACGAAGAGGATTTGAAAGCAAGGCAGAATTGCAGGAAACAGATTTCAGGAGGTAGATTCGAATCGCCTTTAAAGCACAGGAAAAGCGGCAAAACCTCGACCATGATGCCCTTGGCCAAAAAGGGCGTATACGTTTTTTCCTGAATATATTCAGGAAAAAACGCATACGCCCTTTTTGGCCAACCAAGCAACCTGGAAAGGCAAATCAGCGCTACAAAGAAGTCTCGCTTCCCATCGGTCAAAAGGGCCATGCTGCATAAAGTGTCAAAACCAGAAATGCAGGACAGGCCATGGAGAAACGGGAGCCTTGCTACGCTGATGGGCGGGATGTAAATTGCCAACAGCCACTCTGGAGAAGTGTACGGTGTGTCCTGAAACCTCTAAAAAACTCAGCTTAGAGAGCATAAGGCACTTCCACTCATGGGCATATAAATTGGGAAAACTAAAAATCAGCAAGACACAGGCACCCCAAAGTTTAGGGCTGCTCTGTTGACAAGAACCTCCACTTCGTTACACCTTAAATATCCCAGGAAAGAGAAAAATGGATAAGGAAGTTGTGGTCCTTATGTACAATGGCATATCACTCAGCCATGAAATTAACGTCATAAGGCTAGTAGCAGCATGATGAGAGGATTTAGGTACGACGATTCTAAGTGAAATAAGTCACACAGAAAAAGACACTTATCATAAGATATCACTTATAGAGGGAATGCAAAAACCACTACAGTTGAACGGAATTACAAAACAGAACAGCGTCACACGTTTAGAAGACACACTATGGCTGCTTAACGAGAAAGGTGAGGTGGGTGATGCATAAAACAAGGGTTTCAAATTAGCTCAGATACCGATCCATAAACCCAATATGTAATAGACAAGACCTACTCCTTGCTCAGTGAACTGGACTCAACACCCCCTGTTCACCGCCCAAGAATATATCTGACTAGTAAGAATCTTAAAACCAATGTATTGATATCCCTCTGTAAGTGAGTCAAGTGGGTGTAAAGCGGCATAAACACAGCAGTGAAAAGCAGCTAAACCCCATTATAAAAATCAATTACTTTTAAAAACCCGTGAAACAAAGACAGTGAAAGAGAGAGAAATTCTTACAAAATTCGTTCAGGGGCTGTGATGCCACCTTTATTGACCATCTCTAGACCCACAGCTGATTGAGACATAAGGGTGGACACTCTTGGGCCTGAGAGGTTTGGTGAGGTTGGGTGAGCAAACGCAGACCCTTTAAAGTAATACTGCGTGGTATCCATCCCATGGGTCCAAAATCTCCAGGTTCAAGGGCATCTTCCTACATCGAAAACATGCATGAGAAACCCAGAAGATGGTACACCATGTGATCGGGAAAGGTTTCGAAAACGCACCTCATTTCTCATCTCCTTGTGCTCGGGTTGGCCATTACAGCCGCTTTACTAGCAATCTTCCTCCTTCGAGAATCAGCACCTTTAACCTCCTGTTCCGTACAGGTTGCAATTTGTCCTGAGGATGAACGGGAAGAGGGGGAACCAGTGAGAGACTAGCTCTAGGTGTTGGGACAGGCACAGGTCACTCTATTTTCCCATCAGGAAGAAGAATTAACCACAGGCTCAGCCTGCCGCCCGGAACCAGAATAGGGCCTGTAGCAATCCTACGCTTTTGTGGCCAGCTCCCAAGAAAACGAGTTGAAAAATGGAGCTCAGGGGCACTGCAATTCACAAACCTGCAGAGTTAGAAATGATAACTCTCGTCCACAAATATATTGAGGAAAGGCAACGAAGAGGATTTGAAAGCAAGGCAGAATTACAGGAAACAGATTTCAGGAGGTAGATTCGAATCGCCTTTAAAGCACAGGAAAAGCGGCAAAACCTCGACCATGATGCCCTTGGCCAAAAAGGGCGTCTGCGTTTTTTCCTGAATATATTCAGGAAAAAACGCAGACGCCCTTTTTGGCCAACCAAGCAACCTGGAAAGGCAAATCAGCGCTACAAAGAAGTCTCGCTTCCCATCGGTCAAAAGGGCCATGCTGAATAAAGTGTCAAAACCAGAAATGCAGGACAGGCCATGGAGAAACGGGAGCCTTGCTACGCTGATTGGCGTGATGTAAATTGCCAACAGCCACTCTGGAGAAGTGTACGGTGTGTCCTGAAACCTCTAAAAAACTCAGCTTAGAGAGCATAGGGCACTTCCACTCATGGGCGTATAAATTGGGAAAACTAAAAATCAGCAAGACACAGGCACCCCAAAGTTTAGGGCTGCTCTGTTGACAAGAACCTCCACTTCGTTACACCTTAAATATCCCAGGAAAGAGAAAAATGGATAAAGAAGTTGTGGTCCTTATGTACAATGGAATATCACTCAGCCATGAAATCAACGTCATAAGGCTAGTAGCAGCATGATGAGTGGATTTAGGTACGACGATTCTAAGTGAAATAAGTCAACCAGAAAACGACACTTATCATAAGATATCACTTATAGAGGGAATGTAAAAACCGCTACACTTGAACTGAATTACAAAACAGAACAGAGACACACGTTTACAAAACACACTATGGCTGCTTAACGGGAAAGGTGAGGTCGGGTGAGGCAGAAAACAAGGGTTTCAAATTAGCTCAGATACCGTTCCATAAACCCAATATGTAATAGACAAGACCTACTCCTTGCTCAGTGAAGTGGACTCAACGCCCCCTGTTCACCGCCCAAGAATATATCAGACTAGTAAGACTCTTAAAACCAATGTATTGATATCTCTCTGTAAGTGAGTCAAGTGGGTGTAAAGCGGCATAAACACAGCAGTGAAAAGCAGCTAAACCCCATTATAAAAATCAATTACTTTTAAAAACCCGTGAAACAAAGACAGTGAAAGAGAGAGAAATTCATACAGAATTCGTTCAGGGGCTGTGATGACACCTTTATTGACCATCTCTAGACCCACAGCTGATTGAGACATAAGGGTGGACACTCGTGGGGCTGAGAGATTTGGTGAGGTTGGGTGAGCAAACGCAGACCCTTTAAAGTAATACTGCGTGGTACCCATCCCATGGGTCCCAAATCTCCAAGTTCAAGGGCATCTTCCTATATCAAAAACATGCATGAGAAACCCAGAAGACGGTACACCGTGCGATCGGGAAAGGTTTCTAAAACGCACCTCATTTCTCATCTCCTTGTGCTCTGGTTCGCCATTCCAACCGAGTTAGTAGCAATCTCCCTCCGTGGAGAATCAGCACCTTTAACCTCCTGTTCCGTACAGGTTGCAATCTGTCCTGAGGATGAAAGGGAAGAGGTGGAACCAATGATAGACTAGCTCTAGGTGTTGGGACAGGCACAGATCACTCTATTTTCCCATCAGGAAGAAGAATTAACCACAGGCTCAGCCTGCCGCCCGGAACCAGAATAGGGCTTGAAGCAATCCTGCGCTTTTGTGGCCAACTCTGAAGAAAGCGAGTTGAAAAATGGAGCTCAGGGGCACTGCAATTCACAGACCTGCAGAGTTAGAAATGATAACTCTCGTCCACAAATATATTGAGGGAAGGCAACGAAGAGGATTTGAAAGCAAGGCAGAATTGCAGGAAACAGATTTCAGGAGGTAGATTCGAATTGCCTTTAAAGCACAGGAAAAGCGGCAAAACCTCGACCATGATGCCCTTGGCCAAAAAGGGCGTATACGTTTTTTCCTGAATATATTCAGGAAAAAACGCATACGCCCTTTTTGGCCAACCAAGCAACCTGGAAAGGCAAATCAGCGCTACAAAGAAGTCTCGCTTCCCATCGGTCAAAAGGGCCATGCTGAATAAAGTGTCAAAACCAGAAATGCAGGACAGGCCATGGAGAAACGGGAGCCTTGCTACGCTGATGGGCGGGATGTAAATTGCCAACAGCCACTCTGGAGAAGTGTACGGTGTGTCCTGAAACCTCTAAAAAACTCAGCTTAGAGAGCATAAGGCACTTCCACTCATGGGCATATAAATTGGGAAAACTAAAAATCAGCAAGACACAGGCACCCCAAAGTTTAGGGCTGCTCTGTTGACAAGAACCTCCACTTCGTTACACCTTAAATATCCCAGGAAAGAGAAAAATGGATAAGGAAGTTGTGGTCCTTATGTACAATGGCATATCACTCAGCCATGAAATTAACGTCATAAGGCTAGTAGCAGCATGATGAGAGGATTTAGGTACGACGATTCTAAGTGAAATAAGTCACACAGAAAAAGACACTTATCATAAGATATCACTTATAGAGGGAATGCAAAAACCACTACAGTTGAACGGAATTACAAAACAGAACAGCGTCACACGTTTAGAAGACACACTATGGCTGCTTAACGAGAAAGGTGAGGTGGGTGATGCATAAAACAAGGGTTTCAAATTAGCTCAGATACCGATCCATAAACCCAATATGTAATAGACAAGACCTACTCCTTGCTCAGTGAACTGGACTCAACACCCCCTGTTCACCGCCCAAGAATATATCTGACTAGTAAGAATCTTAAAACCAATGTATTGATATCCCTCTGTAAGTGAGTCAAGTGGGTGTAAAGCGGCATAAACACAGCAGTGAAAAGCAGCTAAACCCCATTATAAAAATCAATTACTTTTAAAAACCCGTGAAACAAAGACAGTGAAAGAGAGAGAAATTCTTACAAAATTCGTTCAGGGGCTGTGATGCCACCTTTATTGACCATCTCTAGACCCACAGCTGATTGAGACATAAGGGTGGACACTCTTGGGCCTGAGAGGTTTGGTGAGGTTGGGTGAGCAAACGCAGACCCTTTAAAGTAATACTGCGTGGTATCCATCCCATGGGTCCAAAATCTCCAGGTTCAAGGGCATCTTCCTACATCGAAAACATGCATGAGAAACCCAGAAGATGGTACACCATGTGATCGGGAAAGGTTTCGAAAACGCACCTCATTTCTCATCTCCTTGTGCTCGGGTTGGCCATTACAGCCGCTTTACTAGCAATCTCCCTCCTTCGAGAATCAGCACCTTTAACCTCCTGTTCCGTACAGGTTGCAATTTGTCCTGAGGATGAACGGGAAGAGGGGGAACCAGTGAGAGACTAGCTCTAGGTGTTGGGACAGGCACAGGTCACTCTATTTTCCCATCAGGAAGAAGAATTAACCACAGGCTCAGCCTGCCGCCCGGAACCAGAATAGGGCCTGTAGCAATCCTACGCTTTTGTGGCCAGCTCCCAAGAAAACGAGTTGAAAAATGGAGCTCAGGGGCACTGCAATTCACAAACCTGCAGAGTTAGAAATGATAACTCTCGTCCACAAATATATTGAGGAAAGGCAACGAAGAGGATTTGAAAGCAAGGCAGAATTACAGGAAACAGATTTCAGGAGGTAGATTCGAATCGCCTTTAAAGCACAGGAAAAGCGGCAAAACCTCGACCATGATGCCCTTGGCCAAAAAGGGCGTCTGCGTTTTTTCCTGAATATATTCAGGAAAAAACGCAGACGCCCTTTTTGGCCAACCAAGCAACCTGGAAAGGCAAATCAGCGCTACAAAGAAGTCTCGCTTCCCATCGGTCAAAAGGGCCATGCTGAATAAAGTGTCAAAACCAGAAATGCAGGACAGGCCATGGAGAAACGGGAGCCTTGCTACGCTGATTGGCGTGATGTAAATTGCCAACAGCCACTCTGGAGAAGTGTACGGTGTGTCCTGAAACCTCTAAAAAACTCAGCTTAGAGAGCATAGGGCACTTCCACTCATGGGCGTATAAATTGGGAAAACTAAAAATCAGCAAGACACAGGCACCCCAAAGTTTAGGGCTGCTCTGTTGACAAGAACCTCCACTTCGTTACACCTTAAATATCCCAGGAAAGAGAAAAATGGATAAAGAAGTTGTGGTCCTTATGTACAATGGAATATCACTCAGCCATGAAATCAACGTCATAAGGCTAGTAGCAGCATGATGAGTGGATTTAGGTACGACGATTCTAAGTGAAATAAGTCAACCAGAAAACGACACTTATCATAAGATATCACTTATAGAGGGAATGTAAAAACCGCTACACTTGAACTGAATTACAAAACAGAACAGAGACACACGTTTACAAAACACACTATGGCTGCTTAACGGGAAAGGTGAGGTCGGGTGAGGCAGAAAACAAGGGTTTCAAATTAGCTCAGATACCGTTCCATAAACCCAATATGTAATAGACAAGACCTACTCCTTGCTCAGTGAAGTGGACTCAACGCCCCCTGTTCACCGCCCAAGAATATATCAGACTAGTAAGACTCTTAAAACCAATGTATTGATATCTCTCTGTAAGTGAGTCAAGTGGGTGTAAAGCGGCATAAACACAGCAGTGAAAAGCAGCTAAACCCCATTATAAAAATCAATTACTTTTAAAAACCCGTGAAACAAAGACAGTGAAAGAGAGAGAAATTCATACAGAATTCGTTCAGGGGCTGTGATGACACCTTTATTGACCATCTCTAGACCCACAGCTGATTGAGACATAAGGGTGGACACTCGTGGGGCTGAGAGATTTGGTGAGGTTGGGTGAGCAAACGCAGACCCTTTAAAGTAATACTGCGTGGTACCCATCCCATGGGTCCCAAATCTCCAAGTTCAAGGGCATCTTCCTATATCAAAAACATGCATGAGAAACCCAGAAGACGGTACACCGTGCGATCGGGAAAGGTTTCTAAAACGCACCTCATTTCTCATCTCCTTGTGCTCTGGTTCGCCATTCCAACCGAGTTAGTAGCAATCTCCCTCCGTGGAGAATCAGCACCTTTAACCTCCTGTTCCGTACAGGTTGCAATCTGTCCTGAGGATGAAAGGGAAGAGGTGGAACCAATGATAGACTAGCTCTAGGTGTTGGGACAGGCACAGATCACTCTATTTTCCCATCAGGAAGAAGAATTAACCACAGGCTCAGCCTGCCGCCCGGAACCAGAATAGGGCTTGAAGCAATCCTGCGCTTTTGTGGCCAACTCTGAAGAAAGCGAGTTGAAAAATGGAGCTCAGGGGCACTGCAATTCACAGACCTGCAGAGTTAGAAATGATAACTCTCGTCCACAAATATATTGAGGGAAGGCAACGAAGAGGATTTGAAAGCAAGGCAGAATTGCAGGAAACAGATTTCAGGAGGTAGATTCGAATTGCCTTTAAAGCACAGGAAAAGCGGCAAAACCTCGACCATGATGCCCTTGGCCAAAAAGGGCGTATACGTTTTTTCCTGAATATATTCAGGAAAAAACGCATACGCCCTTTTTGGCCAACCAAGCAACCTGGAAAGGCAAATCAGCGCTACAAAGAAGTCTCGCTTCCCATCGGTCAAAAGGGCCATGCTGAATAAAGTGTCAAAACCAGAAATGCAGGACAGGCCATGGAGAAACGGGAGCCTTGCTACGCTGATGGGCGGGATGTAAATTGCCAACAGCCACTCTGGAGAAGTGTACGGTGTGTCCTGAAACCTCTAAAAAACTCAGCTTAGAGAGCATAAGGCACTTCCACTCATGGGCATATAAATTGGGAAAACTAAAAATCAGCAAGACACAGGCACCCCAAAGTTTAGGGCTGCTCTGTTGACAAGAACCTCCACTTCGTTACACCTTAAATATCCCAGGAAAGAGAAAAATGGATAAGGAAGTTGTGGTCCTTATGTACAATGGCATATCACTCAGCCATGAAATTAACGTCATAAGGCTAGTAGCAGCATGATGAGAGGATTTAGGTACGACGATTCTAAGTGAAATAAGTCACACAGAAAAAGACACTTATCATAAGATATCACTTATAGAGGGAATGCAAAAACCACTACAGTTGAACGGAATTACAAAACAGAACAGCGTCACACGTTTAGAAGACACACTATGGCTGCTTAACGAGAAAGGTGAGGTGGGTGATGCATAAAACAAGGGTTTCAAATTAGCTCAGATACCGATCCATAAACCCAATATGTAATAGACAAGACCTACTCCTTGCTCAGTGAACTGGACTCAACACCCCCTGTTCACCGCCCAAGAATATATCTGACTAGTAAGAATCTTAAAACCAATGTATTGATATCCCTCTGTAAGTGAGTCAAGTGGGTGTAAAGCGGCATAAACACAGCAGTGAAAAGCAGCTAAACCCCATTATAAAAATCAATTACTTTTAAAAACCCGTGAAACAAAGACAGTGAAAGAGAGAGAAATTCTTACAAAATTCGTTCAGGGGCTGTGATGCCACCTTTATTGACCATCTCTAGACCCACAGCTGATTGAGACATAAGGGTGGACACTCTTGGGCCTGAGAGGTTTGGTGAGGTTGGGTGAGCAAACGCAGACCCTTTAAAGTAATACTGCGTGGTATCCATCCCATGGGTCCAAAATCTCCAGGTTCAAGGGCATCTTCCTACATCGAAAACATGCATGAGAAACCCAGAAGATGGTACACCATGTGATCGGGAAAGGTTTCGAAAACGCACCTCATTTCTCATCTCCTTGTGCTCGGGTTGGCCATTACAGCCGCTTTACTAGCAATCTCCCTCCTTCGAGAATCAGCACCTTTAACCTCCTGTTCCGTACAGGTTGCAATTTGTCCTGAGGATGAACGGGAAGAGGGGGAACCAGTGAGAGACTAGCTCTAGGTGTTGGGACAGGCACAGGTCACTCTATTTTCCCATCAGGAAGAAGAATTAACCACAGGCTCAGCCTGCCGCCCGGAAGCAGAACAGGGCCTGAAGCAATCCTGCGCTTTTGCGGCCAGCTCCCAAAAAAGCGAGTTGAAAAATCGAGCTCAGGGGCACTGCAATTCACAGACCTGCAGAGTTATAAATGATAACTCTCGTCCACAAATATATTGAGGGAAGGCAACGAGGAGGATTTGAAAGCAAGGCAGAATTGCAGGAAACAGATTTCAGGAGGTAGAGTCGAATCGCCTTTAAAGCACAGGAAAAGCGGCAAAACCTCGACCATGATGCCCTTGGCCAAAAAGGGCGTCTGCGTTTTTTCCTGAATATATTCAGGAAAAAACGCAGACGCCCTTTTTGGCCAACCAAGCAACCTGGAAAGGCAAATCAGCGCTACAAAGAAGTCTCGCTTCCCATCGGTCAAAAGGGCCATGCTGAATAAAGTGTCAAAACCAGAAATGCAGGACAGGCCATGGAGAAACGGGAGCCTTGCTACGCTGATTGGCGTGATGTAAATTGCCAACAGCCACTCTGGAGAAGTGTACGGTGTGTCCTGAAACCTCTAAAAAACTCAGCTTAGAGAGCATAGGGCACTTCCACTCATGGGCGTATAAATTGGGAAAACTAAAAATCAGCAAGACACAGGCACCCCAAAGTTTAGGGCTGCTCTGTTGACAAGAACCTCCACTTCGTTACACCTTAAATATCCCAGGAAAGAGAAAAATGGATAAAGAAGTTGTGGTCCTTATGTACAATGGAATATCACTCAGCCATGAAATCAACGTCATAAGGCTAGTAGCAGCATGATGAGTGGATTTAGGTACGACGATTCTAAGTGAAATAAGTCAACCAGAAAACGACACTTATCATAAGATATCACTTATAGAGGGAATGTAAAAACCGCTACACTTGAACTGAATTACAAAACAGAACAGAGACACACGTTTACAAAACACACTATGGCTGCTTAACGGGAAAGGTGAGGTCGGGTGAGGCAGAAAACAAGGGTTTCAAATTAGCTCAGATACCGTTCCATAAACCCAATATGTAATAGACAAGACCTACTCCTTGCTCAGTGAAGTGGACTCAACGCCCCCTGTTCACCGCCCAAGAATATATCAGACTAGTAAGACTCTTAAAACCAATGTATTGATATCTCTCTGTAAGTGAGTCAAGTGGGTGTAAAGCGGCATAAACACAGCAGTGAAAAGCAGCTAAACCCCATTATAAAAATCAATTACTTTTAAAAACCCGTGAAACAAAGACAGTGAAAGAGAGAGAAATTCATACAGAATTCGTTCAGGGGCTGTGATGACACCTTTATTGACCATCTCTAGACCCACAGCTGATTGAGACATAAGGGTGGACACTCGTGGGGCTGAGAGATTTGGTGAGGTTGGGTGAGCAAACGCAGACCCTTTAAAGTAATACTGCGTGGTACCCATCCCATGGGTCCCAAATCTCCAAGTTCAAGGGCATCTTCCTATATCAAAAACATGCATGAGAAACCCAGAAGACGGTACACCGTGCGATCGGGAAAGGTTTCTAAAACGCACCTCATTTCTCATCTCCTTGTGCTCTGGTTCGCCATTCCAACCGAGTTAGTAGCAATCTCCCTCCGTGGAGAATCAGCACCTTTAACCTCCTGTTCCGTACAGGTTGCAATCTGTCCTGAGGATGAAAGGGAAGAGGTGGAACCAATGATAGACTAGCTCTAGGTGTTGGGACAGGCACAGATCACTCTATTTTCCCATCAGGAAGAAGAATTAACCACAGGCTCAGCCTGCCGCCCGGAACCAGAATAGGGCTTGAAGCAATCCTGCGCTTTTGCGGCCAACTCCGAAGAAAGCGAGTTGAAAAATGGAGCTCAGGGGCACTGCAATTCACAGACCTGCAGAGTTAGAAATGATAACTCTCGTCCACAAATATATTGAGGGAAGGCAACGAAGAGGATTTGAAAGCAAGGCAGAATTGCAGGAAACAGATTTCAGGAGGTAGATTCGAATCGCCTTTAAAGCACAGGAAAAGCGGCAAAACCTCGACCATGATGCCCTTGGCCAAAAAGGGCGTATACGTTTTTTCCTGAATATATTCAGGAAAAAACGCATACGCCCTTTTTGGCCAACCAAGCAACCTGGAAAGGCAAATCAGCGCTACAAAGAAGTCTCGCTTCCCATCGGTCAAAAGGGCCATGCTGCATAAAGTGTCAAAACCAGAAATGCAGGACAGGCCATGGAGAAACGGGAGCCTTGCTACGCTGATGGGCGGGATGTAAATTGCCAACAGCCACTCTGGAGAAGTGTACGGTGTGTCCTGAAACCTCTAAAAAACTCAGCTTAGAGAGCATAAGGCACTTCCACTCATGGGCATATAAATTGGGAAAACTAAAAATCAGCAAGACACAGGCACCCCAAAGTTTAGGGCTGCTCTGTTGACAAGAACCTCCACTTCGTTACACCTTAAATATCCCAGGAAAGAGAAAAATGGATAAGGAAGTTGTGGTCCTTATGTACAATGGCATATCACTCAGCCATGAAATTAACGTCATAAGGCTAGTAGCAGCATGATGAGAGGATTTAGGTACGACGATTCTAAGTGAAATAAGTCACACAGAAAAAGACACTTATCATAAGATATCACTTATAGAGGGAATGCAAAAACCACTACAGTTGAACGGAATTACAAAACAGAACAGCGTCACACGTTTAGAAGACACACTATGGCTGCTTAACGAGAAAGGTGAGGTGGGTGATGCATAAAACAAGGGTTTCAAATTAGCTCAGATACCGATCCATAAACCCAATATGTAATAGACAAGACCTACTCCTTGCTCAGTGAACTGGACTCAACACCCCCTGTTCACCGCCCAAGAATATATCTGACTAGTAAGAATCTTAAAACCAATGTATTGATATCCCTCTGTAAGTGAGTCAAGTGGCTGTAAAGCGGCATAAACACAGCAGTGAAAAGCAGCTAAACCCCATTATAAAAATCAATTACTTTTAAAAACCCGTGAAACAAAGACAGTGAAAGAGAGAGAAATTCTTACAAAATTCGTTCAGGGGCTGTGATGCCACCTTTATTGACCATCTCTAGACCCACAGCTGATTGAGACATAAGGGTGGACACTCTTGGGCCTGAGAGGTTTGGTGAGGTTGGGTGAGCAAACGCAGACCCTTTAAAGTAATACTGCGTGGTATCCATCCCATGGGTCCAAAATCTCCAGGTTCAAGGGCATCTTCCTACATCGAAAACATGCATGAGAAACCCAGAAGATGGTACACCATGTGATCGGGAAAGGTTTCGAAAACGCACCTCATTTCTCATCTCCTTGTGCTCGGGTTGGCCATTACAGCCGCTTTACTAGCAATCTTCCTCCTTCGAGAATCAGCACCTTTAACCTCCTGTTCCGTACAGGTTGCAATTTGTCCTGAGGATGAACGGGAAGAGGGGGAACCAGTGAGAGACTAGCTCTAGGTGTTGGGACAGGCACAGGTCACTCTATTTTCCCATCAGGAAGAAGAATTAACCACAGGCTCAGCCTGCCGCCCGGAAGCAGAACAGGGCCTGAAGCAATCCTGCGCTTTTGCGGCCAGCTCCCAAAAAAGCGAGTTGAAAAATCGAGCTCAGGGGCACTGCAATTCACAGACCTGCAGAGTTATAAATGATAACTCTCGTCCACAAATATATTGAGGGAAGGCAACGAGGAGGATTTGAAAGCAAGGCAGAATTGCAGGAAACAGATTTCAGGAGGTAGAGTCGAATCGCCTTTAAAGCACAGGAAAAGCGGCAAAACCTCGACCATGATGCCCTTGGCCAAAAAGGGCGTCTGCGTTTTTTCCTGAATATATTCAGGAAAAAACGCAGACGCCCTTTTTGGCCAACCAAGCAACCTGGAAAGGCAAATCAGCGCTACAAAGAAGTCTCGCTTCCCATCGGTCAAAAGGGCCATGCTGAATAAAGTGTCAAAACCAGAAATGCAGGACAGGCCATGGAGAAACGGGAGCCTTGCTACGCTGATTGGCGTGATGTAAATTGCCAACAGCCACTCTGGAGAAGTGTACGGTGTGTCCTGAAACCTCTAAAAAACTCAGCTTAGAGAGCATAGGGCACTTCCACTCATGGGCGTATAAATTGGGAAAACTAAAAATCAGCAAGACACAGGCACCCCAAAGTTTAGGGCTGCTCTGTTGACAAGAACCTCCACTTCGTTACACCTTAAATATCCCAGGAAAGAGAAAAATGGATAAAGAAGTTGTGGTCCTTATGTACAATGGAATATCACTCAGCCATGAAATCAACGTCATAAGGCTAGTAGCAGCATGATGAGTGGATTTAGGTACGACGATTCTAAGTGAAATAAGTCAACCAGAAAACGACACTTATCATAAGATATCACTTATAGAGGGAATGTAAAAACCGCTACACTTGAACTGAATTACAAAACAGAACAGAGACACACGTTTACAAAACACACTATGGCTGCTTAACGGGAAAGGTGAGGTCGGGTGAGGCAGAAAACAAGGGTTTCAAATTAGCTCAGATACCGTTCCATAAACCCAATATGTAATAGACAAGACCTACTCCTTGCTCAGTGAAGTGGACTCAACGCCCCCTGTTCACCGCCCAAGAATATATCAGACTAGTAAGACTCTTAAAACCAATGTATTGATATCTCTCTGTAAGTGAGTCAAGTGGGTGTAAAGCGGCATAAACACAGCAGTGAAAAGCAGCTAAACCCCATTATAAAAATCAATTACTTTTAAAAACCCGTGAAACAAAGACAGTGAAAGAGAGAGAAATTCATACAGAATTCGTTCAGGGGCTGTGATGACACCTTTATTGACCATCTCTAGACCCACAGCTGATTGAGACATAAGGGTGGACACTCGTGGGGCTGAGAGATTTGGTGAGGTTGGGTGAGCAAACGCAGACCCTTTAAAGTAATACTGCGTGGTACCCATCCCATGGGTCCCAAATCTCCAAGTTCAAGGGCATCTTCCTATATCAAAAACATGCATGAGAAACCCAGAAGACGGTACACCGTGCGATCGGGAAAGGTTTCTAAAACGCACCTCATTTCTCATCTCCTTGTGCTCTGGTTCGCCATTCCAACCGAGTTAGTAGCAATCTCCCTCCGTGGAGAATCAGCACCTTTAACCTCCTGTTCCGTACAGGTTGCAATCTGTCCTGAGGATGAAAGGGAAGAGGTGGAACCAATGATAGACTAGCTCTAGGTGTTGGGACAGGCACAGATCACTCTATTTTCCCATCAGGAAGAAGAATTAACCACAGGCTCAGCCTGCCGCCCGGAACCAGAATAGGGCTTGAAGCAATCCTGCGCTTTTGCGGCCAACTCCGAAGAAAGCGAGTTGAAAAATGGAGCTCAGGGGCACTGCAATTCACAGACCTGCAGAGTTAGAAATGATAACTCTCGTCCACAAATATATTGAGGGAAGGCAACGAAGAGGATTTGAAAGCAAGGCAGAATTGCAGGAAACAGATTTCAGGAGGTAGATTCGAATCGCCTTTAAAGCACAGGAAAAGCGGCAAAACCTCGACCATGATGCCCTTGTCCAAAAAGGGCGTATACGTTTTTTCCTGAATATATTCAGGAAAAAACGCATACGCCCTTTTTGGCCAACCAAGCAACCTGGAAAGGCAAATCAGCGCTACAAAGAAGTCTCGCTTCCCATCGGTCAAAAGGGCCATGCTGCATAAAGTGTCAAAACCAGAAATGCAGGACAGGCCATGGAGAAACGGGAGCCTTGCTACGCTGATGGGCGGGATGTAAATTGCCAACAGCCACTCTGGAGAAGTGTACGGTGTGTCCTGAAACCTCTAAAAAACTCAGCTTAGAGAGCATAAGGCACTTCCACTCATGGGCATATAAATTGGGAAAACTAAAAATCAGCAAGACACAGGCACCCCAAAGTTTAGGGCTGCTCTGTTGACAAGAACCTCCACTTCGTTACACCTTAAATATCCCAGGAAAGAGAAAAATGGATAAGGAAGTTGTGGTCCTTATGTACAATGGCATATCACTCAGCCATGAAATTAACGTCATAAGGCTAGTAGCAGCATGATGAGAGGATTTAGGTACGACGATTCTAAGTGAAATAAGTCACACAGAAAAAGACACTTATCATAAGATATCACTTATAGAGGGAATGCAAAAACCACTACAGTTGAACGGAATTACAAAACAGAACAGCGTCACACGTTTAGAAGACACACTATGGCTGCTTAACGAGAAAGGTGAGGTGGGTGATGCATAAAACAAGGGTTTCAAATTAGCTCAGATACCGATCCATAAACCCAATATGTAATAGACAAGACCTACTCCTTGCTCAGTGAACTGGACTCAACACCCCCTGTTCACCGCCCAAGAATATATCTGACTAGTAAGAATCTTAAAACCAATGTATTGATATCCCTCTGTAAGTGAGTCAAGTGGGTGTAAAGCGGCATAAACACAGCAGTGAAAAGCAGCTAAACCCCATTATAAAAATCAATTACTTTTAAAAACCCGTGAAACAAAGACAGTGAAAGAGAGAGAAATTCTTACAAAATTCGTTCAGGGGCTGTGATGCCACCTTTATTGACCATCTCTAGACCCACAGCTGATTGAGACATAAGGGTGGACACTCTTGGGCCTGAGAGGTTTGGTGAGGTTGGGTGAGCAAACGCAGACCCTTTAAAGTAATACTGCGTGGTATCCATCCCATGGGTCCAAAATCTCCAGGTTCAAGGGCATCTTCCTACATCGAAAACATGCATGAGAAACCCAGAAGATGGTACACCATGTGATCGGGAAAGGTTTCGAAAACGCACCTCATTTCTCATCTCCTTGTGCTCGGGTTGGCCATTACAGCCGCTTTACTAGCAATCTTCCTCCTTCGAGAATCAGCACCTTTAACCTCCTGTTCCGTACAGGTTGCAATTTGTCCTGAGGATGAACGGGAAGAGGGGGAACCAGTGAGAGACTAGCTCTAGGTGTTGGGACAGGCACAGGTCACTCTATTTTCCCATCAGGAAGAAGAATTAACCACAGGCTCAGCCTGCCGCCCGGAACCAGAATAGGGCCTGTAGCAATCCTACGCTTTTGTGGCCAGCTCCCAAGAAAACGAGTTGAAAAATGGAGCTCAGGGGCACTGCAATTCACAAACCTGCAGAGTTAGAAATGATAACTCTCGTCCACAAATATATTGAGGAAAGGCAACGAAGAGGATTTGAAAGCAAGGCAGAATTACAGGAAACAGATTTCAGGAGGTAGATTCGAATCGCCTTTAAAGCACAGGAAAAGCGGCAAAACCTCGACCATGATGCCCTTGGCCAAAAAGGGCGTCTGCGTTTTTTCCTGAATATATTCAGGAAAAAACGCAGACGCCCTTTTTGGCCAACCAAGCAACCTGGAAAGGCAAATCAGCGCTACAAAGAAGTCTCGCTTCCCATCGGTCAAAAGGGCCATGCTGAATAAAGTGTCAAAACCAGAAATGCAGGACAGGCCATGGAGAAACGGGAGCCTTGCTACGCTGATTGGCGTGATGTAAATTGCCAACAGCCACTCTGGAGAAGTGTACGGTGTGTCCTGAAACCTCTAAAAAACTCAGCTTAGAGAGCATAGGGCACTTCCACTCATGGGCGTATAAATTGGGAAAACTAAAAATCAGCAAGACACAGGCACCCCAAAGTTTAGGGCTGCTCTGTTGACAAGAACCTCCACTTCGTTACACCTTAAATATCCCAGGAAAGAGAAAAATGGATAAAGAAGTTGTGGTCCTTATGTACAATGGAATATCACTCAGCCATGAAATCAACGTCATAAGGCTAGTAGCAGCATGATGAGTGGATTTAGGTACGACGATTCTAAGTGAAATAAGTCAACCAGAAAACGACACTTATCATAAGATATCACTTATAGAGGGAATGTAAAAACCGCTACACTTGAACTGAATTACAAAACAGAACAGAGACACACGTTTACAAAACACACTATGGCTGCTTAACGGGAAAGGTGAGGTCGGGTGAGGCAGAAAACAAGGGTTTCAAATTAGCTCAGATACCGTTCCATAAACCCAATATGTAATAGACAAGACCTACTCCTTGCTCAGTGAAGTGGACTCAACGCCCCCTGTTCACCGCCCAAGAATATATCAGACTAGTAAGACTCTTAAAACCAATGTATTGATATCTCTCTGTAAGTGAGTCAAGTGGGTGTAAAGCGGCATAAACACAGCAGTGAAAAGCAGCTAAACCCCATTATAAAAATCAATTACTTTTAAAAACCCGTGAAACAAAGACAGTGAAAGAGAGAGAAATTCATACAGAATTCGTTCAGGGGCTGTGATGACACCTTTATTGACCATCTCTAGACCCACAGCTGATTGAGACATAAGGGTGGACACTCGTGGGGCTGAGAGATTTGGTGAGGTTGGGTGAGCAAACGCAGACCCTTTAAAGTAATACTGCGTGGTACCCATCCCATGGGTCCCAAATCTCCAAGTTCAAGGGCATCTTCCTATATCAAAAACATGCATGAGAAACCCAGAAGACGGTACACCGTGCGATCGGGAAAGGTTTCTAAAACGCACCTCATTTCTCATCTCCTTGTGCTCTGGTTCGCCATTCCAACCGAGTTAGTAGCAATCTCCCTCCGTGGAGAATCAGCACCTTTAACCTCCTGTTCCGTACAGGTTGCAATCTGTCCTGAGGATGAAAGGGAAGAGGTGGAACCAATGATAGACTAGCTCTAGGTGTTGGGACAGGCACAGATCACTCTATTTTCCCATCAGGAAGAAGAATTAACCACAGGCTCAGCCTGCCGCCCGGAACCAGAATAGGGCTTGAAGCAATCCTGCGCTTTTGCGGCCAACTCCGAAGAAAGCGAGTTGAAAAATGGAGCTCAGGGGCACTGCAATTCACAGACCTGCAGAGTTAGAAATGATAACTCTCGTCCACAAATATATTGAGGGAAGGCAACGAAGAGGATTTGAAAGCAAGGCAGAATTGCAGGAAACAGATTTCAGGAGGTAGATTCGAATCGCCTTTAAAGCACAGGAAAAGCGGCAAAACCTCGACCATGATGCCCTTGGCCAAAAAGGGCGTATACGTTTTTTCCTGAATATATTCAGGAAAAAACGCATACGCCCTTTTTGGCCAACCAAGCAACCTGGAAAGGCAAATCAGCGCTACAAAGAAGTCTCGCTTCCCATCGGTCAAAAGGGCCATGCTGCATAAAGTGTCAAAACCAGAAATGCAGGACAGGCCATGGAGAAACGGGAGCCTTGCTACGCTGATGGGCGGGATGTAAATTGCCAACAGCCACTCTGGAGAAGTGTACGGTGTGTCCTGAAACCTCTAAAAAACTCAGCTTAGAGAGCATAAGGCACTTCCACTCATGGGCATATAAATTGGGAAAACTAAAAATCAGCAAGACACAGGCACCCCAAAGTTTAGGGCTGCTCTGTTGACAAGAACCTCCACTTCGTTACACCTTAAATATCCCAGGAAAGAGAAAAATGGATAAGGAAGTTGTGGTCCTTATGTACAATGGCATATCACTCAGCCATGAAATTAACGTCATAAGGCTAGTAGCAGCATGATGAGAGGATTTAGGTACGACGATTCTAAGTGAAATAAGTCACACAGAAAAAGACACTTATCATAAGATATCACTTATAGAGGGAATGCAAAAACCACTACAGTTGAACGGAATTACAAAACAGAACAGCGTCACACGTTTAGAAGACACACTATGGCTGCTTAACGAGAAAGGTGAGGTGGGTGATGCATAAAACAAGGGTTTCAAATTAGCTCAGATACCGATCCATAAACCCAATATGTAATAGACAAGACCTACTCCTTGCTCAGTGAACTGGACTCAACACCCCCTGTTCACCGCCCAAGAATATATCTGACTAGTAAGAATCTTAAAACCAATGTATTGATATCCCTCTGTAAGTGAGTCAAGTGGCTGTAAAGCGGCATAAACACAGCAGTGAAAAGCAGCTAAACCCCATTATAAAAATCAATTACTTTTAAAAACCCGTGAAACAAAGACAGTGAAAGAGAGAGAAATTCTTACAAAATTCGTTCAGGGGCTGTGATGCCACCTTTATTGACCATCTCTAGACCCACAGCTGATTGAGACATAAGGGTGGACACTCTTGGGCCTGAGAGGTTTGGTGAGGTTGGGTGAGCAAACGCAGACCCTTTAAAGTAATACTGCGTGGTATCCATCCCATGGGTCCAAAATCTCCAGGTTCAAGGGCATCTTCCTACATCGAAAACATGCATGAGAAACCCAGAAGATGGTACACCATGTGATCGGGAAAGGTTTCGAAAACGCACCTCATTTCTCATCTCCTTGTGCTCGGGTTGGCCATTACAGCCGCTTTACTAGCAATCTTCCTCCTTCGAGAATCAGCACCTTTAACCTCCTGTTCCGTACAGGTTGCAATTTGTCCTGAGGATGAACGGGAAGAGGGGGAACCAGTGAGAGACTAGCTCTAGGTGTTGGGACAGGCACAGGTCACTCTATTTTCCCATCAGGAAGAAGAATTAACCACAGGCTCAGCCTGCCGCCCGGAAGCAGAACAGGGCCTGAAGCAATCCTGCGCTTTTGCGGCCAGCTCCCAAAAAAGCGAGTTGAAAAATCGAGCTCAGGGGCACTGCAATTCACAGACCTGCAGAGTTATAAATGATAACTCTCGTCCACAAATATATTGAGGGAAGGCAACGAGGAGGATTTGAAAGCAAGGCAGAATTGCAGGAAACAGATTTCAGGAGGTAGAGTCGAATCGCCTTTAAAGCACAGGAAAAGCGGCAAAACCTCGACCATGATGCCCTTGGCCAAAAAGGGCGTCTGCGTTTTTTCCTGAATATATTCAGGAAAAAACGCAGACGCCCTTTTTGGCCAACCAAGCAACCTGGAAAGGCAAATCAGCGCTACAAAGAAGTCTCGCTTCCCATCGGTCAAAAGGGCCATGCTGAATAAAGTGTCAAAACCAGAAATGCAGGACAGGCCATGGAGAAACGGGAGCCTTGCTACGCTGATTGGCGTGATGTAAATTGCCAACAGCCACTCTGGAGAAGTGTACGGTGTGTCCTGAAACCTCTAAAAAACTCAGCTTAGAGAGCATAGGGCACTTCCACTCATGGGCGTATAAATTGGGAAAACTAAAAATCAGCAAGACACAGGCACCCCAAAGTTTAGGGCTGCTCTGTTGACAAGAACCTCCACTTCGTTACACCTTAAATATCCCAGGAAAGAGAAAAATGGATAAAGAAGTTGTGGTCCTTATGTACAATGGAATATCACTCAGCCATGAAATCAACGTCATAAGGCTAGTAGCAGCATGATGAGTGGATTTAGGTACGACGATTCTAAGTGAAATAAGTCAACCAGAAAACGACACTTATCATAAGATATCACTTATAGAGGGAATGTAAAAACCGCTACACTTGAACTGAATTACAAAACAGAACAGAGACACACGTTTACAAAACACACTATGGCTGCTTAACGGGAAAGGTGAGGTCGGGTGAGGCAGAAAACAAGGGTTTCAAATTAGCTCAGATACCGTTCCATAAACCCAATATGTAATAGACAAGACCTACTCCTTGCTCAGTGAAGTGGACTCAACGCCCCCTGTTCACCGCCCAAGAATATATCAGACTAGTAAGACTCTTAAAACCAATGTATTGATATCTCTCTGTAAGTGAGTCAAGTGGGTGTAAAGCGGCATAAACACAGCAGTGAAAAGCAGCTAAACCCCATTATAAAAATCAATTACTTTTAAAAACCCGTGAAACAAAGACAGTGAAAGAGAGAGAAATTCATACAGAATTCGTTCAGGGGCTGTGATGACACCTTTATTGACCATCTCTAGACCCACAGCTGATTGAGACATAAGGGTGGACACTCGTGGGGCTGAGAGATTTGGTGAGGTTGGGTGAGCAAACGCAGACCCTTTAAAGTAATACTGCGTGGTACCCATCCCATGGGTCCCAAATCTCCAAGTTCAAGGGCATCTTCCTATATCAAAAACATGCATGAGAAACCCAGAAGACGGTACACCGTGCGATCGGGAAAGGTTTCTAAAACGCACCTCATTTCTCATCTCCTTGTGCTCTGGTTCGCCATTCCAACCGAGTTAGTAGCAATCTCCCTCCGTGGAGAATCAGCACCTTTAACCTCCTGTTCCGTACAGGTTGCAATCTGTCCTGAGGATGAAAGGGAAGAGGTGGAACCAATGATAGACTAGCTCTAGGTGTTGGGACAGGCACAGATCACTCTATTTTCCCATCAGGAAGAAGAATTAACCACAGGCTCAGCCTGCCGCCCGGAACCAGAATAGGGCTTGAAGCAATCCTGCGCTTTTGCGGCCAACTCCGAAGAAAGCGAGTTGAAAAATGGAGCTCAGGGGCACTGCAATTCACAGACCTGCAGAGTTAGAAATGATAACTCTCGTCCACAAATATATTGAGGGAAGGCAACGAAGAGGATTTGAAAGCAAGGCAGAATTGCAGGAAACAGATTTCAGGAGGTAGATTCGAATCGCCTTTAAAGCACAGGAAAAGCGGCAAAACCTCGACCATGATGCCCTTGGCCAAAAAGGGCGTATACGTTTTTTCCTGAATATATTCAGGAAAAAACGCATACGCCCTTTTTGGCCAACCAAGCAACCTGGAAAGGCAAATCAGCGCTACAAAGAAGTCTCGCTTCCCATCGGTCAAAAGGGCCATGCTGCATAAAGTGTCAAAACCAGAAATGCAGGACAGGCCATGGAGAAACGGGAGCCTTGCTACGCTGATGGGCGGGATGTAAATTGCCAACAGCCACTCTGGAGAAGTGTACGGTGTGTCCTGAAACCTCTAAAAAACTCAGCTTAGAGAGCATAAGGCACTTCCACTCATGGGCATATAAATTGGGAAAACTAAAAATCAGCAAGACACAGGCACCCCAAAGTTTAGGGCTGCTCTGTTGACAAGAACCTCCACTTCGTTACACCTTAAATATCCCAGGAAAGAGAAAAATGGATAAGGAAGTTGTGGTCCTTATGTACAATGGCATATCACTCAGCCATGAAATTAACGTCATAAGGCTAGTAGCAGCATGATGAGAGGATTTAGGTACGACGATTCTAAGTGAAATAAGTCACACAGAAAAAGACACTTATCATAAGATATCACTTATAGAGGGAATGCAAAAACCACTACAGTTGAACGGAATTACAAAACAGAACAGCGTCACACGTTTAGAAGACACACTATGGCTGCTTAACGAGAAAGGTGAGGTGGGTGATGCATAAAACAAGGGTTTCAAATTAGCTCAGATACCGATCCATAAACCCAATATGTAATAGACAAGACCTACTCCTTGCTCAGTGAACTGGACTCAACACCCCCTGTTCACCGCCCAAGAATATATCTGACTAGTAAGAATCTTAAAACCAATGTATTGATATCCCTCTGTAAGTGAGTCAAGTGGGTGTAAAGCGGCATAAACACAGCAGTGAAAAGCAGCTAAACCCCATTATAAAAATCAATTACTTTTAAAAACCCGTGAAACAAAGACAGTGAAAGAGAGAGAAATTCTTACAAAATTCGTTCAGGGGCTGTGATGCCACCTTTATTGACCATCTCTAGACCCACAGCTGATTGAGACATAAGGGTGGACACTCTTGGGCCTGAGAGGTTTGGTGAGGTTGGGTGAGCAAACGCAGACCCTTTAAAGTAATACTGCGTGGTATCCATCCCATGGGTCCAAAATCTCCAGGTTCAAGGGCATCTTCCTACATCGAAAACATGCATGAGAAACCCAGAAGATGGTACACCATGTGATCGGGAAAGGTTTCGAAAACGCACCTCATTTCTCATCTCCTTGTGCTCGGGTTGGCCATTACAGCCGCTTTACTAGCAATCTTCCTCCTTCGAGAATCAGCACCTTTAACCTCCTGTTCCGTACAGGTTGCAATTTGTCCTGAGGATGAACGGGAAGAGGGGGAACCAGTGAGAGACTAGCTCTAGGTGTTGGGACAGGCACAGGTCACTCTATTTTCCCATCAGGAAGAAGAATTAACCACAGGCTCAGCCTGCCGCCCGGAACCAGAATAGGGCCTGTAGCAATCCTACGCTTTTGTGGCCAGCTCCCAAGAAAACGAGTTGAAAAATGGAGCTCAGGGGCACTGCAATTCACAAACCTGCAGAGTTAGAAATGATAACTCTCGTCCACAAATATATTGAGGAAAGGCAACGAAGAGGATTTGAAAGCAAGGCAGAATTACAGGAAACAGATTTCAGGAGGTAGATTCGAATCGCCTTTAAAGCACAGGAAAAGCGGCAAAACCTCGACCATGATGCCCTTGGCCAAAAAGGGCGTCTGCGTTTTTTCCTGAATATATTCAGGAAAAAACGCAGACGCCCTTTTTGGCCAACCAAGCAACCTGGAAAGGCAAATCAGCGCTACAAAGAAGTCTCGCTTCCCATCGGTCAAAAGGGCCATGCTGAATAAAGTGTCAAAACCAGAAATGCAGGACAGGCCATGGAGAAACGGGAGCCTTGCTACGCTGATTGGCGTGATGTAAATTGCCAACAGCCACTCTGGAGAAGTGTACGGTGTGTCCTGAAACCTCTAAAAAACTCAGCTTAGAGAGCATAGGGCACTTCCACTCATGGGCGTATAAATTGGGAAAACTAAAAATCAGCAAGACACAGGCACCCCAAAGTTTAGGGCTGCTCTGTTGACAAGAACCTCCACTTCGTTACACCTTAAATATCCCAGGAAAGAGAAAAATGGATAAAGAAGTTGTGGTCCTTATGTACAATGGAATATCACTCAGCCATGAAATCAACGTCATAAGGCTAGTAGCAGCATGATGAGTGGATTTAGGTACGACGATTCTAAGTGAAATAAGTCAACCAGAAAACGACACTTATCATAAGATATCACTTATAGAGGGAATGTAAAAACCGCTACACTTGAACTGAATTACAAAACAGAACAGAGACACACGTTTACAAAACACACTATGGCTGCTTAACGGGAAAGGTGAGGTCGGGTGAGGCAGAAAACAAGGGTTTCAAATTAGCTCAGATACCGTTCCATAAACCCAATATGTAATAGACAAGACCTACTCCTTGCTCAGTGAAGTGGACTCAACGCCCCCTGTTCACCGCCCAAGAATATATCAGACTAGTAAGACTCTTAAAACCAATGTATTGATATCTCTCTGTAAGTGAGTCAAGTGGGTGTAAAGCGGCATAAACACAGCAGTGAAAAGCAGCTAAACCCCATTATAAAAATCAATTACTTTTAAAAACCCGTGAAACAAAGACAGTGAAAGAGAGAGAAATTCATACAGAATTCGTTCAGGGGCTGTGATGACACCTTTATTGACCATCTCTAGACCCACAGCTGATTGAGACATAAGGGTGGACACTCGTGGGGCTGAGAGATTTGGTGAGGTTGGGTGAGCAAACGCAGACCCTTTAAAGTAATAATGCGTGGTACCCATCCCATGGGTCCCAAATCTCCAAGTTCAAGGGCATCTTCCTATATCAAAAACATGCATGAGAAACCCAGAAGACGGTACACCGTGCGATCGGGAAAGGTTTCTAAAACGCACCTCATTTCTCATTTCCTTGTGCTCTGGTTCGCCATTCCAACCGAGTTAGTAGCAATCTCCCTCCGTGGAGAATCAGCACCTTTAACCTCCTGTTCCGTACAGGTTGCAATCTGTCCTGAGGATGAAAGGGAAGAGGTGGAACCAATGATAGACTAGCTCTAGGTGTTGGGACAGGCACAGATCACTCTATTTTCCCATCAGGAAGAAGAATTAACCACAGGCTCAGCCTGCCGCCCGGAACCAGAATAGGGCTTGAAGCAATCCTGCGCTTTTGCGGCCAACTCCGAAGAAAGCGAGTTGAAAAATGGAGCTCAGGGGCACTGCAATTCACAGACCTGCAGAGTTAGAAATGATAACTCTCGTCCACAAATATATTGAGGGAAGGCAACGAAGAGGATTTGAAAGCAAGGCAGAATTGCAGGAAACAGATTTCAGGAGGTAGATTCGAATTGCCTTTAAAGCACAGGAAAAGCGGCAAAACCTCGACCATGATGCCCTTGGCCAAAAAGGGCGTATGCGTTTTTTCCTGAATATATTCAGGAAAAAACGCATACGCCCTTTTTGGCCAACCAAGCAACCTGGAAAGGCAAATCAGCGCTACAAAGAAGTCTCGCTTCCCATTGGTCAAAAGGGCCATGCTGAATAAAGTGTCAAAACCAGAAATGCAGGACAGGCCATGGAGAAACGGGAGCCTTGCTACGCTGATGGGCGGGATGTAAATTGCCAACAGCCACTCTGGAGAAGTGTACGGTGTGTCCTGAAACCTCTAAAAAACTCAGCTTAGAGAGCATAAGGCACTTCCACTCATGGGCATATAAATTGGGAAAACTAAAAATCAGCAAGACACAGGCACCCCAAAGTTTAGGGCTGCTCTGTTGACAAGAACCTCCACTTCGTTACACCTTAAATATCCCAGGAAAGAGAAAAATGGATAAGGAAGTTGTGGTCCTTATGTACAATGGCATATCACTCAGCCATGAAATTAACGTCATAAGGCTAGTAGCAGCATGATGAGAGGATTTAGGTACGACGATTCTAAGTGAAATAAGTCACACAGAAAAAGACACTTATCATAAGATATCACTTATAGAGGGAATGCAAAAACCACTACAGTTGAACGGAATTACAAAACAGAACAGCGTCACACGTTTAGAAGACACACTATGGCTGCTTAACGAGAAAGGTGAGGTGGGTGATGCATAAAACAAGGGTTTCAAATTAGCTCAGATACCGATCCATAAACCCAATATGTAATAGACAAGACCTACTCCTTGCTCAGTGAACTGGACTCAACACCCCCTGTTCACCGCCCAAGAATATATCTGACTAGTAAGAATCTTAAAACCAATGTATTGATATCCCTCTGTAAGTGAGTCAAGTGGGTGTAAAGCGGCATAAACACAGCAGTGAAAAGCAGCTAAACCCCATTATAAAAATCAATTACTTTTAAAAACCCGTGAAACAAAGACAGTGAAAGAGAGAGAAATTCTTACAAAATTCGTTCAGGGGCTGTGATGCCACCTTTATTGACCATCTCTAGACCCACAGCTGATTGAGACATAAGGGTGGACACTCTTGGGCCTGAGAGGTTTGGTGAGGTTGGGTGAGCAAACGCAGACCCTTTAAAGTAATACTGCGTGGTATCCATCCCATGGGTCCAAAATCTCCAGGTTCAAGGGCATCTTCCTACATCGAAAACATGCATGAGAAACCCAGAAGATGGTACACCATGTGATCGGGAAAGGTTTCGAAAACGCACCTCATTTCTCATCTCCTTGTGCTCGGGTTGGCCATTACAGCCGCTTTACTAGCAATCTTCCTCCTTCGAGAATCAGCACCTTTAACCTCCTGTTCCGTACAGGTTGCAATTTGTCCTGAGGATGAACGGGAAGAGGGGGAACCAGTGAGAGACTAGCTCTAGGTGTTGGGACAGGCACAGGTCACTCTATTTTCCCATCAGGAAGAAGAATTAACCACAGGCTCAGCCTGCCGCCCGGAAGCAGAACAGGGCCTGAAGCAATCCTGCGCTTTTGCGGCCAGCTCCCAAAAAAGCGAGTTGAAAAATCGAGCTCAGGGGCACTGCAATTCACAAACCTGCAGAGTTATAAATGATAACTCTCGTCCACAAATATATTGAGGGAAGGCAACGAGGAGGATTTGAAAGCAAGGCAGAATTGCAGGAAACAGATTTCAGGAGGTAGAGTCGAATCGCCTTTAAAGCACAGGAAAAGCGGCAAAACCTCGACCATGATGCCCTTGGCCAAAAAGGGCGTATGCGTTTTTTCCTGAATATATTCAGGAAAAAACGCATACGCCCTTTTTGGCCAACCAAGCAACCTGGAAAGGCAAATCAGCGCTACAAAGAAGTCTCGCTTCCCATCGGTCAAAAGGGCCATGCTGAATAAAGTGTCAAAACCAGAAATGCAGGACAGGCCATGGAGAAACGGGAGCCTTGCTACGCTGATGGGCGGGATGTAAATTGCCAACAGCCACTCTGGAGAAGTGTACGGTGTGTCCTGAAACCTCTAAAAAACTCAGCTTAGAGAGCATAGGGCACTTCCACTCATGGGCATATAAATTGGGAAAACTAAAAATCAGCAAGACACAGGCACCCCAAAGTTTAGGGCTGCTCTGTTGACAAGAACCTCCACTTCGTTACACCTTAAATATCCCAGGAAAGAAAAAAATGGATAAAGAAGTTGTGGTCCTTATGTACAATGGAATATCACTCAGCCATGAAATCAACGTCATAAGGCTAGTAGCAGCATGATGAGTGGATTTAGGTACGACGATTCTAAGTGAAATAAGTCAACCAGAAAACGACACTTATCATAAGATATTACTTATAGAGGGAATGTAAAAACCGCTACACTTGAACTGAATTACAAAACAGAACAGAGACACACGTTTACAAAACACACTATGGCTGCTTAACGGGAAAGGTGAGGTCGGGTGAGGCAGAAAACAAGGGTTTCAAATTAGCTCAGATACCGTTCAATAAACCCAATATGTAATAGACAAGACCTACTCCTTGCTCAGTGAACTGGACTCGACACCCCCTATTCACCGCCCAAGAATATATCTGACTAGGAAGAATCTTCAAAGCTATGTATTGATATCTCTCTGTAAGTGAGTCAAGTGGGTGTAAAGCGGCATAAACACAGCAGTGAAAAGCAGCTAAACCCCATTATAAAAATCAATTACTTTTAAAAACCCGTGAAACAAAGACAGTGAAAGAGAGAGAAATTCTTACAAAATTCGTTCAGGGGCTGTGATGCCACCTTTATTGACCATCTCTAGACCCACAGCTGATTGAGACATAAGGGTGGACACTCTTGGGGCTGAGAGGTTTGGTGAGGTTGGGTGAGCAAACGCAGACCCTTTAAAGTAATACTGCGTGGTATCCATCCCATGGGTCCAAAATCTCCAGGTTCAAGGGCATCTTCCTACATCGAAAACATGCATGAGAAACCCAGAAGATGGTACACCGTGTGATCGGGAAAGGTTTCGAAAACGCACCTCATTTCTCATCCCCTTGTGCTCGGGTTGGCCATTACAGCCGCTTTACTAGCAATCTCCCTCCTTCGAGAATCAGCACCTTTAACCTCCTGTTCCGTACAGGTTGCAGTTTGTCCTGAGGATGAACGGGAAGAGGGGGAACCAGTGAGAGACTAGCTCTAGGTGTTGGGACAGGCACAGGTCACTCTATTTTCCCATCAGGAAGAAGAATTAACCACAGGCTCAGCCTGCCGCCCGGAAGCAGAACAGGGCCTGAAGCAATCCTGCGCTTTTGCGGCCAGCTCCCAAAAAAGCGAGTTGAAAAATCGAGCTCAGGGGCACTGCAATTCACAAACCTGCAGAGTTATAAATGATAACTCTCGTCCACAAATATATTGAGGGAAGGCAACGAGGAGGATTTGAAAGCAAGGCAGAATTGCAGGAAACAGATTTCAGGAGGTAGAGTCGAATCGCCTTTAAAGCACAGGAAAAGCGGCAAAACCTCGACCATGATGCCCTTGGCCAAAAAGGGCGTATGCGTTTTTTCCTGAATATATTCAGGAAAAAACGCATACGCCCTTTTTGGCCAACCAAGCAACCTGGAAAGGCAAATCAGCGCTACAAAGAAGTCTCGCTTCCCATCGGTCAAAAGGGCCATGCTGAATAAAGTGTCAAAACCAGAAATGCAGGACAGGCCATGGAGAAACGGGAGCCTTGCTACGCTGATGGGCGGGATGTAAATTGCCAACAGCCACTCTGGAGAAGTGTACGGTGTGTCCTGAAACCTCTAAAAAACTCAGCTTAGAGAGCATAGGGCACTTCCACTCATGGGCATATAAATTGGGAAAACTAAAAATCAGCAAGACACAGGCACCCCAAAGTTTAGGGCTGCTCTGTTGACAAGAACCTCCACTTCGTTACACCTTAAATATCCCAGGAAAGAAAAAAATGGATAAAGAAGTTGTGGTCCTTATGTACAATGGAATATCACTCAGCCATGAAATCAACGTCATAAGGCTAGTAGCAGCATGATGAGTGGATTTAGGTACGACGATTCTAAGTGAAATAAGTCAACCAGAAAACGACACTTATCATAAGATATCACTTATAGAGGGAATGTAAAAACCGCTACACTTGAACTGAATTACAAAACAGAACAGCGTCACACGTTTAGAAGACACACTATGGCTGCTTAACAGGAAAGGTGAGGTGGGGTGATGCATAAAACAAGGGTTTCAAATAGGCTCAGATACCGTTCCATACACCCAATATGTAATAGACAAGACCTACTCCTTGCTCAGTGAAGTGGACTAAACACCCCCTGTTCACCGCCCAAGAATATATCTGACTAGTAAGAATCTTAAAACCAATGTATTGATATCCCTCTGTAAGTGAGTCAAGTGGGTGTAAAGCGGCATAAACACAGCAGTGAAAAGCAGCTAAACCCCATTATAAAAATCAATTACTTTTAAAAACCCGTGAAACAAAGACAGTGAAAGAGAGAGAAATTCTTACAAAATTCGTTCAGGGGCTGTGATGCCACCTGGATTGACCATCTCTAGACCCACAGCTGATTGAGACATAAGGGTGGACACTCTTGGGGCTGAGAGGTTTGGTGAGGTTGGGTGAGCAAACGCAGACCCTTTAAAGTAATACTGCGTGGTATCCATCCCATGGGTCCAAAATCTCCAGGTTCAAGGGCATCTTCCTACATCGAAAACATGCATGAGAAACCCAGAAGATGGTACACCGTGTGATCGGGAAAGGTTTCTAAAACGCACCTCATTTCTCATCTCCTTGTGCTCGGGTTGGCCATTACAGCCGCTTTACTAGCAATCTCCCTTCTTCGAGAATCAGCACCTTTAACCTCCTGTTCCGTACAGGTTGCAATTTGTCCTGAGGATGAACGGGAAGAGGGGGAACCAGTGAGAGACTAGCTCTAGGTGTTGGTACAGGCACAGGTCACTCTATTTTCCCATCAGGAAGAAGAATTAACCACAGGCTCAGCCTGCCGCCCGGAAGCAGAACAGGCCCTGAAGCAATCCTCTGCTTTTGCGGCCAGCTCCCAAAAAAGCGAGTTGAAAAATCGAGCTCAGGGGCACTGCAATTCACAAACCTGCAGAGTTAGAAATGATAACTCTCGTCCACAAATATATTGAGGGAAGGCAACGAGGAGGATTTGAAAGCAAGGCAGAATTGCAGGAAACAGAATTCAGGAGGTAAAGTCGAATCGCCTTTAAAGCACAGGAAAAGCGGCAAAACCTCGACAATGATGCCCTTGGCCAAAAAGGGCGTATGCGTTTTTTCCTGAATATATTCAGGAAAAAACGCATACGCCCTTTTTGGCCAACCAAGCAACCTGGAAAGGCAAATCAGCGCTACAAAGAAGTCTCGCTTCCCATCGGTCAAAAGGGCCATGCTGAATAAAGTGTCAAAACCAGAAATGCAGGACAGGCCATGGAGAAACGGGAGCCTTACTACGCTGATGGGCGGGATGTAAATTGCCAACAGCCACTCTGGAGAAGTGTACGGTGTTTCCTGAAACATCTAAAAAACTCAGCATAGAGAGCATAAGGCACTTCCACTCATGGGCGTATAAATTGGGAAAACTAAAAATCAGCAAGACACAGGCACCCCAAAGTTTAGGGCTGCTCTGTTGACAAGAACCTCCACTTCGTTACACCTTAAATATCCCAGGAAAGAGAAAAATGGATAAGGAAGTTGTGGTCCTTATGTACAATGGCATATCACTCAGCCATGAAATCAACGTCATAGGGCTAGTAGCAGCATGATGAGTGGATTTAGGTACGACGATTTTAAGTGAAATAAGTCAACCAGAAAACAACACTTATCATAAGATATGACTTATAGAGGGAATGTAAAAACCGCTACACTTGAACTGAATTACAAAACAGAACAGAGACACACGTTTACAAAACACACTATGGCTGCTTAACGGGAAAGGTGAGGTCGGGTGAGGTAGAAAACAAGGGTTTCAAATTAGCTCAGATACCGTTCCATAAACCCAATATGTAATAGACAAGACCTACTCCTTGCTCAGTGAACTGGACTCGACACCCCCTATTCACCGCCCAAGAATATATCTGACTAGGAAGAATCTTCAAAGCTATGTATTGATATCCCTCTGTAAATGAGTCAAGTGGGTGTAAAGCAGCATAAACACAGCAGTGAAAAGCAGCTAAACCCCATTATAAAAATCAATTACTTTTAAAATCCCATGAAACAAAGACAGTGAAAGGGAGAGAAATTCTTACAAAATTCGTTCAGGGGCTGTGATGCCACCTGTATTGACCATCTCTAAACCCACAGCTGATTGAGACATAAGGGTGGACACTCTTGGGGCTGAGAGGTTTGGTGAGGTTGGGTGAGCAAACACAGATCCTTTAAAGTAATACTGTGTGGTACCCATCTCATGGGTCCCAAATCTCCAGGTTCAAGGGCATCTTCCTACATCGAAAACATGCATGAGAAACCCAGAAGATGGTACACTGTGTGATCGGGAAAGGTTTCTAAAACGCACCTCATTTCTCATCTCCTTGTGCTCGGGTTCGCCATTCCAGCCGCGTTAGTAGCAATCTCCCTCCGTGGAGAATCAGCACCTTTAACCTCCTGTTCCGTACAGGTTGCAATTTGTCCTGAGGATGAACGGGAAGAGGGGGAACCAATGAGAGACTAGGTCTAGGTGTTGGGACAGGCACAGGTCACTCTATTTTCCCATCAGGAAGAAGAATTAACCACAGGCTCAGCCTGCCGCCCGGAACCAGAATAGGGCCTGAAGCAATCCTACGCTTTTGTGGCCAGCTCCCAAGAAAACGAGTTGAAAAATGGAGCTCAGGGGCACTGCAATTCACAAACCTGCAGAGTTATAAATGATAACTCTCGTCCACAAATATATTGAGGAAAGGCAACGAAGAGGATTTGAAAGCAAGTCAGAATTGCAGGAAACAGATTTCAGGAGGTAGATTCGAATCGCCTTTAAAGCACAGGAAAAGCGGCAAAACCTCGACCATGATGCCCTTGGCCAAAAAGGGCGTCTGCGTTTTTTCCTGAATATATTCAGGAAAAAACGCAGACGCCCTTTTTGGCCAACCAAGCAACCTGGAAAGGCAAATCAGCGCTACAAAGAAGTCTCGCTTCCCTTCTGTCAAAACGGCCGTGCTGAATAAAGTGTCAAAACCAGAAATGCAGGACAGGCCATGGTGAAACGGGAGCCTTGCTACGCTGATGCGCGGGATGTAAATTGTCAACAGCCACTCTGGAGAAGTGTACGGTGTGTCCTGAAACATCTAAAAAACTCAGCTTAGAGAGCATAGGGCACTTCCACTCATGGGCGTATAAATTGGGAAAACTAAAAATCAGCAAGACACAGGCACCCCAAAGTTTAGGGCTGCTCTGTTGACAAGAACCTCCACTTCGTTACACCTTAAATATCCCAGGAAAGAGAAACATGGATAAGTAAGTTGTGGTCCTTATGTACAATGGCATATCACTCAGCCATGAAATTAACGTCATAAGGCTAGTAGCAGCATGATGAGAGGATTTAGGTACGACGATTCTAAGTGAAATAAGTCACACAGAAAAAGACACTTATCATAAGATATCACTTAGAGAGGGAATGCAAAAACCGCTACACTTGAACGGAATTACAAAACAGAACAGCGTCACACGTTTAGAAGACACACTATGGCTGCTTAACGAGAAAGGTGAGGTGGGTGATGCATAAAACAAGGGTTTCAAATTAGCTCAGATACCGATCCATAAACCCAATATGTAATAGACAAGACCTACTCCTTGCTCAGTGAACTGGACTCAACACCCCCTGTTCACCGCCCAAGAATATATCTGACTAGTAAGAATCTTAAAACCAATGTATTGATATCCCTCTGTAAGTGAGTCAAGTGGGTGTAAAGCGGCATAAACACAGCAGTGAAAAGCAGCTAAACCCCATTATAAAAATCAATTACTTTTAAAAACCCGTGAAACAAAGACAGTGAAAGAGAGAGAAATTCTTACAAAATTCGTTCAGGGGCTGTGATGCCACCTTTATTGACCATCTCTAGACCCACAGCTGATTGAGACATAAGGGTGGACACTCTTGGGCCTGAGAGGTTTGGTGAGGTTGGGTGAGCAAACGCAGACCCTTTAAAGTAATACTGCGTGGTATCCATCCCATGGGTCCAAAATCTCCAGGTTCAAGGGCATCTTCCTACATCGAAAACATGCATGAGAAACCCAGAAGATGGTACACCATGTGATCGGGAAAGGTTTCGAAAACGCACCTCATTTCTCATCTCCTTGTGCTCGGGTTGGCCATTACAGCCGCTTTACTAGCAATCTCCCTCCTTCGAGAATCAGCACCTTTAACCTCCTGTTCCGTACAGGTTGCAATTTGTCCTGAGGATGAACGGGAAGAGGGGGAACCAGTGAGAGACTAGCTCTAGGTGTTGGGACAGGCACAGGTCACTCTATTTTCCCATCAGGAAGAAGAATTAACCACAGGCTCAGCCTGCCGCCCGGAAGCAGAACAGGGCCTGAAGCAATCCTGCGCTTTTGCGGCCAGCTCCCAAAAAAGCGAGTTGAAAAATCGAGCTCAGGGGCACTGCAATTCACAGACCTGCAGAGTTATAAATGATAACTCTCGTCCACAAATATATTGAGGGAAGGCAACGAGGAGGATTTGAAAGCAAGGCAGAATTGCAGGAAACAGATTTCAGGAGGTAGAGTCGAATCGCCTTTAAAGCACAGGAAAAGCGGCAAAACCTCGACCATGATGCCCTTGGCCAAAAAGGGCGTCTGCGTTTTTTCCTGAATATATTCAGGAAAAAACGCAGACGCCCTTTTTGGCCAACCAAGCAACCTGGAAAGGCAAATCAGCGCTACAAAGAAGTCTCGCTTCCCATCGGTCAAAAGGGCCATGCTGAATAAAGTGTCAAAACCAGAAATGCAGGACAGGCCATGGAGAAACGGGAGCCTTGCTACGCTGATTGGCGTGATGTAAATTGCCAACAGCCACTCTGGAGAAGTGTACGGTGTGTCCTGAAACCTCTAAAAAACTCAGCTTAGAGAGCATAGGGCACTTCCACTCATGGGCGTATAAATTGGGAAAACTAAAAATCAGCAAGACACAGGCACCCCAAAGTTTAGGGCTGCTCTGTTGACAAGAACCTCCACTTCGTTACACCTTAAATATCCCAGGAAAGAGAAAAATGGATAAAGAAGTTGTGGTCCTTATGTACAATGGAATATCACTCAGCCATGAAATCAACGTCATAAGGCTAGTAGCAGCATGATGAGTGGATTTAGGTACGACGATTCTAAGTGAAATAAGTCAACCAGAAAACGACACTTATCATAAGATATCACTTATAGAGGGAATGTAAAAACCGCTACACTTGAACTGAATTACAAAACAGAACAGAGACACACGTTTACAAAACACACTATGGCTGCTTAACGGGAAAGGTGAGGTCGGGTGAGGCAGAAAACAAGGGTTTCAAATTAGCTCAGATACCGTTCCATAAACCCAATATGTAATAGACAAGACCTACTCCTTGCTCAGTGAAGTGGACTCAACGCCCCCTGTTCACCGCCCAAGAATATATCAGACTAGTAAGACTCTTAAAACCAATGTATTGATATCTCTCTGTAAGTGAGTCAAGTGGGTGTAAAGCGGCATAAACACAGCAGTGAAAAGCAGCTAAACCCCATTATAAAAATCAATTACTTTTAAAAACCCGTGAAACAAAGACAGTGAAAGAGAGAGAAATTCATACAGAATTCGTTCAGGGGCTGTGATGACACCTTTATTGACCATCTCTAGACCCACAGCTGATTGAGACATAAGGGTGGACACTCGTGGGGCTGAGAGATTTGGTGAGGTTGGGTGAGCAAACGCAGACCCTTTAAAGTAATACTGCGTGGTACCCATCCCATGGGTCCCAAATCTCCAAGTTCAAGGGCATCTTCCTATATCAAAAACATGCATGAGAAACCCAGAAGACGGTACACCGTGCGATCGGGAAAGGTTTCTAAAACGCACCTCATTTCTCATCTCCTTGTGCTCTGGTTCGCCATTCCAACCGAGTTAGTAGCAATCTCCCTCCGTGGAGAATCAGCACCTTTAACCTCCTGTTCCGTACAGGTTGCAATCTGTCCTGAGGATGAAAGGGAAGAGGTGGAACCAATGATAGACTAGCTCTAGGTGTTGGGACAGGCACAGATCACTCTATTTTCCCATCAGGAAGAAGAATTAACCACAGGCTCAGCCTGCCGCCCGGAACCAGAATAGGGCTTGAAGCAATCCTGCGCTTTTGTGGCCAACTCTGAAGAAAGCGAGTTGAAAAATGGAGCTCAGGGGCACTGCAATTCACAGACCTGCAGAGTTAGAAATGATAACTCTCGTCCACAAATATATTGAGGGAAGGCAACGAAGAGGATTTGAAAGCAAGGCAGAATTGCAGGAAACAGATTTCAGGAGGTAGATTCGAATTGCCTTTAAAGCACAGGAAAAGCGGCAAAACCTCGACCATGATGCCCTTGGCCAAAAAGGGCGTATACGTTTTTTCCTGAATATATTCAGGAAAAAACGCATACGCCCTTTTTGGCCAACCAAGCAACCTGGAAAGGCAAATCAGCGCTACAAAGAAGTCTCGCTTCCCATCGGTCAAAAGGGCCATGCTGAATAAAGTGTCAAAACCAGAAATGCAGGACAGGCCATGGAGAAACGGGAGCCTTGCTACGCTGATGGGCGGGATGTAAATTGCCAACAGCCACTCTGGAGAAGTGTACGGTGTGTCCTGAAACCTCTAAAAAACTCAGCTTAGAGAGCATAAGGCACTTCCACTCATGGGCATATAAATTGGGAAAACTAAAAATCAGCAAGACACAGGCACCCCAAAGTTTAGGGCTGCTCTGTTGACAAGAACCTCCACTTCGTTACACCTTAAATATCCCAGGAAAGAGAAAAATGGATAAGGAAGTTGTGGTCCTTATGTACAATGGCATATCACTCAGCCATGAAATTAACGTCATAAGGCTAGTAGCAGCATGATGAGAGGATTTAGGTACGACGATTCTAAGTGAAATAAGTCACACAGAAAAAGACACTTATCATAAGATATCACTTATAGAGGGAATGCAAAAACCACTACAGTTGAACGGAATTACAAAACAGAACAGCGTCACACGTTTAGAAGACACACTATGGCTGCTTAACGAGAAAGGTGAGGTGGGTGATGCATAAAACAAGGGTTTCAAATTAGCTCAGATACCGATCCATAAACCCAATATGTAATAGACAAGACCTACTCCTTGCTCAGTGAACTGGACTCAACACCCCCTGTTCACCGCCCAAGAATATATCTGACTAGTAAGAATCTTAAAACCAATGTATTGATATCCCTCTGTAAGTGAGTCAAGTGGGTGTAAAGCGGCATAAACACAGCAGTGAAAAGCAGCTAAACCCCATTATAAAAATCAATTACTTTTAAAAACCCGTGAAACAAAGACAGTGAAAGAGAGAGAAATTCTTACAAAATTCGTTCAGGGGCTGTGATGCCACCTTTATTGACCATCTCTAGACCCACAGCTGATTGAGACATAAGGGTGGACACTCTTGGGCCTGAGAGGTTTGGTGAGGTTGGGTGAGCAAACGCAGACCCTTTAAAGTAATACTGCGTGGTATCCATCCCATGGGTCCAAAATCTCCAGGTTCAAGGGCATCTTCCTACATCGAAAACATGCATGAGAAACCCAGAAGATGGTACACCATGTGATCGGGAAAGGTTTCGAAAACGCACCTCATTTCTCATCTCCTTGTGCTCGGGTTGGCCATTACAGCCGCTTTACTAGCAATCTCCCTCCTTCGAGAATCAGCACCTTTAACCTCCTGTTCCGTACAGGTTGCAATTTGTCCTGAGGATGAACGGGAAGAGGGGGAACCAGTGAGAGACTAGCTCTAGGTGTTGGGACAGGCACAGGTCACTCTATTTTCCCATCAGGAAGAAGAATTAACCACAGGCTCAGCCTGCCGCCCGGAAGCAGAACAGGGCCTGAAGCAATCCTGCGCTTTTGCGGCCAGCTCCCAAAAAAGCGAGTTGAAAAATCGAGCTCAGGGGCACTGCAATTCACAGACCTGCAGAGTTATAAATGATAACTCTCGTCCACAAATATATTGAGGGAAGGCAACGAGGAGGATTTGAAAGCAAGGCAGAATTGCAGGAAACAGATTTCAGGAGGTAGAGTCGAATCGCCTTTAAAGCACAGGAAAAGCGGCAAAACCTCGACCATGATGCCCTTGGCCAAAAAGGGCGTCTGCGTTTTTTCCTGAATATATTCAGGAAAAAACGCAGACGCCCTTTTTGGCCAACCAAGCAACCTGGAAAGGCAAATCAGCGCTACAAAGAAGTCTCGCTTCCCATCGGTCAAAAGGGCCATGCTGAATAAAGTGTAAAAACCAGAAATGCAGGACAGGCCATGGAGAAACGGGAGCCTTGCTACGCTGATTGGCGTGATGTAAATTGCCAACAGCCACTCTGGAGAAGTGTACGGTGTGTCCTGAAACCTCTAAAAAACTCAGCTTAGAGAGCATAGGGCACTTCCACTCATGGGCGTATAAATTGGGAAAACTAAAAATCAGCAAGACACAGGCACCCCAAAGTTTAGGGCTGCTCTGTTGACAAGAACCTCCACTTCGTTACACCTTAAATATCCCAGGAAAGAGAAAAATGGATAAAGAAGTTGTGGTCCTTATGTACAATGGAATATCACTCAGCCATGAAATCAACGTCATAAGGCTAGTAGCAGCATGATGAGTGGATTTAGGTACGACGATTCTAAGTGAAATAAGTCAACCAGAAAACGACACTTATCATAAGATATCACTTATAGAGGGAATGTAAAAACCGCTACACTTGAACTGAATTACAAAACAGAACAGAGACACACGTTTACAAAACACACTATGGCTGCTTAACGGGAAAGGTGAGGTCGGGTGAGGCAGAAAACAAGGGTTTCAAATTAGCTCAGATACCGTTCCATAAACCCAATATGTAATAGACAAGACCTACTCCTTGCTCAGTGAAGTGGACTCAACGCCCCCTGTTCACCGCCCAAGAATATATCAGACTAGTAAGACTCTTAAAACCAATGTATTGATATCTCTCTGTAAGTGAGTCAAGTGGGTGTAAAGCGGCATAAACACAGCAGTGAAAAGCAGCTAAACCCCATTATAAAAATCAATTACTTTTAAAAACCCGTGAAACAAAGACAGTGAAAGAGAGAGAAATTCATACAGAATTCGTTCAGGGGCTGTGATGACACCTTTATTGACCATCTCTAGACCCACAGCTGATTGAGACATAAGGGTGGACACTCGTGGGGCTGAGAGATTTGGTGAGGTTGGGTGAGCAAACGCAGACCCTTTAAAGTAATACTGCGTGGTACCCATCCCATGGGTCCCAAATCTCCAAGTTCAAGGGCATCTTCCTATATCAAAAACATGCATGAGAAACCCAGAAGACGGTACACCGTGCGATCGGGAAAGGTTTCTAAAACGCACCTCATTTCTCATCTCCTTGTGCTCTGGTTCGCCATTCCAACCGAGTTAGTAGCAATCTCCCTCCGTGGAGAATCAGCACCTTTAACCTCCTGTTCCGTACAGGTTGCAATCTGTCCTGAGGATGAAAGGGAAGAGGTGGAACCAATGATAGACTAGCTCTAGGTGTTGGGACAGGCACAGATCACTCTATTTTCCCATCAGGAAGAAGAATTAACCACAGGCTCAGCCTGCCGCCCGGAACCAGAATAGGGCTTGAAGCAATCCTGCGCTTTTGCGGCCAACTCCGAAGAAAGCGAGTTGAAAAATGGAGCTCAGGGGCACTGCAATTCACAGACCTGCAGAGTTAGAAATGATAACTCTCGTCCACAAATATATTGAGGGAAGGCAACGAAGAGGATTTGAAAGCAAGGCAGAATTGCAGGAAACAGATTTCAGGAGGTAGATTCGAATCGCCTTTAAAGCACAGGAAAAGCGGCAAAACCTCGACCATGATGCCCTTGGCCAAAAAGGGCGTATACGTTTTTTCCTGAATATATTCAGGAAAAAACGCATACGCCCTTTTTGGCCAACCAAGCAACCTGGAAAGGCAAATCAGCGCTACAAAGAAGTCTCGCTTCCCATCGGTCAAAAGGGCCATGCTGCATAAAGTGTCAAAACCAGAAATGCAGGACAGGCCATGGAGAAACGGGAGCCTTGCTACGCTGATGGGCGGGATGTAAATTGCCAACAGCCACTCTGGAGAAGTGTACGGTGTGTCCTGAAACCTCTAAAAAACTCAGCTTAGAGAGCATAAGGCACTTCCACTCATGGGCATATAAATTGGGAAAACTAAAAATCAGCAAGACACAGGCACCCCAAAGTTTAGGGCTGCTCTGTTGACAAGAACCTCCACTTCGTTACACCTTAAATATCCCAGGAAAGAGAAAAATGGATAAGGAAGTTGTGGTCCTTATGTACAATGGCATATCACTCAGCCATGAAATTAACGTCATAAGGCTAGTAGCAGCATGATGAGAGGATTTAGGTACGACGATTCTAAGTGAAATAAGTCACACAGAAAAAGACACTTATCATAAGATATCACTTATAGAGGGAATGCAAAAACCACTACAGTTGAACGGAATTACAAAACAGAACAGCGTCACACGTTTAGAAGACACACTATGGCTGCTTAACGAGAAAGGTGAGGTGGGTGATGCATAAAACAAGGGTTTCAAATTAGCTCAGATACCGATCCATAAACCCAATATGTAATAGACAAGACCTACTCCTTGCTCAGTGAACTGGACTCAACACCCCCTGTTCACCGCCCAAGAATATATCTGACTAGTAAGAATCTTAAAACCAATGTATTGATATCCCTCTGTAAGTGAGTCAAGTGGCTGTAAAGCGGCATAAACACAGCAGTGAAAAGCAGCTAAACCCCATTATAAAAATCAATTACTTTTAAAAACCCGTGAAACAAAGACAGTGAAAGAGAGAGAAATTCTTACAAAATTCGTTCAGGGGCTGTGATGCCACCTTTATTGACCATCTCTAGACCCACAGCTGATTGAGACATAAGGGTGGACACTCTTGGGCCTGAGAGGTTTGGTGAGGTTGGGTGAGCAAACGCAGACCCTTTAAAGTAATACTGCGTGGTATCCATCCCATGGGTCCAAAATCTCCAGGTTCAAGGGCATCTTCCTACATCGAAAACATGCATGAGAAACCCAGAAGATGGTACACCATGTGATCGGGAAAGGTTTCGAAAACGCACCTCATTTCTCATCTCCTTGTGCTCGGGTTGGCCATTACAGCCGCTTTACTAGCAATCTTCCTCCTTCGAGAATCAGCACCTTTAACCTCCTGTTCCGTACAGGTTGCAATTTGTCCTGAGGATGAACGGGAAGAGGGGGAACCAGTGAGAGACTAGCTCTAGGTGTTGGGACAGGCACAGGTCACTCTATTTTCCCATCAGGAAGAAGAATTAACCACAGGCTCAGCCTGCCGCCCGGAAGCAGAACAGGGCCTGAAGCAATCCTGCGCTTTTGCGGCCAGCTCCCAAAAAAGCGAGTTGAAAAATCGAGCTCAGGGGCACTGCAATTCACAGACCTGCAGAGTTATAAATGATAACTCTCGTCCACAAATATATTGAGGGAAGGCAACGAGGAGGATTTGAAAGCAAGGCAGAATTGCAGGAAACAGATTTCAGGAGGTAGAGTCGAATCGCCTTTAAAGCACAGGAAAAGCGGCAAAACCTCGACCATGATGCCCTTGGCCAAAAAGGGCGTCTGCGTTTTTTCCTGAATATATTCAGGAAAAAACGCAGACGCCCTTTTTGGCCAACCAAGCAACCTGGAAAGGCAAATCAGCGCTACAAAGAAGTCTCGCTTCCCATCGGTCAAAAGGGCCATGCTGAATAAAGTGTCAAAACCAGAAATGCAGGACAGGCCATGGAGAAACGGGAGCCTTGCTACGCTGATTGGCGTGATGTAAATTGCCAACAGCCACTCTGGAGAAGTGTACGGTGTGTCCTGAAACCTCTAAAAAACTCAGCTTAGAGAGCATAGGGCACTTCCACTCATGGGCGTATAAATTGGGAAAACTAAAAATCAGCAAGACACAGGCACCCCAAAGTTTAGGGCTGCTCTGTTGACAAGAACCTCCACTTCGTTACACCTTAAATATCCCAGGAAAGAGAAAAATGGATAAAGAAGTTGTGGTCCTTATGTACAATGGAATATCACTCAGCCATGAAATCAACGTCATAAGGCTAGTAGCAGCATGATGAGTGGATTTAGGTACGACGATTCTAAGTGAAATAAGTCAACCAGAAAACGACACTTATCATAAGATATCACTTATAGAGGGAATGTAAAAACCGCTACACTTGAACTGAATTACAAAACAGAACAGAGACACACGTTTACAAAACACACTATGGCTGCTTAACGGGAAAGGTGAGGTCGGGTGAGGCAGAAAACAAGGGTTTCAAATTAGCTCAGATACCGTTCCATAAACCCAATATGTAATAGACAAGACCTACTCCTTGCTCAGTGAAGTGGACTCAACGCCCCCTGTTCACCGCCCAAGAATATATCAGACTAGTAAGACTCTTAAAACCAATGTATTGATATCTCTCTGTAAGTGAGTCAAGTGGGTGTAAAGCGGCATAAACACAGCAGTGAAAAGCAGCTAAACCCCATTATAAAAATCAATTACTTTTAAAAACCCGTGAAACAAAGACAGTGAAAGAGAGAGAAATTCATACAGAATTCGTTCAGGGGCTGTGATGACACCTTTATTGACCATCTCTAGACCCACAGCTGATTGAGACATAAGGGTGGACACTCGTGGGGCTGAGAGATTTGGTGAGGTTGGGTGAGCAAACGCAGACCCTTTAAAGTAATACTGCGTGGTACCCATCCCATGGGTCCCAAATCTCCAAGTTCAAGGGCATCTTCCTATATCAAAAACATGCATGAGAAACCCAGAAGACGGTACACCGTGCGATCGGGAAAGGTTTCTAAAACGCACCTCATTTCTCATCTCCTTGTGCTCTGGTTCGCCATTCCAACCGAGTTAGTAGCAATCTCCCTCCGTGGAGAATCAGCACCTTTAACCTCCTGTTCCGTACAGGTTGCAATCTGTCCTGAGGATGAAAGGGAAGAGGTGGAACCAATGATAGACTAGCTCTAGGTGTTGGGACAGGCACAGATCACTCTATTTTCCCATCAGGAAGAAGAATTAACCACAGGCTCAGCCTGCCGCCCGGAACCAGAATAGGGCTTGAAGCAATCCTGCGCTTTTGCGGCCAACTCCGAAGAAAGCGAGTTGAAAAATGGAGCTCAGGGGCACTGCAATTCACAGACCTGCAGAGTTAGAAATGATAACTCTCGTCCACAAATATATTGAGGGAAGGCAACGAAGAGGATTTGAAAGCAAGGCAGAATTGCAGGAAACAGATTTCAGGAGGTAGATTCGAATCGCCTTTAAAGCACAGGAAAAGCGGCAAAACCTCGACCATGATGCCCTTGGCCAAAAAGGGCGTATACGTTTTTTCCTGAATATATTCAGGAAAAAACGCATACGCCCTTTTTGGCCAACCAAGCAACCTGGAAAGGCAAATCAGCGCTACAAAGAAGTCTCGCTTCCCATCGGTCAAAAGGGCCATGCTGCATAAAGTGTCAAAACCAGAAATGCAGGACAGGCCATGGAGAAACGGGAGCCTTGCTACGCTGATGGGCGGGATGTAAATTGCCAACAGCCACTCTGGAGAAGTGTACGGTGTGTCCTGAAACCTCTAAAAAACTCAGCTTAGAGAGCATAAGGCACTTCCACTCATGGGCATATAAATTGGGAAAACTAAAAATCAGCAAGACACAGGCACCCCAAAGTTTAGGGCTGCTCTGTTGACAAGAACCTCCACTTCGTTACACCTTAAATATCCCAGGAAAGAGAAAAATGGATAAGGAAGTTGTGGTCCTTATGTACAATGGCATATCACTCAGCCATGAAATTAACGTCATAAGGCTACTAGCAGCATGATGAGAGGATTTAGGTACGACGATTCTAAGTGAAATAAGTCACACAGAAAAAGACACTTATCATAAGATATCACTTATAGAGGGAATGCAAAAACCACTACAGTTGAACGGAATTACAAAACAGAACAGCGTCACACGTTTAGAAGACACACTATGGCTGCTTAACGAGAAAGGTGAGGTGGGTGATGCATAAAACAAGGGTTTCAAATTAGCTCAGATACCGATCCATAAACCCAATATGTAATAGACAAGACCTACTCCTTGCTCAGTGAACTGGACTCAACACCCCCTGTTCACCGCCCAAGAATATATCTGACTAGTAAGAATCTTAAAACCAATGTATTGATATCCCTCTGTAAGTGAGTCAAGTGGGTGTAAAGCGGCATAAACACAGCAGTGAAAAGCAGCTAAACCCCATTATAAAAATCAATTACTTTTAAAAACCCGTGAAACAAAGACAGTGAAAGAGAGAGAAATTCTTACAAAATTCGTTCAGGGGCTGTGATGCCACCTTTATTGACCATCTCTAGACCCACAGCTGATTGAGACATAAGGGTGGACACTCTTGGGCCTGAGAGGTTTGGTGAGGTTGGGTGAGCAAACGCAGACCCTTTAAAGTAATACTGCGTGGTATCCATCCCATGGGTCCAAAATCTCCAGGTTCAAGGGCATCTTCCTACATCGAAAACATGCATGAGAAACCCAGAAGATGGTACACCATGTGATCGGGAAAGGTTTCGAAAACGCACCTCATTTCTCATCTCCTTGTGCTCGGGTTGGCCATTACAGCCGCTTTACTAGCAATCTTCCTCCTTCGAGAATCAGCACCTTTAACCTCCTGTTCCGTACAGGTTGCAATTTGTCCTGAGGATGAACGGGAAGAGGGGGAACCAGTGAGAGACTAGCTCTAGGTGTTGGGACAGGCACAGGTCACTCTATTTTCCCATCAGGAAGAAGAATTAACCACAGGCTCAGCCTGCCGCCCGGAACCAGAATAGGGCCTGTAGCAATCCTACGCTTTTGTGGCCAGCTCCCAAGAAAACGAGTTGAAAAATGGAGCTCAGGGGCACTGCAATTCACAAACCTGCAGAGTTAGAAATGATAACTCTCGTCCACAAATATATTGAGGAAAGGCAACGAAGAGGATTTGAAAGCAAGGCAGAATTACAGGAAACAGATTTCAGGAGGTAGATTCGAATCGCCTTTAAAGCACAGGAAAAGCGGCAAAACCTCGACCATGATGCCCTTGGCCAAAAAGGGCGTCTGCGTTTTTTCCTGAATATATTCAGGAAAAAACGCAGACGCCCTTTTTGGCCAACCAAGCAACCTGGAAAGGCAAATCAGCGCTACAAAGAAGTCTCGCTTCCCATCGGTCAAAAGGGCCATGCTGAATAAAGTGTCAAAACCAGAAATGCAGGACAGGCCATGGAGAAACGGGAGCCTTGCTACGCTGATTGGCGTGATGTAAATTGCCAACAGCCACTCTGGAGAAGTGTACGGTGTGTCCTGAAACCTCTAAAAAACTCAGCTTAGAGAGCATAGGGCACTTCCACTCATGGGCGTATAAATTGGGAAAACTAAAAATCAGCAAGACACAGGCACCCCAAAGTTTAGGGCTGCTCTGTTGACAAGAACCTCCACTTCGTTACACCTTAAATATCCCAGGAAAGAGAAAAATGGATAAAGAAGTTGTGGTCCTTATGTACAATGGAATATCACTCAGCCATGAAATCAACGTCATAAGGCTAGTAGCAGCATGATGAGTGGATTTAGGTACGACGATTCTAAGTGAAATAAGTCAACCAGAAAACGACACTTATCATAAGATATCACTTATAGAGGGAATGTAAAAACCGCTACACTTGAACTGAATTACAAAACAGAACAGAGACACACGTTTACAAAACACACTATGGCTGCTTAACGGGAAAGGTGAGGTCGGGTGAGGCAGAAAACAAGGGTTTCAAATTAGCTCAGATACCGTTCCATAAACCCAATATGTAATAGACAAGACCTACTCCTTGCTCAGTGAAGTGGACTCAACGCCCCCTGTTCACCGCCCAAGAATATATCAGACTAGTAAGACTCTTAAAACCAATGTATTGATATCTCTCTGTAAGTGAGTCAAGTGGGTGTAAAGCGGCATAAACACAGCAGTGAAAAGCAGCTAAACCCCATTATAAAAATCAATTACTTTTAAAAACCCGTGAAACAAAGACAGTGAAAGAGAGAGAAATTCATACAGAATTCGTTCAGGGGCTGTGATGACACCTTTATTGACCATCTCTAGACCCACAGCTGATTGAGACATAAGGGTGGACACTCGTGGGGCTGAGAGATTTGGTGAGGTTGGGTGAGCAAACGCAGACCCTTTAAAGTAATACTGCGTGGTACCCATCCCATGGGTCCCAAATCTCCAAGTTCAAGGGCATCTTCCTATATCAAAAACATGCATGAGAAACCCAGAAGACGGTACACCGTGCGATCGGGAAAGGTTTCTAAAACGCACCTCATTTCTCATCTCCTTGTGCTCTGGTTCGCCATTCCAACCGAGTTAGTAGCAATCTCCCTCCGTGGAGAATCAGCACCTTTAACCTCCTGTTCCGTACAGGTTGCAATCTGTCCTGAGGATGAAAGGGAAGAGGTGGAACCAATGATAGACTAGCTCTAGGTGTTGGGACAGGCACAGATCACTCTATTTTCCCATCAGGAAGAAGAATTAACCACAGGCTCAGCCTGCCGCCCGGAACCAGAATAGGGCTTGAAGCAATCCTGCGCTTTTGCGGCCAACTCCGAAGAAAGCGAGTTGAAAAATGGAGCTCAGGGGCACTGCAATTCACAGACCTGCAGAGTTAGAAATGATAACTCTCGTCCACAAATATATTGAGGGAAGGCAACGAAGAGGATTTGAAAGCAAGGCAGAATTGCAGGAAACAGATTTCAGGAGGTAGATTCGAATCGCCTTTAAAGCACAGGAAAAGCGGCAAAACCTCGACCATGATGCCCTTGGCCAAAAAGGGCGTATACGTTTTTTCCTGAATATATTCAGGAAAAAACGCATACGCCCTTTTTGGCCAACCAAGCAACCTGGAAAGGCAAATCAGCGCTACAAAGAAGTCTCGCTTCCCATCGGTCAAAAGGGCCATGCTGCATAAAGTGTCAAAACCAGAAATGCAGGACAGGCCATGGAGAAACGGGAGCCTTGCTACGCTGATGGGCGGGATGTAAATTGCCAACAGCCACTCTGGAGAAGTGTACGGTGTGTCCTGAAACCTCTAAAAAACTCAGCTTAGAGAGCATAAGGCACTTCCACTCATGGGCATATAAATTGGGAAAACTAAAAATCAGCAAGACACAGGCACCCCAAAGTTTAGGGCTGCTCTGTTGACAAGAACCTCCACTTCGTTACACCTTAAATATCCCAGGAAAGAGAAAAATGGATAAGGAAGTTGTGGTCCTTATGTACAATGGCATATCACTCAGCCATGAAATTAACGTCATAAGGCTAGTAGCAGCATGATGAGAGGATTTAGGTACGACGATTCTAAGTGAAATAAGTCACACAGAAAAAGACACTTATCATAAGATATCACTTATAGAGGGAATGCAAAAACCACTACAGTTGAACGGAATTACAAAACAGAACAGCGTCACACGTTTAGAAGACACACTATGGCTGCTTAACGAGAAAGGTGAGGTGGGTGATGCATAAAACAAGGGTTTCAAATTAGCTCAGATACCGATCCATAAACCCAATATGTAATAGACAAGACCTACTCCTTGCTCAGTGAACTGGACTCAACACCCCCTGTTCACCGCCCAAGAATATATCTGACTAGTAAGAATCTTAAAACCAATGTATTGATATCCCTCTGTAAGTGAGTCAAGTGGCTGTAAAGCGGCATAAACACAGCAGTGAAAAGCAGCTAAACCCCATTATAAAAATCAATTACTTTTAAAAACCCGTGAAACAAAGACAGTGAAAGAGAGAGAAATTCTTACAAAATTCGTTCAGGGGCTGTGATGCCACCTTTATTGACCATCTCTAGACCCACAGCTGATTGAGACATAAGGGTGGACACTCTTGGGCCTGAGAGGTTTGGTGAGGTTGGGTGAGCAAACGCAGACCCTTTAAAGTAATACTGCGTGGTATCCATCCCATGGGTCCAAAATCTCCAGGTTCAAGGGCATCTTCCTACATCGAAAACATGCATGAGAAACCCAGAAGATGGTACACCATGTGATCGGGAAAGGTTTCGAAAACGCACCTCATTTCTCATCTCCTTGTGCTCGGGTTGGCCATTACAGCCGCTTTACTAGCAATCTTCCTCCTTCGAGAATCAGCACCTTTAACCTCCTGTTCCGTACAGGTTGCAATTTGTCCTGAGGATGAACGGGAAGAGGGGGAACCAGTGAGAGACTAGCTCTAGGTGTTGGGACAGGCACAGGTCACTCTATTTTCCCATCAGGAAGAAGAATTAACCACAGGCTCAGCCTGCCGCCCGGAAGCAGAACAGGGCCTGAAGCAATCCTGCGCTTTTGCGGCCAGCTCCCAAAAAAGCGAGTTGAAAAATCGAGCTCAGGGGCACTGCAATTCACAGACCTGCAGAGTTATAAATGATAACTCTCGTCCACAAATATATTGAGGGAAGGCAACGAGGAGGATTTGAAAGCAAGGCAGAATTGCAGGAAACAGATTTCAGGAGGTAGAGTCGAATCGCCTTTAAAGCACAGGAAAAGCGGCAAAACCTCGACCATGATGCCCTTGGCCAAAAAGGGCGTCTGCGTTTTTTCCTGAATATATTCAGGAAAAAACGCAGACGCCCTTTTTGGCCAACCAAGCAACCTGGAAAGGCAAATCAGCGCTACAAAGAAGTCTCGCTTCCCATCGGTCAAAAGGGCCATGCTGAATAAAGTGTCAAAACCAGAAATGCAGGACAGGCCATGGAGAAACGGGAGCCTTGCTACGCTGATTGGCGTGATGTAAATTGCCAACAGCCACTCTGGAGAAGTGTACGGTGTGTCCTGAAACCTCTAAAAAACTCAGCTTAGAGAGCATAGGGCACTTCCACTCATGGGCGTATAAATTGGGAAAACTAAAAATCAGCAAGACACAGGCACCCCAAAGTTTAGGGCTGCTCTGTTGACAAGAACCTCCACTTCGTTACACCTTAAATATCCCAGGAAAGAGAAAAATGGATAAAGAAGTTGTGGTCCTTATGTACAATGGAATATCACTCAGCCATGAAATCAACGTCATAAGGCTAGTAGCAGCATGATGAGTGGATTTAGGTACGACGATTCTAAGTGAAATAAGTCAACCAGAAAACGACACTTATCATAAGATATCACTTATAGAGGGAATGTAAAAACCGCTACACTTGAACTGAATTACAAAACAGAACAGAGACACACGTTTACAAAACACACTATGGCTGCTTAACGGGAAAGGTGAGGTCGGGTGAGGCAGAAAACAAGGGTTTCAAATTAGCTCAGATACCGTTCCATAAACCCAATATGTAATAGACAAGACCTACTCCTTGCTCAGTGAAGTGGACTCAACGCCCCCTGTTCACCGCCCAAGAATATATCAGACTAGTAAGACTCTTAAAACCAATGTATTGATATCTCTCTGTAAGTGAGTCAAGTGGGTGTAAAGCGGCATAAACACAGCAGTGAAAAGCAGCTAAACCCCATTATAAAAATCAATTACTTTTAAAAACCCGTGAAACAAAGACAGTGAAAGAGAGAGAAATTCATACAGAATTCGTTCAGGGGCTGTGATGACACCTTTATTGACCATCTCTAGACCCACAGCTGATTGAGACATAAGGGTGGACACTCGTGGGGCTGAGAGATTTGGTGAGGTTGGGTGAGCAAACGCAGACCCTTTAAAGTAATACTGCGTGGTACCCATCCCATGGGTCCCAAATCTCCAAGTTCAAGGGCATCTTCCTATATCAAAAACATGCATGAGAAACCCAGAAGACGGTACACCGTGCGATCGGGAAAGGTTTCTAAAACGCACCTCATTTCTCATCTCCTTGTGCTCTGGTTCGCCATTCCAACCGAGTTAGTAGCAATCTCCCTCCGTGGAGAATCAGCACCTTTAACCTCCTGTTCCGTACAGGTTGCAATCTGTCCTGAGGATGAAAGGGAAGAGGTGGAACCAATGATAGACTAGCTCTAGGTGTTGGGACAGGCACAGATCACTCTATTTTCCCATCAGGAAGAAGAATTAACCACAGGCTCAGCCTGCCGCCCGGAACCAGAATAGGGCTTGAAGCAATCCTGCGCTTTTGCGGCCAACTCCGAAGAAAGCGAGTTGAAAAATGGAGCTCAGGGGCACTGCAATTCACAGACCTGCAGAGTTAGAAATGATAACTCTCGTCCACAAATATATTGAGGGAAGGCAACGAAGAGGATTTGAAAGCAAGGCAGAATTGCAGGAAACAGATTTCAGGAGGTAGATTCGAATCGCCTTTAAAGCACAGGAAAAGCGGCAAAACCTCGACCATGATGCCCTTGGCCAAAAAGGGCGTATACGTTTTTTCCTGAATATATTCAGGAAAAAACGCATACGCCCTTTTTGGCCAACCAAGCAACCTGGAAAGGCAAATCAGCGCTACAAAGAAGTCTCGCTTCCCATCGGTCAAAAGGGCCATGCTGCATAAAGTGTCAAAACCAGAAATGCAGGACAGGCCATGGAGAAACGGGAGCCTTGCTACGCTGATGGGCGGGATGTAAATTGCCAACAGCCACTCTGGAGAAGTGTACGGTGTGTCCTGAAACCTCTAAAAAACTCAGCTTAGAGAGCATAAGGCACTTCCACTCATGGGCATATAAATTGGGAAAACTAAAAATCAGCAAGACACAGGCACCCCAAAGTTTAGGGCTGCTCTGTTGACAAGAACCTCCACTTCGTTACACCTTAAATATCCCAGGAAAGAGAAAAATGGATAAGGAAGTTGTGGTCCTTATGTACAATGGCATATCACTCAGCCATGAAATTAACGTCATAAGGCTAGTAGCAGCATGATGAGAGGATTTAGGTACGACGATTCTAAGTGAAATAAGTCACACAGAAAAAGACACTTATCATAAGATATCACTTATAGAGGGAATGCAAAAACCACTACAGTTGAACGGAATTACAAAACAGAACAGCGTCACACGTTTAGAAGACACACTATGGCTGCTTAACGAGAAAGGTGAGGTGGGTGATGCATAAAACAAGGGTTTCAAATTAGCTCAGATACCGATCCATAAACCCAATATGTAATAGACAAGACCTACTCCTTGCTCAGTGAACTGGACTCAACACCCCCTGTTCACCGCCCAAGAATATATCTGACTAGTAAGAATCTTAAAACCAATGTATTGATATCCCTCTGTAAGTGAGTCAAGTGGGTGTAAAGCGGCATAAACACAGCAGTGAAAAGCAGCTAAACCCCATTATAAAAATCAATTACTTTTAAAAACCCGTGAAACAAAGACAGTGAAAGAGAGAGAAATTCTTACAAAATTCGTTCAGGGGCTGTGATGCCACCTTTATTGACCATCTCTAGACCCACAGCTGATTGAGACATAAGGGTGGACACTCTTGGGCCTGAGAGGTTTGGTGAGGTTGGGTGAGCAAACGCAGACCCTTTAAAGTAATACTGCGTGGTATCCATCCCATGGGTCCAAAATCTCCAGGTTCAAGGGCATCTTCCTACATCGAAAACATGCATGAGAAACCCAGAAGATGGTACACCATGTGATCGGGAAAGGTTTCGAAAACGCACCTCATTTCTCATCTCCTTGTGCTCGGGTTGGCCATTACAGCCGCTTTACTAGCAATCTTCCTCCTTCGAGAATCAGCACCTTTAACCTCCTGTTCCGTACAGGTTGCAATTTGTCCTGAGGATGAACGGGAAGAGGGGGAACCAGTGAGAGACTAGCTCTAGGTGTTGGGACAGGCACAGGTCACTCTATTTTCCCATCAGGAAGAAGAATTAACCACAGGCTCAGCCTGCCGCCCGGAACCAGAATAGGGCCTGTAGCAATCCTACGCTTTTGTGGCCAGCTCCCAAGAAAACGAGTTGAAAAATGGAGCTCAGGGGCACTGCAATTCACAAACCTGCAGAGTTAGAAATGATAACTCTCGTCCACAAATATATTGAGGAAAGGCAACGAAGAGGATTTGAAAGCAAGGCAGAATTACAGGAAACAGATTTCAGGAGGTAGATTCGAATCGCCTTTAAAGCACAGGAAAAGCGGCAAAACCTCGACCATGATGCCCTTGGCCAAAAAGGGCGTCTGCGTTTTTTCCTGAATATATTCAGGAAAAAACGCAGACGCCCTTTTTGGCCAACCAAGCAACCTGGAAAGGCAAATCAGCGCTACAAAGAAGTCTCGCTTCCCATCGGTCAAAAGGGCCATGCTGAATAAAGTGTCAAAACCAGAAATGCAGGACAGGCCATGGAGAAACGGGAGCCTTGCTACGCTGATTGGCGTGATGTAAATTGCCAACAGCCACTCTGGAGAAGTGTACGGTGTGTCCTGAAACCTCTAAAAAACTCAGCTTAGAGAGCATAGGGCACTTCCACTCATGGGCGTATAAATTGGGAAAACTAAAAATCAGCAAGACACAGGCACCCCAAAGTTTAGGGCTGCTCTGTTGACAAGAACCTCCACTTCGTTACACCTTAAATATCCCAGGAAAGAGAAAAATGGATAAAGAAGTTGTGGTCCTTATGTACAATGGAATATCACTCAGCCATGAAATCAACGTCATAAGGCTAGTAGCAGCATGATGAGTGGATTTAGGTACGACGATTCTAAGTGAAATAAGTCAACCAGAAAACGACACTTATCATAAGATATCACTTATAGAGGGAATGTAAAAACCGCTACACTTGAACTGAATTACAAAACAGAACAGAGACACACGTTTACAAAACACACTATGGCTGCTTAACGGGAAAGGTGAGGTCGGGTGAGGCAGAAAACAAGGGTTTCAAATTAGCTCAGATACCGTTCCATAAACCCAATATGTAATAGACAAGACCTACTCCTTGCTCAGTGAAGTGGACTCAACGCCCCCTGTTCACCGCCCAAGAATATATCAGACTAGTAAGACTCTTAAAACCAATGTATTGATATCTCTCTGTAAGTGAGTCAAGTGGGTGTAAAGCGGCATAAACACAGCAGTGAAAAGCAGCTAAACCCCATTATAAAAATCAATTACTTTTAAAAACCCGTGAAACAAAGACAGTGAAAGAGAGAGAAATTCATACAGAATTCGTTCAGGGGCTGTGATGACACCTTTATTGACCATCTCTAGACCCACAGCTGATTGAGACATAAGGGTGGACACTCGTGGGGCTGAGAGATTTGGTGAGGTTGGGTGAGCAAACGCAGACCCTTTAAAGTAATAATGCGTGGTACCCATCCCATGGGTCCCAAATCTCCAAGTTCAAGGGCATCTTCCTATATCAAAAACATGCATGAGAAACCCAGAAGACGGTACACCGTGCGATCGGGAAAGGTTTCTAAAACGCACCTCATTTCTCATTTCCTTGTGCTCTGGTTCGCCATTCCAACCGAGTTAGTAGCAATCTCCCTCCGTGGAGAATCAGCACCTTTAACCTCCTGTTCCGTACAGGTTGCAATCTGTCCTGAGGATGAAAGGGAAGAGGTGGAACCAATGATAGACTAGCTCTAGGTGTTGGGACAGGCACAGATCACTCTATTTTCCCATCAGGAAGAAGAATTAACCACAGGCTCAGCCTGCCGCCCGGAACCAGAATAGGGCTTGAAGCAATCCTGCGCTTTTGCGGCCAACTCCGAAGAAAGCGAGTTGAAAAATGGAGCTCAGGGGCACTGCAATTCACAGACCTGCAGAGTTAGAAATGATAACTCTCGTCCACAAATATATTGAGGGAAGGCAACGAAGAGGATTTGAAAGCAAGGCAGAATTGCAGGAAACAGATTTCAGGAGGTAGATTCGAATTGCCTTTAAAGCACAGGAAAAGCGGCAAAACCTCGACCATGATGCCCTTGGCCAAAAAGGGCGTATGCGTTTTTTCCTGAATATATTCAGGAAAAAACGCATACGCCCTTTTTGGCCAACCAAGCAACCTGGAAAGGCAAATCAGCGCTACAAAGAAGTCTCGCTTCCCATTGGTCAAAAGGGCCATGCTGAATAAAGTGTCAAAACCAGAAATGCAGGACAGGCCATGGAGAAACGGGAGCCTTGCTACGCTGATGGGCGGGATGTAAATTGCCAACAGCCACTCTGGAGAAGTGTACGGTGTGTCCTGAAACCTCTAAAAAACTCAGCTTAGAGAGCATAAGGCACTTCCACTCATGGGCATATAAATTGGGAAAACTAAAAATCAGCAAGACACAGGCACCCCAAAGTTTAGGGCTGCTCTGTTGACAAGAACCTCCACTTCGTTACACCTTAAATATCCCAGGAAAGAGAAAAATGGATAAGGAAGTTGTGGTCCTTATGTACAATGGCATATCACTCAGCCATGAAATTAACGTCATAAGGCTAGTAGCAGCATGATGAGAGGATTTAGGTACGACGATTCTAAGTGAAATAAGTCACACAGAAAAAGACACTTATCATAAGATATCACTTATAGAGGGAATGCAAAAACCACTACAGTTGAACGGAATTACAAAACAGAACAGCGTCACACGTTTAGAAGACACACTATGGCTGCTTAACGAGAAAGGTGAGGTGGGTGATGCATAAAACAAGGGTTTCAAATTAGCTCAGATACCGATCCATAAACCCAATATGTAATAGACAAGACCTACTCCTTGCTCAGTGAACTGGACTCAACACCCCCTGTTCACCGCCCAAGAATATATCTGACTAGTAAGAATCTTAAAACCAATGTATTGATATCCCTCTGTAAGTGAGTCAAGTGGGTGTAAAGCGGCATAAACACAGCAGTGAAAAGCAGCTAAACCCCATTATAAAAATCAATTACTTTTAAAAACCCGTGAAACAAAGACAGTGAAAGAGAGAGAAATTCTTACAAAATTCGTTCAGGGGCTGTGATGCCACCTTTATTGACCATCTCTAGACCCACAGCTGATTGAGACATAAGGGTGGACACTCTTGGGCCTGAGAGGTTTGGTGAGGTTGGGTGAGCAAACGCAGACCCTTTAAAGTAATACTGCGTGGTATCCATCCCATGGGTCCAAAATCTCCAGGTTCAAGGGCATCTTCCTACATCGAAAACATGCATGAGAAACCCAGAAGATGGTACACCATGTGATCGGGAAAGGTTTCGAAAACGCACCTCATTTCTCATCTCCTTGTGCTCGGGTTGGCCATTACAGCCGCTTTACTAGCAATCTTCCTCCTTCGAGAATCAGCACCTTTAACCTCCTGTTCCGTACAGGTTGCAATTTGTCCTGAGGATGAACGGGAAGAGGGGGAACCAGTGAGAGACTAGCTCTAGGTGTTGGGACAGGCACAGGTCACTCTATTTTCCCATCAGGAAGAAGAATTAACCACAGGCTCAGCCTGCCGCCCGGAAGCAGAACAGGGCCTGAAGCAATCCTGCGCTTTTGCGGCCAGCTCCCAAAAAAGCGAGTTGAAAAATCGAGCTCAGGGGCACTGCAATTCACAAACCTGCAGAGTTATAAATGATAACTCTCGTCCACAAATATATTGAGGGAAGGCAACGAGGAGGATTTGAAAGCAAGGCAGAATTGCAGGAAACAGATTTCAGGAGGTAGAGTCGAATCGCCTTTAAAGCACAGGAAAAGCGGCAAAACCTCGACCATGATGCCCTTGGCCAAAAAGGGCGTATGCGTTTTTTCCTGAATATATTCAGGAAAAAACGCATACGCCCTTTTTGGCCAACCAAGCAACCTGGAAAGGCAAATCAGCGCTACAAAGAAGTCTCGCTTCCCATCGGTCAAAAGGGCCATGCTGAATAAAGTGTCAAAACCAGAAATGCAGGACAGGCCATGGAGAAACGGGAGCCTTGCTACGCTGATGGGCGGGATGTAAATTGCCAACAGCCACTCTGGAGAAGTGTACGGTGTGTCCTGAAACCTCTAAAAAACTCAGCTTAGAGAGCATAGGGCACTTCCACTCATGGGCATATAAATTGGGAAAACTAAAAATCAGCAAGACACAGGCACCCCAAAGTTTAGGGCTGCTCTGTTGACAAGAACCTCCACTTCGTTACACCTTAAATATCCCAGGAAAGAAAAAAATGGATAAAGAAGTTGTGGTCCTTATGTACAATGGAATATCACTCAGCCATGAAATCAACGTCATAAGGCTAGTAGCAGCATGATGAGTGGATTTAGGTACGACGATTCTAAGTGAAATAAGTCAACCAGAAAACGACACTTATCATAAGATATTACTTATAGAGGGAATGTAAAAACCGCTACACTTGAACTGAATTACAAAACAGAACAGAGACACACGTTTACAAAACACACTATGGCTGCTTAACGGGAAAGGTGAGGTCGGGTGAGGCAGAAAACAAGGGTTTCAAATTAGCTCAGATACCGTTCAATAAACCCAATATGTAATAGACAAGACCTACTCCTTGCTCAGTGAACTGGACTCGACACCCCCTATTCACCGCCCAAGAATATATCTGACTAGGAAGAATCTTCAAAGCTATGTATTGATATCTCTCTGTAAGTGAGTCAAGTGGGTGTAAAGCGGCATAAACACAGCAGTGAAAAGCAGCTAAACCCCATTATAAAAATCAATTACTTTTAAAAACCCGTGAAACAAAGACAGTGAAAGAGAGAGAAATTCTTACAAAATTCGTTCAGGGGCTGTGATGCCACCTTTATTGACCATCTCTAGACCCACAGCTGATTGAGACATAAGGGTGGACACTCTTGGGGCTGAGAGGTTTGGTGAGGTTGGGTGAGCAAACGCAGACCCTTTAAAGTAATACTGCGTGGTATCCATCCCATGGGTCCAAAATCTCCAGGTTCAAGGGCATCTTCCTACATCGAAAACATGCATGAGAAACCCAGAAGATGGTACACCGTGTGATCGGGAAAGGTTTCGAAAACGCACCTCATTTCTCATCCCCTTGTGCTCGGGTTGGCCATTACAGCCGCTTTACTAGCAATCTCCCTCCTTCGAGAATCAGCACCTTTAACCTCCTGTTCCGTACAGGTTGCAGTTTGTCCTGAGGATGAACGGGAAGAGGGGGAACCAGTGAGAGACTAGCTCTAGGTGTTGGGACAGGCACAGGTCACTCTATTTTCCCATCAGGAAGAAGAATTAACCACAGGCTCAGCCTGCCGCCCGGAAGCAGAACAGGGCCTGAAGCAATCCTGCGCTTTTGCGGCCAGCTCCCAAAAAAGCGAGTTGAAAAATCGAGCTCAGGGGCACTGCAATTCACAAACCTGCAGAGTTATAAATGATAACTCTCGTCCACAAATATATTGAGGGAAGGCAACGAGGAGGATTTGAAAGCAAGGCAGAATTGCAGGAAACAGATTTCAGGAGGTAGAGTCGAATCGCCTTTAAAGCACAGGAAAAGCGGCAAAACCTCGACCATGATGCCCTTGGCCAAAAAGGGCGTATGCGTTTTTTCCTGAATATATTCAGGAAAAAACGCATACGCCCTTTTTGGCCAACCAAGCAACCTGGAAAGGCAAATCAGCGCTACAAAGAAGTCTCGCTTCCCATCGGTCAAAAGGGCCATGCTGAATAAAGTGTCAAAACCAGAAATGCAGGACAGGCCATGGAGAAACGGGAGCCTTGCTACGCTGATGGGCGGGATGTAAATTGCCAACAGCCACTCTGGAGAAGTGTACGGTGTGTCCTGAAACCTCTAAAAAACTCAGCTTAGAGAGCATAGGGCACTTCCACTCATGGGCATATAAATTGGGAAAACTAAAAATCAGCAAGACACAGGCACCCCAAAGTTTAGGGCTGCTCTGTTGACAAGAACCTCCACTTCGTTACACCTTAAATATCCCAGGAAAGAAAAAAATGGATAAAGAAGTTGTGGTCCTTATGTACAATGGAATATCACTCAGCCATGAAATCAACGTCATAAGGCTAGTAGCAGCATGATGAGTGGATTTAGGTACGACGATTCTAAGTGAAATAAGTCAACCAGAAAACGACACTTATCATAAGATATCACTTATAGAGGGAATGTAAAAACCGCTACACTTGAACTGAATTACAAAACAGAACAGCGTCACACGTTTAGAAGACACACTATGGCTGCTTAACAGGAAAGGTGAGGTGGGGTGATGCATAAAACAAGGGTTTCAAATAGGCTCAGATACCGTTCCATACACCCAATATGTAATAGACAAGACCTACTCCTTGCTCAGTGAAGTGGACTAAACACCCCCTGTTCACCGCCCAAGAATATATCTGACTAGTAAGAATCTTAAAACCAATGTATTGATATCCCTCTGTAAGTGAGTCAAGTGGGTGTAAAGCGGCATAAACACAGCAGTGAAAAGCAGCTAAACCCCATTATAAAAATCAATTACTTTTAAAAACCCGTGAAACAAAGACAGTGAAAGAGAGAGAAATTCTTACAAAATTCGTTCAGGGGCTGTGATGCCACCTGGATTGACCATCTCTAGACCCACAGCTGATTGAGACATAAGGGTGGACACTCTTGGGGCTGAGAGGTTTGGTGAGGTTGGGTGAGCAAACGCAGACCCTTTAAAGTAATACTGCGTGGTATCCATCCCATGGGTCCAAAATCTCCAGGTTCAAGGGCATCTTCCTACATCGAAAACATGCATGAGAAACCCAGAAGATGGTACACCGTGTGATCGGGAAAGGTTTCTAAAACGCACCTCATTTCTCATCTCCTTGTGCTCGGGTTGGCCATTACAGCCGCTTTACTAGCAATCTCCCTTCTTCGAGAATCAGCACCTTTAACCTCCTGTTCCGTACAGGTTGCAATTTGTCCTGAGGATGAACGGGAAGAGGGGGAACCAGTGAGAGACTAGCTCTAGGTGTTGGTACAGGCACAGGTCACTCTATTTTCCCATCAGGAAGAAGAATTAACCACAGGCTCAGCCTGCCGCCCGGAAGCAGAACAGGCCCTGAAGCAATCCTCTGCTTTTGCGGCCAGCTCCCAAAAAAGCGAGTTGAAAAATCGAGCTCAGGGGCACTGCAATTCACAAACCTGCAGAGTTAGAAATGATAACTCTCGTCCACAAATATATTGAGGGAAGGCAACGAGGAGGATTTGAAAGCAAGGCAGAATTGCAGGAAACAGAATTCAGGAGGTAAAGTCGAATCGCCTTTAAAGCACAGGAAAAGCGGCAAAACCTCGACAATGATGCCCTTGGCCAAAAAGGGCGTATGCGTTTTTTCCTGAATATATTCAGGAAAAAACGCATACGCCCTTTTTGGCCAACCAAGCAACCTGGAAAGGCAAATCAGCGCTACAAAGAAGTCTCGCTTCCCATCGGTCAAAAGGGCCATGCTGAATAAAGTGTCAAAACCAGAAATGCAGGACAGGCCATGGAGAAACGGGAGCCTTACTACGCTGATGGGCGGGATGTAAATTGCCAACAGCCACTCTGGAGAAGTGTACGGTGTTTCCTGAAACATCTAAAAAACTCAGCATAGAGAGCATAAGGCACTTCCACTCATGGGCGTATAAATTGGGAAAACTAAAAATCAGCAAGACACAGGCACCCCAAAGTTTAGGGCTGCTCTGTTGACAAGAACCTCCACTTCGTTACACCTTAAATATCCCAGGAAAGAGAAAAATGGATAAGGAAGTTGTGGTCCTTATGTACAATGGCATATCACTCAGCCATGAAATCAACGTCATAGGGCTAGTAGCAGCATGATGAGTGGATTTAGGTACGACGATTTTAAGTGAAATAAGTCAACCAGAAAACAACACTTATCATAAGATATGACTTATAGAGGGAATGTAAAAACCGCTACACTTGAACTGAATTACAAAACAGAACAGAGACACACGTTTACAAAACACACTATGGCTGCTTAACGGGAAAGGTGAGGTCGGGTGAGGTAGAAAACAAGGGTTTCAAATTAGCTCAGATACCGTTCCATAAACCCAATATGTAATAGACAAGACCTACTCCTTGCTCAGTGAACTGGACTCGACACCCCCTATTCACCGCCCAAGAATATATCTGACTAGGAAGAATCTTCAAAGCTATGTATTGATATCCCTCTGTAAATGAGTCAAGTGGGTGTAAAGCAGCATAAACACAGCAGTGAAAAGCAGCTAAACCCCATTATAAAAATCAATTACTTTTAAAATCCCATGAAACAAAGACAGTGAAAGGGAGAGAAATTCTTACAAAATTCGTTCAGGGGCTGTGATGCCACCTGTATTGACCATCTCTAAACCCACAGCTGATTGAGACATAAGGGTGGACACTCTTGGGGCTGAGAGGTTTGGTGAGGTTGGGTGAGCAAACACAGATCCTTTAAAGTAATACTGTGTGGTACCCATCTCATGGGTCCCAAATCTCCAGGTTCAAGGGCATCTTCCTACATCGAAAACATGCATGAGAAACCCAGAAGATGGTACACTGTGTGATCGGGAAAGGTTTCTAAAACGCACCTCATTTCTCATCTCCTTGTGCTCGGGTTCGCCATTCCAGCCGCGTTAGTAGCAATCTCCCTCCGTGGAGAATCAGCACCTTTAACCTCCTGTTCCGTACAGGTTGCAATTTGTCCTGAGGATGAACGGGAAGAGGGGGAACCAATGAGAGACTAGGTCTAGGTGTTGGGACAGGCACAGGTCACTCTATTTTCCCATCAGGAAGAAGAATTAACCACAGGCTCAGCCTGCCGCCCGGAACCAGAATAGGGCCTGAAGCAATCCTACGCTTTTGTGGCCAGCTCCCAAGAAAACGAGTTGAAAAATGGAGCTCAGGGGCACTGCAATTCACAAACCTGCAGAGTTATAAATGATAACTCTCGTCCACAAATATATTGAGGAAAGGCAACGAAGAGGATTTGAAAGCAAGTCAGAATTGCAGGAAACAGATTTCAGGAGGTAGATTCGAATCGCCTTTAAAGCACAGGAAAAGCGGCAAAACCTCGACCATGATGCCCTTGGCCAAAAAGGGCGTCTGCGTTTTTTCCTGAATATATTCAGGAAAAAACGCAGACGCCCTTTTTGGCCAACCAAGCAACCTGGAAAGGCAAATCAGCGCTACAAAGAAGTCTCGCTTCCCTTCTGTCAAAACGGCCGTGCTGAATAAAGTGTCAAAACCAGAAATGCAGGACAGGCCATGGTGAAACGGGAGCCTTGCTACGCTGATGCGCGGGATGTAAATTGTCAACAGCCACTCTGGAGAAGTGTACGGTGTGTCCTGAAACATCTAAAAAACTCAGCTTAGAGAGCATAGGGCACTTCCACTCATGGGCGTATAAATTGGGAAAACTAAAAATCAGCAAGACACAGGCACCCCAAAGTTTAGGGCTGCTCTGTTGACAAGAACCTCCACTTCGTTACACCTTAAATATCCCAGGAAAGAGAAACATGGATAAGTAAGTTGTGGTCCTTATGTACAATGGCATATCACTCAGCCATGAAATTAACGTCATAAGGCTAGTAGCAGCATGATGAGAGGATTTAGGTACGACGATTCTAAGTGAAATAAGTCACACAGAAAAAGACACTTATCATAAGATATCACTTAGAGAGGGAATGCAAAAACCGCTACACTTGAACGGAATTACAAAACAGAACAGCGTCACACGTTTAGAAGACACACTATGGCTGCTTAACGAGAAAGGTGAGGTGGGTGATGCATAAAACAAGGGTTTCAAATTAGCTCAGATACCGATCCATAAACCCAATATGTAATAGACAAGACCTACTCCTTGCTCAGTGAACTGGACTCAACACCCCCTGTTCACCGCCCAAGAATATATCTGACTAGTAAGAATCTTAAAACCAATGTATTGATATCCCTCTGTAAGTGAGTCAAGTGGGTGTAAAGCGGCATAAACACAGCAGTGAAAAGCAGCTAAACCCCATTATAAAAATCAATTACTTTTAAAAACCCGTGAAACAAAGACAGTGAAAGAGAGAGAAATTCTTACAAAATTCGTTCAGGGGCTGTGATGCCACCTTTATTGACCATCTCTAGACCCACAGCTGATTGAGACATAAGGGTGGACACTCTTGGGCCTGAGAGGTTTGGTGAGGTTGGGTGAGCAAACGCAGACCCTTTAAAGTAATACTGCGTGGTATCCATCCCATGGGTCCAAAATCTCCAGGTTCAAGGGCATCTTCCTACATCGAAAACATGCATGAGAAACCCAGAAGATGGTACACCATGTGATCGGGAAAGGTTTCGAAAACGCACCTCATTTCTCATCTCCTTGTGCTCGGGTTGGCCATTACAGCCGCTTTACTAGCAATCTTCCTCCTTCGAGAATCAGCACCTTTAACCTCCTGTTCCGTACAGGTTGCAATTTGTCCTGAGGATGAACGGGAAGAGGGGGAACCAGTGAGAGACTAGCTCTAGGTGTTGGGACAGGCACAGGTCACTCTATTTTCCCATCAGGAAGAAGAATTAACCACAGGCTCAGCCTGCCGCCCGGAAGCAGAACAGGGCCTGAAGCAATCCTGCGCTTTTGCGGCCAGCTCCCAAAAAAGCGAGTTGAAAAATCGAGCTCAGGGGCACTGCAATTCACAAACCTGCAGAGTTATAAATGATAACTCTCGTCCACAAATATATTGAGGGAAGGCAACGAGGAGGATTTGAAAGCAAGGCAGAATTGCAGGAAACAGATTTCAGGAGGTAGAGTCGAATCGCCTTTAAAGCACAGGAAAAGCGGCAAAACCTCGACCATGATGCCCTTGGCCAAAAAGGGCGTATGCGTTTTTTCCTGAATATATTCAGGAAAAAACGCATACGCCCTTTTTGGCCAACCAAGCAACCTGGAAAGGCAAATCAGCGCTACAAAGAAGTCTCGCTTCCCATCGGTCAAAAGGGCCATGCTGAATAAAGTGTCAAAACCAGAAATGCAGGACAGGCCATGGAGAAACGGGAGCCTTGCTACGCTGATGGGCGGGATGTAAATTGCCAACAGCCACTCTGGAGAAGTGTACGGTGTGTCCTGAAACCTCTAAAAAACTCAGCTTAGAGAGCATAGGGCACTTCCACTCATGGGCATATAAATTGGGAAAACTAAAAATCAGCAAGACACAGGCACCCCAAAGTTTAGGGCTGCTCTGTTGACAAGAACCTCCACTTCGTTACACCTTAAATATCCCAGGAAAGAAAAAAATGGATAAAGAAGTTGTGGTCCTTATGTACAATGGAATATCACTCAGCCATGAAATCAACGTCATAAGGCTAGTAGCAGCATGATGAGTGGATTTAGGTACGACGATTCTAAGTGAAATAAGTCAACCAGAAAACGACACTTATCATAAGATATTACTTATAGAGGGAATGTAAAAACCGCTACACTTGAACTGAATTACAAAACAGAACAGAGACACACGTTTACAAAACACACTATGGCTGCTTAACGGGAAAGGTGAGGTCGGGTGAGGCAGAAAACAAGGGTTTCAAATTAGCTCAGATACCGTTCAATAAACCCAATATGTAATAGACAAGACCTACTCCTTGCTCAGTGAACTGGACTCGACACCCCCTATTCACCGCCCAAGAATATATCTGACTAGGAAGAATCTTCAAAGCTATGTATTGATATCTCTCTGTAAGTGAGTCAAGTGGGTGTAAAGCGGCATAAACACAGCAGTGAAAAGCAGCTAAACCCCATTATAAAAATCAATTACTTTTAAAAACCCGTGAAACAAAGACAGTGAAAGAGAGAGAAATTCTTACAAAATTCGTTCAGGGGCTGTGATGCCACCTTTATTGACCATCTCTAGACCCACAGCTGATTGAGACATAAGGGTGGACACTCTTGGGGCTGAGAGGTTTGGTGAGGTTGGGTGAGCAAACGCAGACCCTTTAAAGTAATACTGCGTGGTATCCATCCCATGGGTCCAAAATCTCCAGGTTCAAGGGCATCTTCCTACATCGAAAACATGCATGAGAAACCCAGAAGATGGTACACCGTGTGATCGGGAAAGGTTTCGAAAACGCACCTCATTTCTCATCCCCTTGTGCTCGGGTTGGCCATTACAGCCGCTTTACTAGCAATCTCCCTCCTTCGAGAATCAGCACCTTTAACCTCCTGTTCCGTACAGGTTGCAGTTTGTCCTGAGGATGAACGGGAAGAGGGGGAACCAGTGAGAGACTAGCTCTAGGTGTTGGGACAGGCACAGGTCACTCTATTTTCCCATCAGGAAGAAGAATTAACCACAGGCTCAGCCTGCCGCCCGGAAGCAGAACAGGGCCTGAAGCAATCCTGCGCTTTTGCGGCCAGCTCCCAAAAAAGCGAGTTGAAAAATCGAGCTCAGGGGCACTGCAATTCACAAACCTGCAGAGTTATAAATGATAACTCTCGTCCACAAATATATTGAGGGAAGGCAACGAGGAGGATTTGAAAGCAAGGCAGAATTGCAGGAAACAGATTTCAGGAGGTAGAGTCGAATCGCCTTTAAAGCACAGGAAAAGCGGCAAAACCTCGACCATGATGCCCTTGGCCAAAAAGGGCGTATGCGTTTTTTCCTGAATATATTCAGGAAAAAACGCATACGCCCTTTTTGGCCAACCAAGCAACCTGGAAAGGCAAATCAGCGCTACAAAGAAGTCTCGCTTCCCATCGGTCAAAAGGGCCATGCTGAATAAAGTGTCAAAACCAGAAATGCAGGACAGGCCATGGAGAAACGGGAGCCTTGCTACGCTGATGGGCGGGATGTAAATTGCCAACAGCCACTCTGGAGAAGTGTACGGTGTGTCCTGAAACCTCTAAAAAACTCAGCTTAGAGAGCATAGGGCACTTCCACTCATGGGCATATAAATTGGGAAAACTAAAAATCAGCAAGACACAGGCACCCCAAAGTTTAGGGCTGCTCTGTTGACAAGAACCTCCACTTCGTTACACCTTAAATATCCCAGGAAAGAAAAAAATGGATAAAGAAGTTGTGGTCCTTATGTACAATGGAATATCACTCAGCCATGAAATCAACGTCATAAGGCTAGTAGCAGCATGATGAGTGGATTTAGGTACGACGATTCTAAGTGAAATAAGTCAACCAGAAAACGACACTTATCATAAGATATCACTTATAGAGGGAATGTAAAAACCGCTACACTTGAACTGAATTACAAAACAGAACAGCGTCACACGTTTAGAAGACACACTATGGCTGCTTAACAGGAAAGGTGAGGTGGGGTGATGCATAAAACAAGGGTTTCAAATAGGCTCAGATACCGTTCCATACACCCAATATGTAATAGACAAGACCTACTCCTTGCTCAGTGAAGTGGACTAAACACCCCCTGTTCACCGCCCAAGAATATATCTGACTAGTAAGAATCTTAAAACCAATGTATTGATATCCCTCTGTAAGTGAGTCAAGTGGGTGTAAAGCGGCATAAACACAGCAGTGAAAAGCAGCTAAACCCCATTATAAAAATCAATTACTTTTAAAAACCCGTGAAACAAAGACAGTGAAAGAGAGAGAAATTCTTACAAAATTCGTTCAGGGGCTGTGATGCCACCTGGATTGACCATCTCTAGACCCACAGCTGATTGAGACATAAGGGTGGACACTCTTGGGGCTGAGAGGTTTGGTGAGGTTGGGTGAGCAAACGCAGACCCTTTAAAGTAATACTGCGTGGTATCCATCCCATGGGTCCAAAATCTCCAGGTTCAAGGGCATCTTCCTACATCGAAAACATGCATGAGAAACCCAGAAGATGGTACACCGTGTGATCGGGAAAGGTTTCTAAAACGCACCTCATTTCTCATCTCCTTGTGCTCGGGTTGGCCATTACAGCCGCTTTACTAGCAATCTCCCTTCTTCGAGAATCAGCACCTTTAACCTCCTGTTCCGTACAGGTTGCAATTTGTCCTGAGGATGAACGGGAAGAGGGGGAACCAGTGAGAGACTAGCTCTAGGTGTTGGTACAGGCACAGGTCACTCTATTTTCCCATCAGGAAGAAGAATTAACCACAGGCTCAGCCTGCCGCCCGGAAGCAGAACAGGCCCTGAAGCAATCCTCTGCTTTTGCGGCCAGCTCCCAAAAAAGCGAGTTGAAAAATCGAGCTCAGGGGCACTGCAATTCACAAACCTGCAGAGTTAGAAATGATAACTCTCGTCCACAAATATATTGAGGGAAGGCAACGAGGAGGATTTGAAAGCAAGGCAGAATTGCAGGAAACAGAATTCAGGAGGTAAAGTCGAATCGCCTTTAAAGCACAGGAAAAGCGGCAAAACCTCGACAATGATGCCCTTGGCCAAAAAGGGCGTATGCGTTTTTTCCTGAATATATTCAGGAAAAAACGCATACGCCCTTTTTGGCCAACCAAGCAACCTGGAAAGGCAAATCAGCGCTACAAAGAAGTCTCGCTTCCCATCGGTCAAAAGGGCCATGCTGAATAAAGTGTCAAAACCAGAAATGCAGGACAGGCCATGGAGAAACGGGAGCCTTACTACGCTGATGGGCGGGATGTAAATTGCCAACAGCCACTCTGGAGAAGTGTACGGTGTTTCCTGAAACATCTAAAAAACTCAGCATAGAGAGCATAAGGCACTTCCACTCATGGGCGTATAAATTGGGAAAACTAAAAATCAGCAAGACACAGGCACCCCAAAGTTTAGGGCTGCTCTGTTGACAAGAACCTCCACTTCGTTACACCTTAAATATCCCAGGAAAGAGAAAAATGGATAAGGAAGTTGTGGTCCTTATGTACAATGGCATATCACTCAGCCATGAAATCAACGTCATAGGGCTAGTAGCAGCATGATGAGTGGATTTAGGTACGACGATTTTAAGTGAAATAAGTCAACCAGAAAACAACACTTATCATAAGATATGACTTATAGAGGGAATGTAAAAACCGCTACACTTGAACTGAATTACAAAACAGAACAGAGACACACGTTTACAAAACACACTATGGCTGCTTAACGGGAAAGGTGAGGTCGGGTGAGGTAGAAAACAAGGGTTTCAAATTAGCTCAGATACCGTTCCATAAACCCAATATGTAATAGACAAGACCTACTCCTTCCTCAGTGAACTGGACTCGACACCCCCTATTCACCGCCCAAGAATATATCTGACTAGGAAGAATCTTCAAAGCTATGTATTGATATCCCTCTGTAAATGAGTCAAGTGGGTGTAAAGCAGCATAAACACAGCAGTGAAAAGCAGCTAAACCCCATTATAAAAATCAATTACTTTTAAAATCCCATGAAACAAAGACAGTGAAAGGGAGAGAAATTCTTACAAAATTCGTTCAGGGGCTGTGATGCCACCTGTATTGACCATCTCTAAACCCACAGCTGATTGAGACATAAGGGTGGACACTCTTGGGGCTGAGAGGTTTGGTGAGGTTGGGTGAGCAAACACAGATCCTTTAAAGTAATACTCTGTGGTACCCATCTCATGGGTCCCAAATCTCCAGGTTCAAGGGCATCTTCCTACATCGAAAACATGCATGAGAAACCCAGAAGATGGTACACTGTGTGATCGGGAAAGGTTTCTAAAACGCACCTCATTTCTCATCTCCTTGTGCTCGGGTTCGCCATTCCAGCCGCGTTAGTAGCAATCTCCCTCCGTGGAGAATCAGCACCTTTAACCTCCTGTTCCGTACAGGTTGCAATTTGTCCTGAGGATGAACGGGAAGAGGGGGAACCAATGAGAGACTAGGTCTAGGTGTTGGGACAGGCACAGGTCACTCTATTTTCCCATCAGGAAGAAGAATTAACCACAGGCTCAGCCTGCCGCCCGGAACCAGAATAGGGCCTGAAGCAATCCTACGCTTTTGTGGCCAGCTCCCAAGAAAACGAGTTGAAAAATGGAGCTCAGGGGCACTGCAATTCACAAACCTGCAGAGTTATAAATGATAACTCTCGTCCACAAATATATTGAGGAAAGGCAACGAAGAGGATTTGAAAGCAAGTCAGAATTGCAGGAAACAGATTTCAGGAGGTAGATTCGAATCGCCTTTAAAGCACAGGAAAAGCGGCAAAACCTCGACCATGATGCCCTTGGCCAAAAAGGGCGTCTGCGTTTTTTCCTGAATATATTCAGGAAAAAACGCAGACGCCCTTTTTGGCCAACCAAGCAACCTGGAAAGGCAAATCAGCGCTACAAAGAAGTCTCGCTTCCCTTCTGTCAAAACGGCCGTGCTGAATAAAGTGTCAAAACCAGAAATGCAGGACAGGCCATGGTGAAACGGGAGCCTTGCTACGCTGATGCGCGGGATGTAAATTGTCAACAGCCACTCTGGAGAAGTGTACGGTGTGTCCTGAAACATCTAAAAAACTCAGCTTAGAGAGCATAGGGCACTTCCACTCATGGGCGTATAAATTGGGAAAACTAAAAATCAGCAAGACACAGGCACCCCAAAGTTTAGGGCTGCTCTGTTGACAAGAACCTCCACTTCGTTACACCTTAAATATCCCAGGAAAGAGAAACATGGATAAGTAAGTTGTGGTCCTTATGTACAATGGCATATCACTCAGCCATGAAATTAACGTCATAAGGCTAGTAGCAGCATGATGAGAGGATTTAGGTACGACGATTCTAAGTGAAATAAGTCACACAGAAAAAGACACTTATCATAAGATATCACTTAGAGAGGGAATGCAAAAACCGCTACACTTGAACGGAATTACAAAACAGAACAGCGTCACACGTTTAGAAGACACACTATGGCTGCTTAACGGGAAAGGTGAGGTGGGTGATGCATAAAACAAGGGTTTCAAATTAGCTCAGATACCGTTCCATAAACCCAATATGTAATAGACAAGACCTACTCCTTGCTCAGTGAACTGGACTCAACACCCCCTGTTCACCGCCCAAGAATATATCTGACTAGTAAGAATCTTAAAACCAATGTATTGATATCCCTCTGTAAGTGAGTCAAGTGGGTGTAAAGCGGCATAAACACAGCAGTGAAAAGCAGCTAAACCCCATTATAAAAATCAATTACTTTTAAAAACCCGTGAAACAAAGACAGTGAAAGAGAGAGAAATTCTTACAAAATTCGTTCAGGGGCTGTGATGCCACCTTTATTGACCATCTCTAGACCCACAGCTGATTGAGACATAAGGGTGGACACTCTTGGGGCTGAGAGGTTTGGTGAGGTTGGGTGAGCAAACGCAGACCCTTTAAAGTAATACTGCGTGGTATCCATCCCATGGGTCCAAAATCTCCAGGTTCAAGGGCATCTTCCTACATCGAAAACATGCATGAGAAACCCAGAAGATGGTACACCGTGTGATCGGGAAAGGTTTCGAAAACGCACCTCATTTCTCATCTCCTTGTGCTCGGGTTGGCCATTACAGCCGCTTTACTAGCAATCTCCCTCCTTCGAGAATCAGCACCTTTAACCTCCTGTTCCGTACAGGTTGCAATTTGTCCTGAGGATGAACGGGAAGAGGGGGAACCAGTGAGAGACTAGCTCTAGGTGTTGGGACAGGCACAGGTCACTCTATTTTCCCATCAGGAAGAAGAATTAACCACAGGCTCAGCCTGCCGCCCGGAAGCAGAACAGGGCCTGAAGCAATCCTGCGCTTTTGCGGCCAGCTCCCAAAAAAGCGAGTTGAAAAATCGAGCTCAGGGGCACTGCAATTCACAAACCTGCAGAGTTATAAATGATAACTCTCGTCCACAAATATATTGAGGGAAGGCAACGAGGAGGATTTGAAAGCAGGGCAGAATTGCAGGAAACAGATTTCAGGAGGTAGAGTCGAATCGCCTTTAAAGCACAGGAAAAGCGGCAAAACCTCGACCATGATGCCCTTGGCCAAAAAGGGCGTATGCGTTTTTTCCTGAATATATTCAGGAAAAAACGCATACGCCCTTTTTGGCCAACCAAGCAACCTGGAAAGGCAAATCAGCGCTACAAAGAAGTCTCGCTTCCCATCGGTCAAAAGGGCCATGCTGAATAAAGTGTCAAAACCAGAAATGCAGGACAGGCCATGGAGAAATGGGAGCCTTGCTACGCTGATGGGCGGGATGTAAATTGCCAACAGCCACTCTGGAGAAGTGTACGGTGTGTCCTGAAACCTCTAAAAAACTCAGCTTAGAGAGCATAGGGCACTTCCACTCATGGGCATATAAATTGGGAAAACTAAAAATCAGCAAGACACAGGCACCCCAAAGTTTAGGGCTGCTCTGTTGACAAGAACCTCCACTTCGTTACACCTTAAATATCCCAGGAAAGAAAAAAATGGATAAAGAAGTTGTGGTCCTTATGTACAATGGAATATCACTCAGCCATGAAATCAACGTCATAAGGCTAGTAGCAGCATGATGAGTGGATTTAGGTACGACGATTCTAAGTGAAATAAGTCAACCAGAAAACGACACTTATCATAAGATATTACTTATAGAGGGAATGTAAAAACCGCTACACTTGAACTGAATTACAAAACAGAACAGAGACACACGTTTACAAAACACACTATGGCTGCTTAACGGGAAAGGTGAGGTCGGGTGAGGCAGAAAACAAGGGTTTCAAATTAGCTCAGATACCGTTCAATAAACCCAATATGTAATAGACAAGACCTACTCCTTGCTCAGTGAACTGGACTCGACACCCCCTATTCACCGCCCAAGAATATATCTGACTAGGAAGAATCTTCAAAGCTATGTATTGATATCTCTCTGTAAGTGAGTCAAGTGGGTGTAAAGCGGCATAAACACAGCAGTGAAAAGCAGCTAAACCCCATTATAAAAATCAATTACTTTTAAAAACCCGTGAAACAAAGACAGTGAAAGAGAGAGAAATTCTTACAAAATTCGTTCAGGGGCTGTGATGCCACCTTTATTGACCATCTCTAGACCCACAGCTGATTGAGACATAAGGGTGGACACTCTTGGGGCTGAGAGGTTTGGTGAGGTTGGGTGAGCAAACGCAGACCCTTTAAAGTAATACTGCGTGGTATCCATCCCATGGGTCCAAAATCTCCAGGTTCAAGGGCATCTTCCTACATCGAAAACATGCATGAGAAACCCAGAAGATGGTACACCGTGTGATCGGGAAAGGTTTCGAAAACGCACCTCATTTCTCATCTCCTTGTGCTCGGGTTGGCCATTACAGCCGCTTTACTAGCAATCTCCCTCCTTCGAGAATCAGCACCTTTAACCTCCTGTTCCGTACAGGTTGCAGTTTGTCCTGAGGATGAACGGGAAGAGGGGGAACCAGTGAGAGACTAGCTCTAGGTGTTGGGACAGGCACAGGTCACTCTATTTTCCCATCAGGAAGAAGAATTAACCACAGGCTCAGCCTGCCGCCCGGAAGCAGAACAGGGCCTGAAGCAATCCTGCGCTTTTGCGGCCAGCTCCCAAAAAAGCGAGTTGAAAAATCGAGCTCAGGGGCACTGCAATTCACAAACCTGCAGAGTTATAAATGATAACTCTCGTCCACAAATATATTGAGGGAGGCAACGAGGAGGATTTGAAAGCAAGGCAGAATTGCAGGAAACAGATTTCAGGAGGTAGAGTCGAATCGCCTTTAAAGCACAGGAAAAGCGGCAAAACCTCGACCATGATGCCCTTGGCCAAAAAGGGCGTATGCGTTTTTTCCTGAATATATTCAGGAAAAAACGCATACGCCCTTTTTGGCCAACCAAGCAACCTGGAAAGGCAAATCAGCGCTACAAAGAAGTCTCGCTTCCCATCGGTCAAAAGGGCCATGCTGAATAAAGTGTCAAAACCAGAAATGCAGGACAGGCCATGGAGAAACGGGAGCCTTGCTACGCTGATGGGCGGGATGTAAATTGCCAACAGCCACTCTGGAGAAGTGTACGGTGTGTCCTGAAACCTCTAAAAAACTCAGCTTAGAGAGCATAGGGCACTTCCACTCATGGGCATATAAATTGGGAAAACTAAAAATCAGCAAGACACAGGCACCCCAAAGTTTAGGGCTGCTCTGTTGACAAGAACCTCCACTTCGTTACACCTTAAATATCCCAGGAAAGAAAAAAATGGATAAAGAAGTTGTGGTCCTTATGTACAATGGAATATCACTCAGCCATGAAATCAACGTCATAAGGCTAGTAGCAGCATGATGAGTGGATTTAGGTACGACGATTCTAAGTGAAATAAGTCAACCAGAAAACGACACTTATCATAAGATATCACTTATAGAGGGAGTGTAAAAACCGCTACACTTGAACTGAATTACAAAACAGAACAGCGTCACACGTTTAGAAGACACACTATGGCTGCTTAACAGGAAAGGTGAGGTGGGGTGATGCATAAAACAAGGGTTTCAAATAGGCTCAGATACCGTTCCATACACCCAATATGTAATAGACAAGACCTACTCCTTGCTCAGTGAAGTGGACTAAACACCCCCTGTTCACCGCCCAAGAATATATCTGACTAGTAAGAATCTTAAAACCAATGTATTGATATCCCTCTGTAAGTGAGTCAAGTGGGTGTAAAGCGGCATAAACACAGCAGTGAAAAGCAGCTAAACCCCATTATAAAAATCAATTACTTTTAAAAACCCGTGAAACAAAGACAGTGAAAGAGAGAGAAATTCTTACAAAATTCGTTCAGGGGCTGTGATGCCACCTGGATTGACCATCTCTAGACCCACAGCTGATTGAGACATAAGGGTGGACACTCTTGGGGCTGAGAGGTTTGGTGAGGTTGGGTGAGCAAACGCAGACCCTTTAAAGTAATACTGCGTGGTATCCATCCCATGGGTCCAAAATCTCCAGGTTCAAGGGCATCTTCCTACATGGAAAACATGCATGAGAAACCCAGAAGATGGTACACCGTGTGATCGGGAAAGGTTTCTAAAACGCACCTCATTTCTCATCTCCTTGTGCTCGGGTTGGCCATTACAGCCGCTTTACTAGCAATCTCCCTTCTTCGAGAATCAGCACCTTTAACCTCCTGTTCCGTACAGGTTGCAATTTGTCCTGAGGATGAACGGGAAGAGGGGGAACCAGTGAGAGACTAGCTCTAGGTGTTGGTACAGGCACAGGTCACTCTATTTTCCCATCAGGAAGAAGAATTAACCACAGGCTCAGCCTGCCGCCCGGAAGCAGAACAGGCCCTGAAGCAATCCTCTGCTTTTGCGGCCAGCTCCCAAAAAAGCGAGTTGAAAAATCGAGCTCAGGGGCACTGCAATTCACAAACCTGCAGAGTTAGAAATGATAACTCTCGTCCACAAATATATTGAGGGAAGGCAACGAGGAGGATTTGAAAGCAAGGCAGAATTGCAGGAAACAGAATTCAGGAGGTAAAGTCGAATCGCCTTTAAAGCACAGGAAAAGCGGCAAAACCTCGACAATGATGCCCTTGGCCAAAAAGGGCGTATGCGTTTTTTCCTGAATATATTCAGGAAAAAACGCATACGCCCTTTTTGGCCAACCAAGCAACCTGGAAAGGCAAATCAGCGCTACAAAGAAGTCTCGCTTCCCATCGGTCAAAAGGGCCATGCTGAATAAAGTGTCAAAACCAGAAATGCAGGACAGGCCATGGAGAAACGGGAGCCTTACTACGCTGATGGGCGGGATGTAAATTGCCAACAGCCACTCTGGAGAAGTGTACGGTGTTTCCTGAAACATCTAAAAAACTCAGCATAGAGAGCATAAGGCACTTCCACTCATGGGCGTATAAATTGGGAAAACTAAAAATCAGCAAGACACAGGCACCCCAAAGTTTAGGGCTGCTCTGTTGACAAGAACCTCCACTTCGTTACACCTTAAATATCCCAGGAAAGAGAAAAATGGATAAGGAAGTTGTGGTCCTTATGTACAATGGCATATCACTCAGCCATGAAATCAACGTCATAGGGCTAGTAGCAGCATGATGAGTGGATTTAGGTACGACGATTTTAAGTGAAATAAGTCAACCAGAAAACAACACTTATCATAAGATATGACTTATAGAGGGAATGTAAAAACCGCTACACTTGAACTGAATTACAAAACAGAACAGAGACACACGTTTACAAAACACACTATGGCTGCTTAACGGGAAAGGTGAGGTCGGGTGAGGTAGAAAACAAGGGTTTCAAATTAGCTCAGATACCGTTCCATAAACCCAATATGTAATAGACAAGACCTACTCCTTGCTCAGTGAACTGGACTCGACACCCCCTATTCACCGCCCAAGAATATATCTGACTAGGAAGAATCTTCAAAGCTATGTATTGATATCCCTCTGTAAATGAGTCAAGTGGGTGTAAAGCAGCATAAACACAGCAGTGAAAAGCAGCTAAACCCCATTATAAAAATCAATTACTTTTAAAATCCCATGAAACAAAGACAGTGAAAGGGAGAGAAATTCTTACAAAATTCGTTCAGGGGCTGTGATGCCACCTGTATTGACCATCTCTAAACCCACAGCTGATTGAGACATAAGGGTGGACACTCTTGGGGCTGAGAGGTTTGGTGAGGTTGGGTGAGCAAACACAGATCCTTTAAAGTAATACTCTGTGGTACCCATCTCATGGGTCCCAAATCTCCAGGTTCAAGGGCATCTTCCTACATCGAAAACATGCATGAGAAACCCAGAAGATGGTACACTGTGTGATCGGGAAAGGTTTCTAAAACGCACGTCATTTCTCATCTCCTTGTGCTCGGGTTCGCCATTCCAGCCGCGTTAGTAGCAATCTCCCTCCGTGGAGAATCAGCACCTTTAACCTCCTGTTCCGTACAGGTTGCAATTTGTCCTGAGGATGAACGGGAAGAGGGGGAACCAATGAGAGACTAGGTCTAGGTGTTGGGACAGGCACAGGTCACTCTATTTTCCCATCAGGAAGAAGAATTAACCACAGGCTCAGCCTGCCGCCCGGAACCAGAATAGGGCCTGAAGCAATCCTACGCTTTTGTGGCCAGCTCCCAAGAAAACGAGTTGAAAAATGGAGCTCAGGGGCACTGCAATTCACAAACCTGCAGAGTTATAAATGATAACTCTCGTCCACAAATATATTGAGGAAAGGCAACGAAGAGGATTTGAAAGCAAGTCAGAATTGCAGGAAACAGATTTCAGGAGGTAGATTCGAATCGCCTTTAAAGCACAGGAAAAGCGGCAAAACCTCGACCATGATGCCCTTGGCCAAAAAGGGCGTCTGCGTTTTTTCCTGAATATATTCAGGAAAAAACGCAGACGCCCTTTTTGGCCAACCAAGCAACCTGGAAAGGCAAATCAGCGCTACAAAGAAGTCTCGCTTCCCTTCTGTCAAAACGGCCGTGCTGAATAAAGTGTCAAAACCAGAAATGCAGGACAGGCCATGGTGAAACGGGAGCCTTGCTACGCTGATGCGCGGGATGTAAATTGTCAACAGCCACTCTGGAGAAGTGTACGGTGTGTCCTGAAACATCTAAAAAACTCAGCTTAGAGAGCATAGGGCACTTCCACTCATGGGCGTATAAATTGGGAAAACTAAAAATCAGCAAGACACAGGCACCCCAAAGTTTAGGGCTGCTCTGTTGACAAGAACCTCCACTTCGTTACACCTTAAATATCCCAGGAAAGAGAAACATGGATAAGTAAGTTGTGGTCCTTATGTACAATGGCATATCACTCAGCCATGAAATTAACGTCATAAGGCTAGTAGCAGCATGATGAGAGGATTTAGGTACGACGATTCTAAGTGAAATAAGTCACACAGAAAAAGACACTTATCATAAGATATCACTTAGAGAGGGAATGCAAAAACCGCTACACTTGAACGGAATTACAAAACAGAACAGCGTCACACGTTTAGAAGACACACTATGGCTGCTTAACGGGAAAGGTGAGGTGGGTGATGCATAAAACAAGGGTTTCAAATTAGCTCAGATACCGTTCCATAAACCCAATATGTAATAGACAAGACCTACTCCTTGCTCAGTGAACTGGACTCAACACCCCCTGTTCACCGCCCAAGAATATATCTGACTAGTAAGAATCTTAAAACCAATGTATTGATATCCCTCTGTAAGTGAGTCAAGTGGGTGTAAAGCGGCATAAACACAGCAGTGAAAAGCAGCTAAACCCCATTATAAAAATCAATTACTTTTAAAAACCCGTGAAACAAAGACAGTGAAAGAGAGAGAAATTCTTACAAAATTCGTTCAGGGGCTGTGATGCCACCTTTATTGACCATCTCTAGACCCACAGCTGATTGAGACATAAGGGTGGACACTCTTGGGGCTGAGAGGTTTGGTGAGGTTGGGTGAGCAAACGCAGACCCTTTAAAGTAATACTGCGTGGTATCCATCCCATGGGTCCAAAATCTCCAGGTTCAAGGGCATCTTCCTACATCGAAAACATGCATGAGAAACCCAGAAGATGGTACACCGTGTGATCGGGAAAGGTTTCGAAAACGCACCTCATTTCTCATCTCCTTGTGCTCGGGTTGGCCATTACAGCCGCTTTACTAGCAATCTCCCTCCTTCGAGAATCAGCACCTTTAACCTCCTGTTCCGTACAGGTTGCAATTTGTCCTGAGGATGAACGGGAAGAGGGGGAACCAGTGAGAGACTAGCTCTAGGTGTTGGGACAGGCACAGGTCACTCTATTTTCCCATCAGGAAGAAGAATTAACCACAGGCTCAGCCTGCCGCCCGGAAGCAGAACAGGGCCTGAAGCAATCCTGCGCTTTTGCGGCCAGCTCCCTAAAAAGCGAGTTGAAAAATCGAGCTCAGGGGCACTGCAATTCACAAACCTGCAGAGTTATAAATGATAACTCTCGTCCACAAATATATTGAGGGAAGGCAACGAGGAGGATTTGAAAGCAAGGCAGAATTGCAGGAAACAGATTTCAGGAGGTAGAGTCGAATCGCCTTTAAAGCACAGGAAAAGCGGCAAAACCTCGACCATGATGCCCTTGGCCAAAAAGGGCGTATGCGTTTTTTCCTGAATATATTCAGGAAAAAACGCATACGCCCTTTTTGGCCAACCAAGCAACCTGGAAAGGCAAATCAGCGCTACAAAGAAGTCTCGCTTCCCATCGGTCAAAAGGGCCATGCTGAATAAAGTGTCAAAACCAGAAATGCAGGACAGGCCATGGAGAAACGGGAGCCTTGCTACGCTGATGGGCGGGATGTAAATTGCCAACAGCCACTCTGGAGAAGTGTACGGTGTGTCCTGAAACCTCTAAAAAACTCAGCTTAGAGAGCATAGGGCACTTCCACTCATGGGCATATAAATTGGGAAAACTAAAAATCAGCAAGACACAGGCACCCCAAAGTTTAGGGCTGCTCTGTTGACAAGAACCTCCACTTCGTTACACCTTAAATATCCCAGGAAAGAAAAAAATGGATAAAGAAGTTGTGGTCCTTATGTACAATGGAATATCACTCAGCCATGAAATCAACGTCATAAGGCTAGTAGCAGCATGATGAGTGGATTTAGGTACGACGATTCTAAGTGAAATAAGTCAACCAGAAAACGACACTTATCATAAGATATTACTTATAGAGGGAATGTAAAAACCGCTACACTTGAACTGAATTACAAAACAGAACAGAGACACACGTTTACAAAACACACTATGGCTGCTTAACGGGAAAGGTGAGGTCGGGTGAGGCAGAAAACAAGGGTTTCAAATTAGCTCAGATACCGTTCAATAAACCCAATATGTAATAGACAAGACCTACTCCTTGCTCAGTGAACTGGACTCGACACCCCCTATTCACCGCCCAAGAATATATCTGACTAGGAAGAATCTTCAAAGCTATGTATTGATATCTCTCTGTAAGTGAGTCAAGTGGGTGTAAAGCGGCATAAACACAGCAGTGAAAAGCAGCTAAACCCCATTATAAAAATCAATTACTTTTAAAAACCCGTGAAACAAAGACAGTGAAAGAGAGAGAAATTCTTACAAAATTCGTTCAGGGGCTGTGATGCCACCTTTATTGACCATCTCTAGACCCACAGCTGATTGAGACATAAGGGTGGACACTCTTGGGGCTGAGAGGTTTGGTGAGGTTGGGTGAGCAAACGCAGACCCTTTAAAGTAATACTGCGTGGTATCCATCCCATGGGTCCAAAATCTCCAGGTTCAAGGGCATCTTCCTACATCGAAAACATGCATGAGAAACCCAGAAGATGGTACACCGTGTGATCGGGAAAGGTTTCGAAAACGCACCTCATTTCTCATCTCCTTGTGCTCGGGTTGGCCATTACAGCCGCTTTACTAGCAATCTCCCTCCTTCGAGAATCAGCACCTTTAACCTCCTGTTCCGTACAGGTTGCAATTTGTCCTGAGGATGAACGGGAAGAGGGGGAACCAGTGAGAGACTAGCTCTAGGTGTTGGGACAGGCACAGGTCACTCTATTTTCCCATCAGGAAGAAGAATTAACCACAGGCTCAGCCTGCCGCCCGGAAGCAGAACAGGCCCTGAAGCAATCCTCTGCTTTTGCGGCCAGCTCCCAAAAAAGCGAGTTGAAAAATCGAGCTCAGGGGCACTGCAATTCACAAACCTGCAGAGTTAGAAATGATAACTCTCGTCCACAAATATATTGAGGGAAGGCAACGAGGAGGATTTGAAAGCAAGGCAGAATTGCAGGAAACAGAATTCAGGAGGTAAAGTCGAATCGCCTTTAAAGCACAGGAAAAGCGGCAAAACCTCGACAATGATGCCCTTGGCCAAAAAGGGCATATGCGTTTTTTCCTGAATATATTCAGGAAAAAACGCATACGCCCTTTTTGGCCAACCAAGCAACCTGGAAAGGCAAATCAGCGCTACAAAGAAGTCTCGCTTCCCATCGGTCAAAAGGGCCATGCTGAATAAAGTGTCAAAACCAGAAATGCAGGACAGGCCATGGAGAAACGGGAGCCTTACTACGCTGATGGGCGGGATGTAAATTGCCAACAGCCACTCTGGAGAAGTGTACGGTGTTTCCTGAAACATCTAAAAAACTCAGCATAGAGAGCATAAGGCACTTCCACTCATGGGCGTATAAATTGGGAAAACTAAAAATCAGCAAGACACAGGCACCCCAAAGTTTAGGGCTGCTCTGTTGACAAGAACCTCCACTTCGTTACACCTTAAATATCCCAGGAAAGAGAAAAATGGATAAGGAAGTTGTGGTCCTTATGTACAATGGCATATCACTCAGCCATGAAATCAACGTCATAGGGCTAGTAGCAGCATGATGAGTGGATTTAGGTACGACGATTTTAAGTGAAATAAGTCAACCAGAAAACAACACTTATCATAAGATATGACTTATAGAGGGAATGTAAAAACCGCTACACTTGAACTGAATTACAAAACAGAACAGAGACACACGTTTACAAAACACACTATGGCTGCTTAACGGGAAAGGTGAGGTCGGGTGAGGTAGAAAACAAGGGTTTCAAATTAGCTCAGATACCGTTCCATAAACCCAATATGTAATAGACAAGACCTACTCCTTGCTCAGTGAACTGGACTCGACACCCCCTATTCACCGCCCAAGAATATATCTGACTAGGAAGAATCTTCAAAGCTATGTATTGATATCCCTCTGTAAATGAGTCAAGTGGGTGTAAAGCAGCATAAACACAGCAGTGAAAAGCAGCTAAACCCCATTATAAAAATCAATTACTTTTAAAATCCCATGAAACAAAGACAGTGAAAGGGAGAGAAATTCTTACAAAATTCGTTCAGGGGCTGTGATGCCACCTGTATTGACCATCTCTAAACCCACAGCTGATTGAGACATAAGGGTGGACACTCTTGGGGCTGAGAGGTTTGGTGAGGTTGGGTGAGCAAACACAGATCCTTTAAAGTAATACTCTGTGGTACCCATCTCATGGGTCCCAAATCTCCAGGTTCAAGGGCATCTTCCTACATCGAAAACATGCATGAGAAACCCAGAAGATGGTACACTGTGTGATCGGGAAAGGTTTCTAAAACGCACGTCATTTCTCATCTCCTTGTGCTCGGGTTCGCCATTCCAGCCGCGTTAGTAGCAATCTCCCTCCGTGGAGAATCAGCACCTTTAACCTCCTGTTCCGTACAGGTTGCAATTTGTCCTGAGGATGAACGGGAAGAGGGGGAACCAATGAGAGACTAGGTCTAGGTGTTGGGACAGGCACAGGTCACTCTATTTTCCCATCAGGAAGAAGAATTAACCACAGGCTCAGCCTGCCGCCCGGAACCAGAATAGGGCCTGAAGCAATCCTACGCTTTTGTGGCCAGCTCCCAAGAAAACGAGTTGAAAAATGGAGCTCAGGGGCACTGCAATTCACAAACCTGCAGAGTTATAAATGATAACTCTCGTCCACAAATATATTGAGGAAAGGCAACGAAGAGGATTTGAAAGCAAGTCAGAATTGCAGGAAACAGATTTCAGGAGGTAGATTCGAATCGCCTTTAAAGCACAGGAAAAGCGGCAAAACCTCGACCATGATGCCCTTGGCCAAAAAGGGCGTCTGCGTTTTTTCCTGAATATATTCAGGAAAAAACGCAGACGCCCTTTTTGGCCAACCAAGCAACCTGGAAAGGCAAATCAGCGCTACAAAGAAGTCTCGCTTCCCTTCTGTCAAAACGGCCGTGCTGAATAAAGTGTCAAAACCAGAAATGCAGGACAGGCCATGGTGAAACGGGAGCCTTGCTACGCTGATGCGCGGGATGTAAATTGTCAACAGCCACTCTGGAGAAGTGTACGGTGTGTCCTGAAACATCTAAAAAACTCAGCTTAGAGAGCATAGGGCACTTCCACTCATGGGCGTATAAATTGGGAAAACTAAAAATCAGCAAGACACAGGCACCCCAAAGTTTAGGGCTGCTCTGTTGACAAGAACCTCCACTTCGTTACACCTTAAATATCCCAGGAAAGAGAAACATGGATAAGGAAGTTGTGGTCCTTATGTACAATGGCATATCACTCAGCCATGAAATTAACGTCATAAGGCTAGTAGCAGCATGATGAGAGGATTTAGGTACGACGATTCTAAGTGAAATAAGTCACACAGAAAAAGACACTTATCATAAGATATCACTTAGAGAGGGAATGCAAAAACCGCTACACTTGAACGGAATTACAAAACAGAACAGCGTCACACGTTTAGAAGACACACTATGGCTGCTTAACGGGAAAGGTGAGGTGGGTGATGCATAAAACAAGGGTTTCAAATTAGCTCAGATACCGTTCCATAAACCCAATATGTAATAGACAAGACCTACTCCTTGCTCAGTGAACTGGACTCAACACCCCCTGTTCACCGCCCAAGAATATATCTGACTAGTAAGAATCTTAAAACCAATGTATTGATATCCCTCTGTAAGTGAGTCAAGTGGGTGTAAAGCGGCATAAACACAGCAGTGAAAAGCAGCTAAACCCCATTATAAAAATCAATTACTTTTAAAAACCCGTGAAACAAAGACAGTGAAAGAGAGAGAAATTCTTACAAAATTCGTTCAGGGGCTGTGATGCCACCTTTATTGACCATCTCTAGACCCACAGCTGATTGAGACATAAGGGTGGACACTCTTGGGGCTGAGAGGTTTGGTGAGGTTGGGTGAGCAAACGCAGACCCTTTAAAGTAATACTGCGTGGTATCCATCCCATGGGTCCAAAATCTCCAGGTTCAAGGGCATCTTCCTACATCGAAAACATGCATGAGAAACCCAGAAGATGGTACACCGTGTGATCGGGAAAGGTTTCGAAAACGCACCTCATTTCTCATCTCCTTGTGCTCGGGTTGGCCATTACAGCCGCTTTACTAGCAATCTCCCTCCTTCGAGAATCAGCACCTTTAACCTCCTGTTCCGTACAGGTTGCAATTTGTCCTGAGGATGAACGGGAAGAGGGGGAACCAGTGAGAGACTAGCTCTAGGTGTTGGGACAGGCACAGGTCACTCTATTTTCCCATCAGGAAGAAGAATTAACCACAGGCTCAGCCTGCCGCCCGGAAGCAGAACAGGGCCTGAAGCAATCCTGCGCTTTTGCGGCCAGCTCCCAAAAAAGCGAGTTGAAAAATCGAGCTCAGGGGCACTGCAATTCACAAACCTGCAGAGTTATAAATGATAACTCTCGTCCACAAATATATTGAGGGAAGGCAACGAGGAGGATTTGAAAGCAAGGCAGAATTGCAGGAAACAGATTTCAGGAGGTAGAGTCGAATCGCCTTTAAAGCACAGGAAAAGCGGCAAAACCTCGACCATGATGCCCTTGGCCAAAAAGGGCGTATGCGTTTTTTCCTGAATATATTCAGGAAAAAACGCATACGCCCTTTTTGGCCAACCAAGCAACCTGGAAAGGCAAATCAGCGCTACAAAGAAGTCTCGCTTCCCATCGGTCAAAAGGGCCATGCTGAATAAAGTGTCAAAACCAGAAATGCAGGACAGGCCATGGAGAAACGGGAGCCTTGCTACGCTGATGGGCGGGATGTAAATTGCCAACAGCCACTCTGGAGAAGTGTACGGTGTGTCCTGAAACCTCTAAAAAACTCAGCTTAGAGAGCATAGGGCACTTCCACTCATGGGCATATAAATTGGGAAAACTAAAAATCAGCAAGACACAGGCACCCCAAAGTTTAGGGCTGCTCTGTTGACAAGAACCTCCACTTCGTTACACCTTAAATATCCCAGGAAAGAAAAAAATGGATAAAGAAGTTGTGGTCCTTATGTACAATGGAATATCACTCAGCCATGAAATCAACGTCATAAGGCTAGTAGCAGCATGATGAGTGGATTTAGGTACGACGATTCTAAGTGAAATAAGTCAACCAGAAAACGACACTTATCATAAGATATTACTTAGAGAGGGAATGTAAAAACCGCTACACTTGAACTGAATTACAAAACAGAACAGAGACACACGTTTACAAAACACACTATGGCTGCTTAACGGGAAAGGTGAGGTCGGGTGAGGCAGAAAACAAGGGTTTCAAATTAGCTCAGATACCGTTCAATAAACCCAATATGTAATAGACAAGACCTACTCCTTGCTCAGTGAACTGGACTCGACACCCCCTATTCACCGCCCAAGAATATATCTGACTAGGAAGAATCTTCAAAGCTATGTATTGATATCTCTCTGTAAGTGAGTCAAGTGGGTGTAAAGCGGCATAAACACAGCAGTGAAAAGCAGCTAAACCCCATTATAAAAATCAATTACTTTTAAAAACCCGTGAAACAAAGACAGTGAAAGAGAGAGAAATTCTTACAAAATTCGTTCAGGGGCTGTGATGCCACCTTTATTGACCATCTCTAGACCCACAGCTGATTGAGACATAAGGGTGGACACTCTTGGGGCTGAGAGGTTTGGTGAGGTTGGGTGAGCAAACGCAGACCCTTTAAAGTAATACTGCGTGGTATCCATCCCATGGGTCCAAAATCTCCAGGTTCAAGGGCATCTTCCTACATCGAAAACATGCATGAGAAACCCAGAAGATGGTACACCGTGTGATCGGGAAAGGTTTCGAAAACGCACCTCATTTCTCATCTCCTTGTGCTCGGGTTGGCCATTACAGCCGCTTTACTAGCAATCTCCCTCCTTCGAGAATCAGCACCTTTAACCTCCTGTTCCGTACAGGTTGCAATTTGTCCTGAGGATGAACGGGAAGAGGGGGAACCAGTGAGAGACTAGCTCTAGGTGTTGGGACAGGCACAGGTCACTCTATTTTCCCATCAGGAAGAAGAATTAACCACAGGCTCAGCCTGCCGCCCGGAAGCAGAACAGGCCCTGAAGCAATCCTCTGCTTTTGCGGCCAGCTCCCAAAAAAGCGAGTTGAAAAATCGAGCTCAGGGGCACTGCAATTCACAAACCTGCAGAGTTAGAAATGATAACTCTCGTCCACAAATATATTGAGGGAAGGCAACGAGGAGGATTTGAAAGCAAGGCAGAATTGCAGGAAACAGAATTCAGGAGGTAAAGTCGAATCGCCTTTAAAGCACAGGAAAAGCGGCAAAACCTCGACAATGATGCCCTTGGCCAAAAAGGGCATATGCGTTTTTTCCTGAATATATTCAGGAAAAAACGCATACGCCCTTTTTGGCCAACCAAGCAACCTGGAAAGGCAAATCAGCGCTACAAAGAAGTCTCGCTTCCCATCGGTCAAAAGGGCCATGCTGAATAAAGTGTCAAAACCAGAAATGCAGGACAGGCCATGGAGAAACGGGAGCCTTACTACGCTGATGGGCGGGATGTAAATTGCCAACAGCCACTCTGGAGAAGTGTACGGTGTTTCCTGAAACATCTAAAAAACTCAGCATAGAGAGCATAAGGCACTTCCACTCATGGGCGTATAAATTGGGAAAACTAAAAATCAGCAAGACACAGGCACCCCAAAGTTTAGGGCTGCTCTGTTGACAAGAACCTCCACTTCGTTACAACTTAAATATCCCAGGAAAGAGAAAAATGGATAAGGAAGTTGTGGTCCTTATGTACAATGGCATATCACTCAGCCATGAATTCAACGTCATAGGGCTAGTAGCAGCATGATGAGTGGATTTAGGTACGACGATTTTAAGTGAAATAAGTCAACCAGAAAACAACACTTATCATAAGATATGACTTATAGAGGGAATGTAAAAACCGCTACACTTGAACTGAATTACAAAACAGAACAGAGACACACGTTTACAAAACACACTATGGCTGCTTAACGGGAAAGGTGAGGTCGGGTGAGGTAGAAAACAAGGGTTTCAAATTAGCTCAGATACCGTTCCATAAACCCAATATGTAATAGACAAGACCTACTCCTTGCTCAGTGAACTGGACTCGACACCCCCTATTCACCGCCCAAGAATATATCTGACTAGGAAGAATCTTCAAAGCTATGTATTGATATCCCTCTGTAAATGAGTCAAGTGGGTGTAAAGCAGCATAAACACAGCAGTGAAAAGCAGCTAAACCCCATTATAAAAATCAATTACTTTTAAAATCCCATGAAACAAAGACAGTGAAAGGGAGAGAAATTCTTACAAAATTCGTTCAGGGGCTGTGATGCCACCTGTATTGACCATCTCTAAACCCACAGCTGATTGAGACATAAGGGTGGACACTCTTGGGGCTGAGAGGTTTGGTGAGGTTGGGTGAGCAAACACAGATCCTTTAAAGTAATACTCTGTGGTACCCATCTCATGGGTCCCAAATCTCCAGGTTCAAGGGCATCTTCCTACATCGAAAACATGCATGAGAAACCCAGAAGATGGTACACTGTGTGATCGGGAAAGGTTTCTAAAACGCACGTCATTTCTCATCTCCTTGTGCTCGGGTTCGCCATTCCAGCCGCGTTAGTAGCAATCTCCCTCCGTGGAGAATCAGCACCTTTAACCTCCTGTTCCGTACAGGTTGCAATTTGTCCTGAGGATGAACGGGAAGAGGGGGAACCAATGAGAGACTAGGTCTAGGTGTTGGGACAGGCACAGGTCACTCTATTTTCCCATCAGGAAGAAGAATTAACCACAGGCTCAGCCTGCCGCCCGGAACCAGAATAGGGCCTGAAGCAATCCTACGCTTTTGTGGCCAGCTCCCAAGAAAACGAGTTGAAAAATGGAGCTCAGGGGCACTGCAATTCACAAACCTGCAGAGTTATAAATGATAACTCTCGTCCACAAATATATTGAGGAAAGGCAACGAAGAGGATTTGAAAGCAAGTCAGAATTGCAGGAAACAGATTTCAGGAGGTAGATTCGAATCGCCTTTAAAGCACAGGAAAAGCGGCAAAACCTCGACCATGATGCCCTTGGCCAAAAAGGGCGTCTGCGTTTTTTCCTGAATATATTCAGGAAAAAACGCAGACGCCCTTTTTGGCCAACCAAGCAACCTGGAAAGGCAAATCAGCGCTACAAAGAAGTCTCGCTTCCCTTCTGTCAAAACGGCCGTGCTGAATAAAGTGTCAAAACCAGAAATGCAGGACAGGCCATGGTGAAACGGGAGCCTTGCTACGCTGATGCGCGGGATGTAAATTGTCAACAGCCACTCTGGAGAAGTGTACGGTGTGTCCTGAAACATCTAAAAAACTCAGCTTAGAGAGCATAGGGCACTTCCACTCATGGGCGTATAAATTGGGAAAACTAAAAATCAGCAAGACACAGGCACCCCAAAGTTTAGGGCTGCTCTGTTGACAAGAACCTCCACTTCGTTACACCTTAAATATCCCAGGAAAGAGAAACATGGATAAGGAAGTTGTGGTCCTTATGTACAATGGCATATCACTCAGCCATGAAATTAACGTCATAAGGCTAGTAGCAGCATGATGAGAGGATTTAGGTACGACGATTCTAAGTGAAATAAGTCACACAGAAAAAGACACTTATCATAAGATATCACTTAGAGAGGGAATGCAAAAACCGCTACACTTGAACGGAATTACAAAACAGAACAGCGTCACACGTTTAGAAGACACACTATGGCTGCTTAACGGGAAAGGTGAGGTGGGTGATGCATAAAACAAGGGTTTCAAATTAGCTCAGATACCGTTCCATAAACCCAATATGTAATAGACAAGACCTACTCCTTGCTCAGTGAACTGGACTCAACACCCCCTGTTCACCGCCCAAGAATATATCTGACTAGTAAGAATCTTAAAACCAATGTATTGATATCCCTCTGTAAGTGAGTCAAGTGGGTGTAAAGCGGCATAAACACAGCAGTGAAAAGCAGCTAAACCCCATTATAAAAATCAATTACTTTTAAAAACCCGTGAAACAAAGACAGTGAAAGAGAGAGAAATTCTTACAAAATTCGTTCAGGGGCTGTGATGCCACCTTTATTGACCATCTCTAGACCCATAGCTGATTGAGACATAAGGGTGGACACTCTTGGGGCTGAGAGGTTTGGTGAGGTTGGGTGAGCAAACGCAGACCCTTTAAAGTAATACTGCGTGGTATCCATCCCATGGGTCCAAAATCTCCAGGTTCAAGGGCATCTTCCTACATCGAAAACATGCATGAGAAACCCAGAAGATGGTACACCGTGTGATCGGGAAAGGTTTCGAAAACGCACCTCATTTCTCATCTCCTTGTGCTCGGGTTGGCCATTACAGCCGCTTTACTAGCAATCTCCCTCCTTCGAGAATCAGCACCTTTAACCTCCTGTTCCGTACAGGTTGCAATTTGTCCTGAGGATGAACGGGAAGAGGGGGAACCAGTGAGAGACTAGCTCTAGGTGTTGGGACAGGCACAGGTCACTCTATTTTCCCATCAGGAAGAAGAATTAACCACAGGCTCAGCCTGCCGCCCGGAAGCAGAACAGGGCCTGAAGCAATCCTGCGCTTTTGCGGCCAGCTCCCAAAAAATCGAGTTGAAAAATCGAGCTCAGGGGCACTGCAATTCACAAACCTGCAGAGTTATAAATGATAACTCTCGTCCACAAATATATTGAGGGAAGGCAACGAGGAGGATTTGAAAGCAAGGCAGAATTGCAGGAAACAGATTTCAGGAGGTAGAGTCGAATCGCCTTTAAAGCACAGGAAAAGCGGCAAAACCTCGACAATGATGCCCTTGGCCAAAAAGGGCATATGCGTTTTTTCCTGAATATATTCAGGAAAAAACGCATACGCCCTTTTTGGCCAACCAAGCAACCTGGAAAGGCAAATCAGCGCTACAAAGAAGTCTCGCTTCCCATCGGTCAAAAGGGCCATGCTGAATAAAGTGTCAAAACCAGAAATGCAGGACAGGCCATGGAGAAACGGGAGCCTTACTACGCTGATGGGCGGGATGTAAATTGCCAACAGCCACTCTGGAGAAGTGTACGGTGTTTCCTGAAACATCTAAAAAACTCAGCATAGAGAGCATAAGGCACTTCCACTCATGGGCGTATAAATTGGGAAAACTAAAAATCAGCAAGACACAGGCACCCCAAAGTTTAGGGCTGCTCTGTTGACAAGAACCTCCACTTCGTTACAACTTAAATATCCCAGGAAAGAGAAAAATGGATAAGGAAGTTGTGGTCCTTATGTACAATGGCATATCACTCAGCCATGAATTCAACGTCATAGGGCTAGTAGCAGCATGATGAGTGGATTTAGGTACGACGATTTTAAGTGAAATAAGTCAACCAGAAAACAACACTTATCATAAGATATGACTTATAGAGGGAATGTAAAAACCGCTACACTTGAACTGAATTACAAAACAGAACAGAGACACACGTTTAGAAAACACACTATGGCTGCTTAACGGGAAAGGTGAGGTCGGGTGAGGTAGAAAACAAGGGTTTCAAATTAGCTCAGATACCGTTCCATAAACCCAATATGTAATAGACAAGACCTACTCCTTGCTCAGTGAACTGGACTCGACACCCCCTATTCACCGCCCAAGAATATATCTGACTAGGAAGAATCTTCAAAGCTATGTATTGATATCCCTCTGTAAATGAGTCAAGTGGGTGTAAAGCAGCATAAACACAGCAGTGAAAAGCAGCTAAACCCCATTATAAAAATCAATTACTTTTAAAATCCCATGAAACAAAGACAGTGAAAGGGAGAGAAATTCTTACAAAATTCGTTCAGGGGCTGTGATGCCACCTGTATTGACCATCTCTAAACCCACAGCTGATTGAGACATAAGGGTGGACACTCTTGGGGCTGAGAGGTTTGGTGAGGTTGGGTGAGCAAACACAGATCCTTTAAAGTAATACTCTGTGGTACCCATCTCATGGGTCCCAAATCTCCAGGTTCAAGGGCATCTTCCTACATCGAAAACATGCATGAGAAACCCAGAAGATGGTACACTGTGTGATCGGGAAAGGTTTCTAAAACGCACGTCATTTCTCATCTCCTTGTGCTCGGGTTCGCCATTCCAGCCGCGTTAGTAGCAATCTCCCTCCGTGGAGAATCAGCACCTTTAACCTCCTGTTCCGTACAGGTTGCAATTTGTCCTGAGGATGAACGGGAAGAGGGGGAACCAATGAGAGACTAGGTCTAGGTGTTGGGACAGGCACAGGTCACTCTATTTTCCCATCAGGAAGAAGAATTAACCACAGGCTCAGCCTGCCGCCCGGAACCAGAATAGGGCCTGAAGCAATCCTACGCTTTTGTGGCCAGCTCCCAAGAAAACGAGTTGAAAAATGGAGCTCAGGGGCACTGCAATTCACAAACCTGCAGAGTTATAAATGATAACTCTCGTCCACAAATATATTGAGGAAAGGCAACGAAGAGGATTTGAAAGCAAGTCAGAATTGCAGGAAACAGATTTCAGGAGGTAGATTCGAATCGCCTTTAAAGCACAGGAAAAGCGGCAAAACCTCGACCATGATGCCCTTGGCCAAAAAGGGCGTCTGCGTTTTTTCCTGAATATATTCAGGAAAAAACGCAGACGCCCTTTTTGGCCAACCAAGCAACCTGGAAAGGCAAATCAGCGCTACAAAGAAGTCTCGCTTCCCTTCTGTCAAAACGGCCGTGCTGAATAAAGTGTCAAAACCAGAAATGCAGGACAGGCCATGGTGAAACGGGAGCCTTGCTACGCTGATGCGCGGGATGTAAATTGTCAACAGCCACTCTGGAGAAGTGTACGGTGTGTCCTGAAACATCTAAAAAACTCAGCTTAGAGAGCATAGGGCATTTCCACTCATGGGCGTATAAATTGGGAAAACTAAAAATCAGCAAGACACAGGCACCCCAAAGTTTAGGGCTGCTCTGTTGACAAGAACCTCCACTTCGTTACACCTTAAATATCCCAGGAAAGAGAAACATGGATAAGGAAGTTGTGGTCCTTATGTACAATGGCATATCACTCAGCCATGAAATTAACGTCATAAGGCTAGTAGCAGCATGATGAGAGGATTTAGGTACGACGATTCTAAGTGAAATAAGTCACACAGAAAAAGACACTTATCATAAGATATCACTTAGAGAGGGAATGCAAAAACCGCTACACTTGAACGGAATTACAAAACAGAACAGCGTCACACGTTTAGAAGACACACTATGGCTGCTTAACGGGAAAGGTGAGGTGGGTGATGCATAAAACAAGGGTTTCAAATTAGCTCAGATACCGTTCCATAAACCCAATATGTAATAGACAAGACCTACTCCTTGCTCAGTGAACTGGACTCAACACCCCCTGTTCACCGCCCAAGAATATATCTGACTAGTAAGAATCTTAAAACCAATGTATTGATATCCCTCTGTAAGTGAGTCAAGTGGGTGTAAAGCGGCATAAACACAGCAGTGAAAAGCAGCTAAACCCCATTATAAAAATCAATTACTTTTAAAAACCCGTGAAACAAAGACAGTGAAAGAGAGAGAAATTCTTACAAAATTCGTTCAGGGGCTGTGATGCCACCTTTATTGACCATCTCTAGACCCACAGCTGATTGAGACATAAGGGTGGACACTCTTGGGGCTGAGAGGTTTGGTGAGGTTGGGTGAGCAAACGCAGACCCTTTAAAGTAATACTGCGTGGTATCCATCCCATGGGTCCAAAATCTCCAGGTTCAAGGGCATCTTCCTACATCGAAAACATGCATGAGAAACCCAGAAGATGGTACACCGTGTGATCGGGAAAGGTTTCGAAAACGCACCTCATTTCTCATCTCCTTGTGCTCGGGTTGGCCATTACAGCCGCTTTACTAGCAATCTCCCTCCTTCGAGAATCAGCACCTTTAACCTCCTGTTCCGTACAGGTTGCAATTTGTCCTGAGGATGAACGGGAAGAGGGGGAACCAGTGAGAGACTAGCTCTAGGTGTTGGGACAGGCACAGGTCACTCTATTTTCCCATCAGGAAGAAGAATTAACCACAGGCTCAGCCTGCCGCCCGGAAGCAGAACAGGGCCTGAAGCAATCCTGCGCTTTTGCGGCCAGCTCCCAAAAAATCGAGTTGAAAAATCGAGCTCAGGGGCACTGCAATTCACAAACCTGCAGAGTTATAAATGATAACTCTCGTCCACAAATATATTGAGGGAAGGCAACGAGGAGGATTTGAAAGCAAGGCAGAATTGCAGGAAACAGATTTCAGGAGGTAGAGTCGAATCGCCTTTAAAGCACAGGAAAAGCGGCAAAACCTCGACCATGATGCCCTTGGCCAAAAAGGGCGTATGCGTTTTTTCCTGAATATATTCAGGAAAAAACGCATACGCCCTTTTTGGCCAACCAAGCAACCTGGAAAGGCAAATCAGCGCTACAAAGAAGTCTCGCTTCCCATCGGTCAAAAGGGCCATGCTGAATAAAGTGTCAAAACCAGAAATGCAGGACAGGCCATGGAGAAACGGGAGCCTTGCTACGCTGATGGGCGGGATGTAAATTGCCAACAGCCACTCTGGAGAAGTGTACGGTGTGTCCTGAAACCTCTAAAAAACTCAGCTTAGAGAGCATAGGGCACTTCCACTCATGGGCATATAAATTGGGAAAACTAAAAATCAGCAAGACACAGGCACCCCAAAGTTTAGGGCTGCTCTGTTGACAAGAACCTCCACTTCGTTACACCTTAAATATCCCAGGAAAGAAAAAAATGGATAAAGAAGTTGTGGTCCTTATGTACAATGGAATATCACTCAGCCATGAAATCAACGTCATAAGGCTAGTAGCAGCATGATGAGTGGATTTAGGTACGACGATTCTAAGTGAAATAAGTCAACCAGAAAACGACACTTATCATAAGATATTACTTATAGAGGGAATGTAAAAACCGCTACACTTGAACTGAATTACAAAACAGAACAGAGACACACGTTTACAAAACACACTATGGTTGCTTAACGGGAAAGGTGAGGTCGGGTGAGGCAGAAAACAAGGGTTTCAAATTAGCTCAGATACCGTTCAATAAACCCAATATGTAATAGACAAGACCTACTCCTTGCTCAGTGAACTGGACTCGACACCCCCTATTCACCGCCCAAGAATATATCTGACTAGGAAGAATCTTCAAAGCTATGTATTGATATCTCTCTGTAAGTGAGTCAAGTGGGTGTAAAGCGGCATAAACACAGCAGTGAAAAGCAGCTAAACCCCATTATAAAAATCAATTACTTTTAAAAACCCGTGAAACAAAGACAGTGAAAGAGAGAGAAATTCTTACAAAATTCGTTCAGGGGCTGTGATGCCACCTTTATTGACCATCTCTAGACCCACAGCTGATTGAGACATAAGGGTGGACACTCTTGGGGCTGAGAGGTTTGGTGAGGTTGGGTGAGCAAACGCAGACCCTTTAAAGTAATACTGCGTGGTATCCATCCCATGGGTCCAAAATCTCCAGGTTCAAGGGCATCTTCCTACATCGAAAACATGCATGAGAAACCCAGAAGATGGTACACCGTGTGATCGGGAAAGGTTTCGAAAACGCACCTCATTTCTCATCTCCTTGTGCTCGGGTTGGCCATTACAGCCGCTTTACTAGCAATCTCCCTCCTTCGAGAATCAGCACCTTTAACCTCCTGTTCCGTACAGGTTGCAATTTGTCCTGAGGATGAACGGGAAGAGGGGGAACCAGTGAGAGACTAGCTCTAGGTGTTGGGACAGGCACAGGTCACTCTATTTTCCCATCAGGAAGAAGAATTAACCACAGGCTCAGCCTGCCGCCCGGAAGCAGAACAGGGCCTGAAGCAATCCTGCGCTTTTGCGGCCAGCTCCCAAAAAAGCGAGTTGAAAAATCGAGCTCAGGGGCACTGCAATTCACAAACCTGCAGAGTTATAAATGATAACTCTCGTCCACAAATATATTGAGGGAAGGCAACGAGGAGGATTTGAAAGCAAGGCAGAATTGCAGGAAACAGATTTCAGGAGGTAGAGTCGAATCGCCTTTAAAGCACAGGAAAAGCGGCAAAACCTCGACCATGATGCCCTTGGCCAAAAAGGGCGTATGCGTTTTTTCCTGAATATATTCAGGAAAAAACGCATACGCCCTTTTTGGCCAACCAAGCAACCTGGAAAGGCAAATCAGCGCTACAAAGAAGTCTCGCTTCCCATCGGTCAAAAGGGCCATGCTGAATAAAGTGTCAAAACCAGAAATGCAGGACAGGCCATGGAGAAACGGGAGCCTTGCTACGCTGATGGGCGGGATGTAAATTGCCAACAGCCACTCTGGAGAAGTGTACGGTGTGTCCTGAAACCTCTAAAAAACTCAGCTTAGAGAGCATAGGGCACTTCCACTCATGGGCATATAAATTGGGAAAACTAAAAATCAGCAAGACACAGGCACCCCAAAGTTTAGGGCTGCTCTGTTGACAAGAACCTCCACTTCGTTACACCTTAAATATCCCAGGAAAGAAAAAAATGGATAAAGAAGTTGTGGTCCTTATGTACAATGGAATATCACTCAGCCATGAAATCAACGTCATAAGGCTAGTAGCAGCATGATGAGTGGATTTAGGTACGACGATTCTAAGTGAAATAAGTCAACCAGAAAACGACACTTATCATAAGATATTACTTATAGAGGGAATGTAAAAACCGCTACACTTGAACTGAATTACAAAACAGAACAGAGACACACGTTTACAAAACACACTATGGCTGCTTAACGGGAAAGGTGAGGTCGGGTGAGGCAGAAAACAAGGGTTTCAAATTAGCTCAGATACCGTTCAATAAACCCAATATGTAATAGACAAGACCTACTCCTTGCTCAGTGAACTGGACTCGACACCCCCTATTCACCGCCCAAGAATATATCTGACTAGGAAGAATCTTCAAAGCTATGTATTGATATCTCTCTGTAAGTGAGTCAAGTGGGTGTAAAGCGGCATAAACACAGCAGTGAAAAGCAGCTAAACCCCATTATAAAAATCAATTACTTTTAAAAACCCGTGAAACAAAGACAGTGAAAGAGAGAGAAATTCTTACAAAATTCGTTCAGGGGCTGTGATGCCACCTTTATTGACCATCTCTAGACCCACAGCTGATTGAGACATAAGGGTGGACAGTCTTGGGGCTGAGAGGTTTGGTGAGGTTGGGTGAGCAAACGCAGACCCTTTAAAGTAATACTGCGTGGTATCCATCCCATGGGTCCAAAATCTCCAGGTTCAAGGGCATCTTCCTACATCGAAAACATGCATGAGAAACCCAGAAGATGGTACACCGTGTGATCGGGAAAGGTTTCGAAAACGCACCTCATTTCTCATCTCCTTGTGCTCGGGTTGGCCATTACAGCCGCTTTACTAGCAATCTCCCTCCTTCGAGAATCAGCACCTTTAACCTCCTGTTCCGTACAGGTTGCAGTTTGTCCTGAGGATGAACGGGAAGAGGGGGAACCAGTGAGAGACTAGCTCTAGGTGTTGGGACAGGCACAGGTCACTCTATTTTCCCATCAGGAAGAAGAATTAACCACAGGCTCAGCCTGCCGCCCGGAAGCAGAACAGGGCCTGAAGCAATCCTACGCTTTTGCGGCCAGCTCCCAAAAAAGCGAGTTGAAAAATCGAGCTCAGGGGCACTGCAATTCACAAACCTGCAGAGTTATAAATGATAACTCTCGTCCACAAATATATTGAGGGAAGGCAACGAGGAGGATTTGAAAGCAAGGCAGAATTGCAGGAAACAGATTTCAGGAGGTAGAGTCGAATCGCCTTTAAAGCACAGGAAAAGCGGCAAAACCTCGACCATGATGCCCTTGGCCAAAAAGGGCGTATGCGTTTTTTCCTGAATATATTCAGGAAAAAACGCATACGCCCTTTTTGGCCAACCAAGCAACCTGGAAAGGCAAATCAGCGCTACAAAGAAGTCTCGCTTCCCATCGGTCAAAAGGGCCATGCTGAATAAAGTGTCAAAACCAGAAATGCAGGACAGGCCATGGAGAAACGGGAGCCTTGCTACGCTGATGGGCGGGATGTAAATTGCCAACAGCCACTCTGGAGAAGTGTACGGTGTGTCCTGAAACCTCTAAAAAACTCAGCTTAGAGAGCATAGGGCACTTCCACTCATGGGCATATAAATTGGGAAAACTAAAAATCAGCAAGACACAGGCACCCCAAAGTTTAGGGCTGCTCTGTTGACAAGAACCTCCACTTCGTTACACCTTAAATATTCCAGGAAAGAAAAAAATGGATAAAGAAGTTGTGGTCCTTATGTACAATGGAATATCACTCAGCCATGAAATCAACGTCATAAGGCTAGTAGCAGCATGATGAGTCGATTTAGGTACGACGATTCTAAGTGAAATAAGTCAACCAGAAAACGACACTTATCATAAGATATTACTTATAGAGGGAATGTAAAAACCGCTACACTTGAACTGAATTACAAAACAGAACAGAGACACACGTTTACAAAACACACTATGGCTGCTTAACGGGAAAGGTGAGGTCGGGTGAGGCAGAAAACAAGGGTTTCAAATTAGCTCAGATACCGTTCAATAAACCCAATATGTAATAGACAAGACCTACTCCTTGCTCAGTGAACTGGACTCGACACCCCCTATTCACCGCCCAAGAATATATCTGACTAGGAAGAATCTTCAAAGCTATGTATTGATATCTCTCTGTAAATGAGTCAAGTGGGTGTAAAGCAGCATAAACAGAGCAGTGAAAAGCAGCTAAACCCCATTATAAAAATCAATTACTTTTAAAATCCCGTGAAACAAAGACAGTGAAAGAGAGAGAAATTCTTACAAAATTCGTTCAGGGGCTGTGATGCCACCTTTATTGACCACCTCTAGACCCACAGCTGATTGAGATATAAGGGTGGACACTCGTGGGGCTGAGAGGTTTGGTGAGGTTGGGTGAGCAAACGCAGACCCTTTAAAGTAATACTGCGTGGTATCCATCCCATGGGGCCAAAATCTCCAGGTTCAAGGGCATCTTCCTACATCGAAAACATGCATGAGAAACCCAGAAGATGGTACACCGTGTGATCGGGAAAGGTTTCTAAAACGCACCTCATTTCTCATCTCCTTGTGCTCGGGTTGGCCATTACAGCCGCTTTACTAGCAATCTCCCTCCTTCGAGAATCAGCACCTTTAACCTCCTGATCCGTACAGGTTGCAATTTGTCCTGAGGATGAACGGGAAGAGGGGGAACCAGTGAGAGACTAGATCTAGGTGTTGGGACAGGCACAGGTCACTCTATTTTCCCATCAGGAAGAAGAATTAACCACAGGCTCAGCCTGCCACCCGGAAGCAGAACAGGGCCTGAAGCAATCCTGCGCTTTTGCGGCCAGCTCCCAAAAAAGCGAGTTGAAAAATCGAGCTCAGGGGCACTGCAATTCACAAACCTGCAGAGTTATAAATGATAACTCTCGTCCACAAATATATTGAGGGAAGGCAACGAAGAGGATTTGAAAGCAAGGCAGAATTGCAGGAAAGAGATTTCAGGAGGTAGAGTCGAATCGCCTTTAAAGCACAGGAAAAGCGGCAAAACCTCGACCATGATGCCCTTGGCCAAAAAGGGCGTATGCGTTTTTTCCTGAATATATTCAGGAAAAAACGCATACGCCCTTTTTGGCCAACCAAGCAACCTGGAAAGGCAAATCAGCGCTACAAAGAAGTCTCGCTTCCCATCGGTCAAAAGGGCCATGCTGAATAAAGTGTCAAAACCAGAAATGTAGGACAGGCCATGGAGAAACGGGAGCCTTGCTACGCTGATGGGCGGGATGTAAATTGCCAACAGCCACTCTGGAGAAGTGTACGGTGTTTCCTGAAACATCTAAAGAACTCAGCATAGAGAGCATAAGGCACTTCCACTCATGGGCGTATAAATTGGGAAAACTAAAAATCAGCAAGACACAGGCACCCCAAAGTTTAGGGCTGCTCTGTTGACAAGAACCTCCACTTCGTTACACCTTAAATATCCCAGGAAAGAAAAAAATGGATAAAGAAGTTGTGGTCCTTATGTACAATGGAATATCACTCAGCCATGAAATCAACGTCATAAGGCTAGTAGCAGCATGATGAGTGGATTTAGGTACGACGATTCTAAGTGAAATAAGTCAACCAGAAAACGACACTTATCATAAGATATCACTTATAGAGGGAGTGTAAAAACCGCTACACTTGAACTGAATTACAAAACAGAACAGCGTCACACGTTTAGAAGACACACTATGGCTGCTTAACAGGAAAGGTGAGGTGGGGTGATGCATAAAACAAGGGTTTCAAATAGGCTCAGATACCGTTCCATACACCCAATATGTAATAGACAAGACCTACTCCTTGCTCAGTGAAGTGGACTAAACACCCCCTGTTCACCGCCCAAGAATATATCTGACTAGTAAGAATCTTAAAACCAATGTATTGATATCCCTCTGTAAGTGAGTCAAGTGGGTGTAAAGCGGCATAAACACAGCAGTGAAAAGCAGCTAAACCCCATTATAAAAATCAATTACTTTTAAAAACCCGTGAAACAAAGACAGTGAAAGAGAGAGAAATTCTTACAAAATTCGTTCAGGGGCTGTGATGCCACCTGGATTGACCATCTCTAGACCCACAGCTGATTGAGACATAAGGGTGGACACTCTTGGGGCTGAGAGGTTTGGTGAGGTTGGGTGAGCAAACGCAGACCCTTTAAAGTAATACTGCGTGGTATCCATCCCATGGGTCCAAAATCTCCAGGTTCAAGGGCATCTTCCTACATGGAAAACATGCATGAGAAACCCAGAAGATGGTACACCGTGTGATCGGGAAAGGTTTCTAAAACGCACCTCATTTCTCATCTCCTTGTGCTCGGGTTGGCCATTACAGCCGCTTTACTAGCAATCTCCCTTCTTCGAGAATCAGCACCTTTAACCTCCTGTTCCGTACAGGTTGCAATTTGTCCTGAGGATGAACGGGAAGAGGGGGAACCAGTGAGAGACTAGCTCTAGGTGTTGGTACAGGCACAGGTCACTCTATTTTCCCATCAGGAAGAAGAATTAACCACAGGCTCAGCCTGCCGCCCGGAAGCAGAACAGGCCTTGAAGCAATCCTCTGCTTTTGCGGCCAGCTCCCAAAAAAGCGAGTTGAAAAATCGAGCTCAGGGGCACTGCAATTCACAAACCTGCAGAGTTAGAAATGATAACTCTCGTCCACAAATATATTGAGGGAAGGCAACGAGGAGGATTTGAAAGCAAGGCAGAATTGCAGGAAACAGAATTCAGGAGGTAAAGTCGAATCGCCTTTAAAGCACAGGAAAAGCGGCAAAACCTCGACAATGATGCCCTTGGCCAAAAAGGGCGTATGCGTTTTTTCCTGAATATATTCAGGAAAAAACGCATACGCCCCTTTTGGCCAACCAAGCAACCTGGAAAGGCAAATCAGCGCTACAAAGAAGTCTCGCTTCCCATCGGTCAAAAGGGCCATGCTGAATAAAGTGTCAAAACCAGAAATGCAGGACAGGCCATGGAGAAACGGGAGCCTTACTACGCTGATGGGCGGGATGTAAATTGCCAACAGCCACTCTGGAGAAGTGTACGGTGTTTCCTGAAACATCTAAAAAACTCAGCATAGAGAGCATAAGGCACTTCCACTCATGGGCGTATAAATTGGGAAAACTAAAAATCAGCAAGACACAGGCACCCCAAAGTTTAGGGCTGCTCTGTTGACAAGAACCTCCACTTCGTTACACCTTAAATATCCCAGGAAAGAGAAAAATGGATAAGGAAGTTGTGGTCCTTATGTACAATGGCATATCACTCAGCCATGAAATCAACGTCATAGGGCTAGTAGCAGCATGATGAGTGGATTTAGGTACGACGATTTTAAGTGAAATAAGTCAACCAGAAAACAACACTTATCATAAGATATGACTTATAGAGGGAATGTAAAAACCGCTACACTTGAACTGAATTACAAAACAGAACAGAGACACACGTTTACAAAACACACTATGGCTGCTTAACGGGAAAGGTGAGGTCGGGTGAGGTAGAAAACAAGGGTTTCAAATTAGCTCAGATACCGTTCCATAAACCCAATATGTAATAGACAAGACCTACTCCTTGCTCAGTGAACTGGACTCGACACCCCCTATTCACCGCCCAAGAATATATCTGACTAGGAAGAATCTTCAAAGCTATGTATTGATATCCCTCTGTAAATGAGTCAAGTGGGTGTAAAGCAGCATAAACACAGCAGTGAAAAGCAGCTAAACCCCATTATAAAAATCAATTACTTTTAAAATCCCATGAAACAAAGACAGTGAAAGGGAGAGAAATTCTTACAAAATTCGTTCAGGGGCTGTGATGCCACCTGTATTGACCATCTCTAAACCCACAGCTGATTGAGACATAAGGGTGGACACTCTTGGGGCTGAGAGGTTTGGTGAGGTTGGGTGAGCAAACACAGATCCTTTAAAGTAATACTCTGTGGTACCCATCTCATGGGTCCCAAATCTCCAGGTTCAAGGGCATCTTCCTACATCGAAAACATGCATGAGAAACCCAGAAGATGGTACACTGTGTGATCGGGAAAGGTTTCTAAAACGCACGTCATTTCTCATCTCCTTGTGCTCGGGTTCGCCATTCCAGCCGCGTTAGTAGCAATCTCCCTCCGTGGAGAATCAGCACCTTTAACCTCCTGTTCCGTACAGGTTGCAATTTGTCCTGAGGATGAACGGGAAGAGGGGGAACCAATGAGAGACTAGGTCTAGGTGTTGGGACAGGCACAGGTCACTCTATTTTCCCATCAGGAAGAAGAATTAACCACAGGCTCAGCCTGCCGCCCGGAACCAGAATAGGGCCTGAAGCAATCCTACGCTTTTGTGGCCAGCTCCCAAGAAAACGAGTTGAAAAATGGAGCTCAGGGGCACTGCAATTCACAAACCTGCAGAGTTATAAATGATAACTCTCGTCCACAAATATATTGAGGAAAGGCAACGAAGAGGATTTGAAAGCAAGTCAGAATTGCAGGAAACAGATTTCAGGAGGTAGATTCGAATCGCCTTTAAAGCACAGGAAAAGCGGCAAAACCTCGACCATGATGCCCTTGGCCAAAAAGGGCGTCTGCGTTTTTTCCTGAATATATTCAGGAAAAAACGCAGACGCCCTTTTTGGCCAACCAAGCAACCTGGAAAGGCAAATCAGCGCTACAAAGAAGTCTCGCTTCCCTTCTGTCAAAACGGCCGTGCTGAATAAAGTGTCAAAACCAGAAATGCAGGACAGGCCATGGTGAAACGGGAGCCTTGCTACGCTGATGCGCGGGATGTAAATTGTCAACAGCCACTCTGGAGAAGTGTACGGTGTGTCCTGAAACATCTAAAAAACTCAGCTTAGAGAGCATAGGGCACTTCCACTCATGGGCGTATAAATTGGGAAAACTAAAAATCAGCAAGACACAGGCACCCCAAAGTTTAGGGCTGCTCTGTTGACAAGAACCTCCACTTCGTTACACCTTAAATATCCCAGGAAAGAGAAACATGGATAAGGAAGTTGTGGTCCTTATGTACAATGGCATATCACTCAGCCATGAAATTAACGTCATAAGGCTAGTAGCAGCATGATGAGAGGATTTAGGTACGACGATTCTAAGTGAAATAAGTCACACAGAAAAAGACACTTATCATAAGATATCACTTAGAGAGGGAATGCAAAAACCGCTACACTTGAACGGAATTACAAAACAGAACAGCGTCACACGTTTAGAAGACACACTATGGCTGCTTAACGGGAAAGGTGAGGTGGGTGATGCATAAAACAAGGGTTTCAAATTAGCTCAGATACCGTTCCATAAACCCAATATGTAATAGACAAGACCTACTCCTTGCTCAGTGAACTGGACTCAACACCCCCTGTTCACCGCCCAAGAATATATCTGACTAGTAAGAATCTTAAAACCAATGTATTGATATCCCTCTGTAAGTGAGTCAAGTGGGTGTAAAGCGGCATAAACACAGCAGTGAAAAGCAGCTAAACCCCATTATAAAAATCAATTACTTTTAAAAACCCGTGAAACAAAGACAGTGAAAGAGAGAGAAATTCTTACAAAATTCGTTCAGGGGCTGTGATGCCACCTTTATTGACCATCTCTAGACCCACAGCTGATTGAGACATAAGGGTGGACACTCTTGGGGCTGAGAGGTTTGGTGAGGTTGGGTGAGCAAACGCAGACCCTTTAAAGTAATACTGCGTGGTATCCATCCCATGGGTCCAAAATCTCCAGGTTCAAGGGCATCTTCCTACATCGAAAACATGCATGAGAAACCCAGAAGATGGTACACCGTGTGATCGGGAAAGGTTTCGAAAACGCACCTCATTTCTCATCTCCTTGTGCTCGGGTTGGCCATTACAGCCGCTTTACTAGCAATCTCCCTCCTTCGAGAATCAGCACCTTTAACCTCCTGTTCCGTACAGGTTGCAGTTTGTCCTGAGGATGAACGGGAAGAGGGGGAACCAATGAGAGACTAGGTCTAGGTGTGGGGACAGGCACAGGTCACTCTATTTTCCCATCAGGAAGAAGGATTAACCACAGGCTCAGCCTGCCGCCCGGAAGCAGAAGAGGGCCTGAAGCAATCCTGTGCTTTTGCGGCCAGCTCCCAAAAAAGCGAGTTGAAAAATCGAGCTCAGGGGCACTGCAATTCACAAACCTGCAGAGTTAGAAATGATAACTCTCGTCCACAAATATATTGAGGGAAGGCAACGAAGAGGATTTGAAAGCATAGCAGAATTGCAGGAAACAGATTTCAGGAGGTAGAGTCGAATCGCCTTTAAAGCACAGGAAAGGCGGCAAAACCTCGACAATGATGCCCTTGGCCAAAAAGGGCGTATGCGTTTTTTCCTGAATATATTCAGGAAAAAACGCATACGCCCTTTTTGGCCAACCAAGCAACCTGGAAAGGCAAATCAGCGCTACAAAGAAGTCTCGCTTCCCATCGGTCAAAAGGGCCATGCTGAATAAAGTGTCAAAACCAGAAATGCAGGACAGGCCATGGAGAAACGGGAGCCTTGCTACGCTGATGGGCGGGATGTAAATTGCCAACAGCCACTCTGGAGAAGTGTACGGTGTGTCCTGAAACCTCTAAAAAACTCAGCTTAGAGAGCATAGGGCACTTCCACTCATGGGCATATAAATTGGGAAAACTAAAAATCAGCAAGACACAGGCACCCCAAAGTTTAGGGCTGCTCTGTTGACAAGAACCTCCACTTCGTTACACCTTAAATATCCCAGGAAAGAAAAAAATGGATAAAGAAGTTGTGGTCCTTATGTACAATGGAATATCACTCAGCCATGAAATCAACGTCATAAGGCTAGTAGCAGCATGATGAGTGGATTTAGGTACGACGATTCTAAGTGAAATAAGTCAACCAGAAAACGACACTTATCATAAGATATCACTTATAGAGGGAGTGTAAAAACCGCTACACTTGAACTGAATTACAAAACAGAACAGCGTCACACGTTTAGAAGACACACTATGGCTGCTTAACAGGAAAGGTGAGGTGGGGTGATGCATAAAACAAGGGTTTCAAATAGGCTCAGATACCGTTCCATACACCCAATATGTAATAGACAAGACCTACTCCTTGCTCAGTGAAGTGGACTAAACACCCCCTGTTCACCGCCCAAGAATATATCTGACTAGTAAGAATCTTAAAACCAATGTATTGATATCCCTCTGTAAGTGAGTCAAGTGGGTGTAAAGCGGCATAAACACAGCAGTGAAAAGCAGCTAAACCCCATTATAAAAATCAATTACTTTTAAAAACCCGTGAAACAAAGACAGTGAAAGAGAGAGAAATTCTTACAAAATTCGTTCAGGGGCTGTGATGCCACCTGGATTGACCATCTCTAGACCCACAGCTGATTGAGACATAAGGGTGGACACTCTTGGGGCTGAGAGGTTTGGTGAGGTTGGGTGAGCAAACGCAGACCCTTTAAAGTAATACTGCGTGGTATCCATCCCATGGGTCCAAAATCTCCAGGTTCAAGGGCATCTTCCTACATCGAAAACATGCATGAGAAACCCAGAAGATGGTACACCGTGTGATCGGGAAAGGTTTCGAAAACGCACCTCATTTCTCATCTCCTTGTGCTCGGGTTGGCCATTACAGCCGCTTTACTAGCAATCTCCCTTCTTCGAGAATCAGCACCTTTAACCTCCTGTTCCGTACAGGTTGCAATTTGTCCTGAGGATGAACGGGAAGAGGGGGAACCAGTGAGAGACTAGCTCTAGGTGTTGGTACAGGCACAGGTCACTCTATTTTCCCATCAGGAAGAAGAATTAACCACAGGCTCAGCCTGCCGCCCGGAAGCAGAACAGGCCCTGAAGCAATCCTCTGCTTTTGCGGCCAGCTCCCAAAAAAGCGAGTTGAAAAATCGAGCTCAGGGGCACTGCAATTCACAAACCTGCAGAGTTAGAAATGATAACTCTCGTCCACAAATATATTGAGGGAAGGCAACGAGGAGGATTTGAAAGCAAGGCAGAATTGCAGGAAACAGAATTCAGGAGGTAAAGTCGAATCGCCTTTAAAGCACAGGAAAAGCGGCAAAACCTCGACAATGATGCCCTTGGCCAAAAAGGGCGTATGCGTTTTTTCCTGAATATATTCAGGAAAAAACGCATACGCCCTTTTTGGCCAACCAAGCAACCTGGAAAGGCAAATCAGCGCTACAAAGAAGTCTCGCTTCCCATCGGTCAAAAGGGCCATGCTGAATAAAGTGTCAAAACCAGAAATGCAGGACAGGCCATGGAGAAACGGGAGCCTTACTACGCTGATGGGCGGGATGTAAATTGCCAACAGCCACTCTGGAGAAGTGTACGGTGTTTCCTGAAACATCTAAAAAACTCAGCATAGAGAGCATAAGGCACTTCCACTCATGGGCGTATAAATTGGGAAAACTAAAAATCAGCAAGACACAGGCACCCCAAAGTTTAGGGCTGCTCTGTTGACAAGAACCTCCACTTCGTTACACCTTAAATATCCCAGGAAAGAGAAAAATGGATAAGGAAGTTGTGGTCCTTATGTACAATGGCATATCACTCAGCCATGAAATCAACGTCATAGGGCTAGTAGCAGCATGATGAGTGGATTTAGGTACGACGATTTTAAGTGAAATAAGTCAACCAGAAAACAACACTTATCATAAGATATGACTTATAGAGGGAATGTAAAAACCGCTACACTTGAACTGAATTACAAAACAGAACAGAGACACACGTTTACAAAACACACTATGGCTGCTTAACGGGAAAGGTGAGGTCGGGTGAGGTAGAAAACAAGGGTTTCAAATTAGCTCAGATACCGTTCCATAAACCCAATATGTAATAGACAAGACCTACTCCTTGCTCAGTGAACTGGACTCGACACCCCCTATTCACCGCCCAAGAATATATCTGACTAGGAAGAATCTTCAAAGCTATGTATTGATATCCCTCTGTAAATGAGTCAAGTGGGTGTAAAGCAGCATAAACACAGCAGTGAAAAGCAGCTAAACCCCATTATAAAAATCAATTACTTTTAAAATCCCATGAAACAAAGACAGTGAAAGGGAGAGAAATTCTTACAAAATTCGTTCAGGGGCTGTGATGCCACCTGTATTGACCATCTCTAAACCCACAGCTGATTGAGACATAAGGGTGGACACTCTTGGGGCTGAGAGGTTTGGTGAGGTTGGGTGAGCAAACACAGATCCTTTAAAGTAATACTGTGTGGTACCCATCTCATGGGTCCCAAATCTCCAGGTTCAAGGGCATCTTCCTACATCGAAAACATGCATGAGAAACCCAGAAGATGGTACACTGTGTGATCGGGAAAGGTTTCTAAAACGCACGTCATTTCTCATCTCCTTGTGCTCGGGTTCGCCATTCCAGCCGCGTTAGTAGCAATCTCCCTCCGTGGAGAATCAGCACCTTTAACCTCCTGTTCCGTACAGGTTGCAATTTGTCCTGAGGATGAACGGGAAGAGGGGGAACCAATGAGAGACTAGGTCTAGGTGTTGGGACAGGCACAGGTCACTCTATTTTCCCATCAGGAAGAAGAATTAACCACAGGCTCAGCCTGCCGCCCGGAACCAGAATAGGGCCTGAAGCAATCCTACGCTTTTGTGGCCAGCTCCCAAGAAAACGAGTTGAAAAATGGAGCTCAGGGGCACTGCAATTCACAAACCTGCAGAGTTATAAATGATAACTCTCGTCCACAAATATATTGAGGAAAGGCAACGAAGAGGATTTGAAAGCAAGTCAGAATTGCAGGAAACAGATTTCAGGAGGTAGATTCGAATCGCCTTTAAAGCACAGGAAAAGCGGCAAAACCTCGACCATGATGCCCTTGGCCAAAAAGGGCGTCTGCGTTTTTTCCTGAATATATTCAGGAAAAAACGCAGACGCCCTTTTTGGCCAACCAAGCAACCTGGAAAGGCAAATCAGCGCTACAAAGAAGTCTCGCTTCCCTTCTGTCAAAACGGCCGTGCTGAATAAAGTGTCAAAACCAGAAATGCAGGACAGGCCATGGTGAAACGGGAGCCTTGCTACGCTGATGCGCGGGATGTAAATTGTCAACAGCCACTCTGGAGAAGTGTACGGTGTGTCCTGAAACATCTAAAAAACTCAGCTTAGAGAGCATAGGGCACTTCCACTCATGGGCGTATAAATTGGGAAAACTAAAAATCAGCAAGACACAGGCACCCCAAAGTTTAGGGCTGCTCTGTTGACAAGAACCTCCACTTCGTTACACCTTAAATATCCCAGGAAAGAGAAACATGGATAAGGAAGTTGTGGTCCTTATGTACAATGGCATATCACTCAGCCATGAAATTAACGTCATAAGGCTAGTAGCAGCATGATGAGAGGATTTAGGTACGACGATTCTAAGTGAAATAAGTCACACAGAAAAAGACACTTATCATAAGATATCACTTAGAGAGGGAATGCAAAAACCGCTACACTTGAACGGAATTACAAAACAGAACAGCGTCACACGTTTAGAAGACACACTATGGCTGCTTAACGGGAAAGGTGAGGTGGGTGATGCATAAAACAAGGGTTTCAAATTAGCTCAGATACCGTTCCATAAACCCAATATGTAATAGACAAGACCTACTCCTTGCTCAGTGAACTGGACTCAACACCCCCTGTTCACCGCCCAAGAATATATCTGACTAGTAAGAATCTTAAAACCAATGTATTGATATCCCTCTGTAAGTGAGTCAAGTGGGTGTAAAGCGGCATAAACACAGCAGTGAAAAGCAGCTAAACCCCATTATAAAAATCAATTACTTTTAAAAACCCGTGAAACAAAGACAGTGAAAGAGAGAGAAATTCTTACAAAATTCGTTCAGGGGCTGTGATGCCACCTTTATTGACCATCTCTAGACCCACAGCTGATTGAGACATAAGGGTGGACACTCTTGGGGCTGAGAGGTTTGGTGAGGTTGGGTGAGCAAACGCAGACCCTTTAAAGTAATACTGCGTGGTATCCATCCCATGGGTCCAAAATCTCCAGGTTCAAGGGCATCTTCCTACATCGAAAACATGCATGAGAAACCCAGAAGATGGTACACCGTGTGATCGGGAAAGGTTTCGAAAACGCACCTCATTTCTCATCTCCTTGTGCTCGGGTTGGCCATTACAGCCGCTTTACTAGCAATCTCCCTCCTTCGAGAATCAGCACCTTTAACCTCCTGTTCCGTACAGGTTGCAATTTGTCCTGAGGATGAACGGGAAGAGGGGGAACCAGTGAGAGACTAGCTCTAGGTGTTGGGACAGGCACAGGTCACTCTATTTTCCCATCAGGAAGAAGAATTAACCACAGGCTCAGCCTGCCGCCCGGAAGCAGAACAGGGCCTGAAGCAATCCTGCGCTTTTGCGGCCAGCTCCCAAAAAAGTGAGTTGAAAAATCGAGCTCAGGGGCACTGCAATTCACAAACCTGCAGAGTTATAAATGATAACTCTCGTCCACAAATATATTGAGGGAAGGCAACGAGGAGGATTTGAAAGCAAGGCAGAATTGCAGGAAACAGATTTCAGGAGGTAGAGTCGAATCGCCTTTAAAGCACAGGAAAAGCGGCAAAACCTCGACCATGATGCCCTTGGCCAAAAAGGGCGTATGCGTTTTTTCCTGAATATATTCAGGAAAAAACGCATACGCCCTTTTTGGCCAACCAAGCAACCTGGAAAGGCAAATCAGCGCTACAAAGAAGTCTCGCTTCCCATCGGTCAAAAGGGCCATGCTGAATAAAGTGTCAAAACCAGAAATGCAGGACAGGCCATGGAGAAACGGGAGCCTTGCTACGCTGATGGGCGGGATGTAAATTGCCAACAGCCACTCTGGAGAAGTGTACGGTGTGTCCTGAAACCTCTAAAAAACTCAGCTTAGAGAGCATAGGGCACTTCCACTCATGGGCATATAAATTGGGAAAACTAAAAATCAGCAAGACACAGGCACCCCAAAGTTTAGGGCTGCTCTGTTGACAAGAACCTCCACTTCGTTACACCTTAAATATCCCAGGAAAGAAAAAAATGGATAAAGAAGTTGTGGTCCTTATGTACAATGGAATATCACTCAGCCATGAAATCAACGTCATAAGGCTAGTAGCAGCATGATGAGTGGATTTAGGTACGACGATTCTAAGTGAAATAAGTCAACCAGAAAACGACACTTATCATAAGATATTACTTATAGAGGGAATGTAAAAACCGCTACACTTGAACTGAATTACAAAACAGAACAGAGACACACGTTTACAAAACACACTATGGCTGCTTAACGGGAAAGGTGAGGTCGGGTGAGGCAGAAAACAAGGGTTTCAAATTAGCTCAGATACCGTTCAATAAACCCAATATGTAATAGACAAGACCTACTCCTTGCTCAGTGAACTGGACTCGACACCCCCTATTCACCGCCCAAGAATATATCTGACTAGGAAGAATCTTCAAAGCTATGTATTGATATCTCTCTGTAAGTGAGTCAAGTGGGTGTAAAGCGGCATAAACACAGCAGTGAAAAGCAGCTAAACCCCATTATAAAAATCAATTACTTTTAAAAACCCGTGAAACAAAGACAGTGAAAGAGAGAGAAATTCTTACAAAATTCGTTCAGGGGCTGTGATGCCACCTTTATTGACCATCTCTAGACCCACAGCTGATTGAGACATAAGGGTGGACACTCTTGGGGCTGAGAGGTTTGGTGAGGTTGGGTGAGCAAACGCAGACCCTTTAAAGTAATACTGCGTGGTATCCATCCCATGGGTCCAAAATCTCCAGGTTCAAGGGCATCTTCCTACATCGAAAACATGCATGAGAAACCCAGAAGATGGTACACCGTGTGATCGGGAAAGGTTTCGAAAACGCACCTCATTTCTCATCTCCTTGTGCTCGGGTTGGCCATTACAGCCGCTTTACTAGCAATCTCCCTCCTTCGAGAATCAGCACCTTTAACCTCCTGTTCCGTACAGGTTGCAATTTGTCCTGAGGATGAACGGGAAGAGGGGGAACCAGTGAGAGACTAGCTCTAGGTGTTGGTACAGGCACAGGTCACTCTATTTTCCCATCAGGAAGAAGAATTAACCACAGGCTCAGCCTGCCGCCCGGAAGCAGAACAGGCCCTGAAGCAATCCTCTGCTTTTGCGGCCAGCTCCCAAAAAAGCGAGTTGAAAAATCGAGCTCAGGGGCACTGCAATTCACAAACCTGCAGAGTTAGAAATGATAACTCTCGTCCACAAATATATTGAGGGAAGGCAACGAGGAGGATTTGAAAGCAAGGCAGAATTGCAGGAAACAGAATTCAGGAGGTAAAGTCGAATCGCCTTTAAAGCACAGGAAAAGCGGCAAAACCTCGACAATGATGCCCTTGGCCAAAAAGGGCGTATGCGTTTTTTCCTGAATATATTCAGGAAAAAACGCATACGCCCTTTTTGGCCAACCAAGCAACCTGGAAAGGCAAATCAGCGCTACAAAGAAGTCTCGCTTCCCATCGGTCAAAAGGGCCATGCTGAATAAAGTGTCAAAACCAGAAATGCAGGACAGGCCATGGAGAAACGGGAGCCTTACTACGCTGATGGGCGGGATGTAAATTGCCAACAGCCACTCTGGAGAAGTGTACGGTGTTTCCTGAAACATCTAAAAAACTCAGCATAGAGAGCATAAGGCACTTCCACTCATGGGCGTATAAATTGGGAAAACTAAAAATCAGCAAGACACAGGCACCCCAAAGTTTAGGGCTGCTCTGTTGACAAGAACCTCCACTTCGTTACAACTTAAATATCCCAGGAAAGAGAAAAATGGATAAGGAAGTTGTGGTCCTTATGTACAATGGCATATCACTCAGCCATGAATTCAACGTCATAGGGCTAGTAGCAGCATGATGAGTGGATTTAGGTACGACGATTTTAAGTGAAATAAGTCAACCAGAAAACAACACTTATCATAAGATATGACTTATAGAGGGAATGTAAAAACCGCTACACTTGAACTGAATTACAAAACAGAACAGAGACACACGTTTACAAAACACACTATGGCTGCTTAACGGGAAAGGTGAGGTCGGGTGAGGTAGAAAACAAGGGTTTCAAATTAGCTCAGATACCGTTCCATAAACCCAATATGTAATAGACAAGACCTACTCCTTGCTCAGTGAACTGGACTCGACACCCCCTATTCACCGCCCAAGAATATATCTGACTAGGAAGAATCTTCAAAGCTATGTATTGATATCCCTCTGTAAATGAGTCAAGTGGGTGTAAAGCAGCATAAACACAGCAGTGAAAAGCAGCTAAACCCCATTATAAAAATCAATTACTTTTAAAATCCCATGAAACAAAGACAGTGAAAGGGAGAGAAATTCTTACAAAATTCGTTCAGGGGCTGTGATGCCACCTGTATTGACCATCTCTAAACCCACAGCTGATTGAGACATAAGGGTGGACACTCTTGGGGCTGAGAGGTTTGGTGAGGTTGGGTGAGCAAACACAGATCCTTTAAAGTAATACTGTGTGGTACCCATCTCATGGGTCCCAAATCTCCAGGTTCAAGGGCATCTTCCTACATCGAAAACATGCATGAGAAACCCAGAAGATGGTACACTGTGTGATCGGGAAAGGTTTCTAAAACGCACGTCATTTCTCATCTCCTTGTGCTCGGGTTCGCCATTCCAGCCGCGTTAGTAGCAATCTCCCTCCGTGGAGAATCAGCACCTTTAACCTCCTGTTCCGTACAGGTTGCAATTTGTCCTGAGGATGAACGGGAAGAGGGGGAACCAATGAGAGACTAGGTCTAGGTGTTGGGACAGGCACAGGTCACTCTATTTTCCCATCAGGAAGAAGAATTAACCACAGGCTCAGCCTGCCGCCCGGAACCAGAATAGGGCCTGAAGCAATCCTACGCTTTTGTGGCCAGCTCCCAAGAAAACGAGTTGAAAAATGGAGCTCAGGGGCACTGCAATTCACAAACCTGCAGAGTTATAAATGATAACTCTCGTCCACAAATATATTGAGGAAAGGCAACGAAGAGGATTTGAAAGCAAGTCAGAATTGCAGGAAACAGATTTCAGGAGGTAGATTCGAATCGCCTTTAAAGCACAGGAAAAGCGGCAAAACCTCGACCATGATGCCCTTGGCCAAAAAGGGCGTCTGCGTTTTTTCCTGAATATATTCAGGAAAAAACGCAGACGCCCTTTTTGGCCAACCAAGCAACCTGGAAAGGCAAATCAGCGCTACAAAGAAGTCTCGCTTCCCTTCTGTCAAAACGGCCGTGCTGAATAAAGTGTCAAAACCAGAAATGCAGGACAGGCCATGGTGAAACGGGAGCCTTGCTACGCTGATGCGCGGGATGTAAATTGTCAACAGCCACTCTGGAGAAGTGTACGGTGTGTCCTGAAACATCTAAAAAACTCAGCTTAGAGAGCATAGGGCACTTCCACTCATGGGCGTATAAATTGGGAAAACTAAAAATCAGCAAGACACAGGCACCCCAAAGTTTAGGGCTGCTCTGTTGACAAGAACCTCCACTTCGTTACACCTTAAATATCCCAGGAAAGAGAAACATGGATAAGGAAGTTGTGGTCCTTATGTACAATGGCATATCACTCAGCCATGAAATTAACGTCATAAGGCTAGTAGCAGCATGATGAGAGGATTTAGGTACGACGATTCTAAGTGAAATAAGTCACACAGAAAAAGACACTTATCATAAGATATCACTTAGAGAGGGAATGCAAAAACCGCTACACTTGAACGGAATTACAAAACAGAACAGCGTCACACGTTTAGAAGACACACTATGGCTGCTTAACGGGAAAGGTGAGGTGGGTGATGCATAAAACAAGGGTTTCAAATTAGCTCAGATACCGTTCCATAAACCCAATATGTAATAGACAAGACCTACTCCTTGCTCAGTGAACTGGACTCAACACCCCCTGTTCACCGCCCAAGAATATATCTGACTAGTAAGAATCTTAAAACCAATGTATTGATATCCCTCTGTAAGTGAGTCAAGTGGGTGTAAAGCGGCATAAACACAGCAGTGAAAAGCAGCTAAACCCCATTATAAAAATCAATTACTTTTAAAAACCCGTGAAACAAAGACAGTGAAAGAGAGAGAAATTCTTACAAAATTCGTTCAGGGGCTGTGATGCCACCTTTATTGACCATCTCTAGACCCACAGCTGATTGAGACATAAGGGTGGACACTCTTGGGGCTGAGAGGTTTGGTGAGGTTGGGTGAGCAAACGCAGACCCTTTAAAGTAATACTGCGTGGTATCCATCCCATGGGTCCAAAATCTCCAGGTTCAAGGGCATCTTCCTACATCGAAAACATGCATGAGAAACCCAGAAGATGGTACACCGTGTGATCGGGAAAGGTTTCGAAAACGCACCTCATTTCTCATCTCCTTGTGCTCGGGTTGGCCATTACAGCCGCTTTACTAGCAATCTCCCTCCTTCGAGAATCAGCACCTTTAACCTCCTGTTCCGTACAGGTTGCAATTTGTCCTGAGGATGAACGGGAAGAGGGGGAACCAGTGAGAGACTAGCTCTAGGTGTTGGGACAGGCACAGGTCATTCTATTTTCCCATCAGGAAGAAGAATTAACCACAGGCTCAGCCTGCCGCCCGGAAGCAGAACAGGGCCTGAAGCAATCCTGCGCTTTTGCGGCCAGCTCCCAAAAAATCGAGTTGAAAAATCGAGCTCAGGGGCACTGCAATTCACAAACCTGCAGAGTTATAAATGATAACTCTCGTCCACAAATATATTGAGGGAAGGCAACGAGGAGGATTTGAAAGCAAGGCAGAATTGCAGGAAACAGATTTCAGGAGGTAGAGTCGAATCGCCTTTAAAGCACAGGAAAAGCGGCAAAACCTCGACCATGATGCCCTTGGCCAAAAAGGGCGTATGCGTTTTTTCCTGAATATATTCAGGAAAAAACGCATACGCCCTTTTTGGCCAACCAAGCAACCTGGAAAGGCAAATCAGCGCTACAAAGAAGTCTCGCTTCCCATCGGTCAAAAGGGCCATGCTGAATAAAGTGTCAAAACCAGAAATGCAGGACAGGCCATGGAGAAACGGGAGCCTTGCTACGCTGATGGGCGGGATGTAAATTGCCAACAGCCACTCTGGAGAAGTGTACGGTGTGTCCTGAAACCTCTAAAAAACTCAGCTTAGAGAGCATAGGGCACTTCCACTCATGGGCATATAAATTGGGAAAACTAAAAATCAGCAAGACACAGGCACCCCAAAGTTTAGGGCTGCTCTGTTGACAAGAACCTCCACTTCGTTACACCTTAAATATCCCAGGAAAGAAAAAAATGGATAAAGAAGTTGTGGTCCTTATGTACAATGGAATATCACTCAGCCATGAAATCAACGTCATAAGGCTAGTAGCAGCATGATGAGTGGATTTAGGTACGACGATTCTAAGTGAAATAAGTCAACCAGAAAACGACACTTATCATAAGATATTACTTATAGAGGGAATGTAAAAACTGCTACACTTGAACTGAATTACAAAACAGAACAGAGACACACGTTTACAAAACACACTATGGCTGCTTAACGGGAAAGGTGAGGTCGGGTGAGGCAGAAAACAAGGGTTTCAAATTAGCTCAGATACCGTTCAATAAACCCAATATGTAATAGACAAGACCTACTCCTTGCTCAGTGAACTGGACTCGACACCCCCTATTCACCGCCCAAGAATATATCTGACTAGGAAGAATCTTCAAAGCTATGTATTGATATCTCTCTGTAAGTGAGTCAAGTGGGTGTAAAGCGGCATAAACACAGCAGTGAAAAGCAGCTAAACCCCATTATAAAAATCAATTACTTTTAAAAACCCGTGAAACAAAGACAGTGAAAGAGAGAGAAATTCTTACAAAATTCGTTCAGGGGCTGTGATGCCACCTTTATTGACCATCTCTAGACCCACAGCTGATTGAGACATAAGGGTGGACACTCTTGGGGCTGAGAGGTTTGGTGAGGTTGGGTGAGCAAACGCAGACCCTTTAAAGTAATACTGCGTGGTATCCATCCCATGGGTCCAAAATCTCCAGGTTCAAGGGCATCTTCCTACATCGAAAACATGCATGAGAAACCCAGAAGATGGTACACCGTGTGATCGGGAAAGGTTTCGAAAACGCACCTCATTTCTCATCTCCTTGTGCTCGGGTTGGCCATTACAGCCGCTTTACTAGCAATCTCCCTCCTTCGAGAATCAGCACCTTTAACCTCCTGTTCCGTACAGGTTGCAATTTGTCCTGAGGATGAACGGGAAGAGGGGGAACCAGTGAGAGACTAGCTCTAGGTGTTGGGACAGGCACAGGTCACTCTATTTTCCCATCAGGAAGAAGAATTAACCACAGGCTCAGCCTGCCGCCCGGAAGCAGAACAGGGCCTGAAGCAATCCTGCGCTTTTGCGGCCAGCTCCCAAAAAAGTGAGTTGAAAAATCGAGCTCAGGGGCACTGCAATTCACAAACCTGCAGAGTTATAAATGATAACTCTCGTCCACAAATATATTGAGGGAAGGCAACGAGGAGGATTTGAAAGCAAGGCAGAATTGCAGGAAACAGATTTCAGGAGGTAGAGTCGAATCGCCTTTAAAGCACAGGAAAAGCGGCAAAACCTCGACCATGATGCCCTTGGCCAAAAAGGGCGTATGCGTTTTTTCCTGAATATATTCAGGAAAAAACGCATACGCCCTTTTTGGCCAACCAAGCAACCTGGAAAGGCAAATCAGCGCTACAAAGAAGTCTCGCTTCCCATCGGTCAAAAGGGCCATGCTGAATAAAGTGTCAAAACCAGAAATGCAGGACAGGCCATGGAGAAACGGGAGCCTTGCTACGCTGATGGGCGGGATGTAAATTGCCAACAGCCACTCTGGAGAAGTGTACGGTGTGTCCTGAAACCTCTAAAAAACTCAGCTTAGAGAGCATAGGGCACTTCCACTCATGGGCATATAAATTGGGAAAACTAAAAATCAGCAAGACACAGGCACCCCAAAGTTTAGGGCTGCTCTGTTGACAAGAACCTCCACTTCGTTACACCTTAAATATCCCAGGAAAGAAAAAAATGGATAAAGAAGTTGTGGTCCTTATGTACAATGGAATATCACTCAGCCATGAAATCAACGTCATAAGGCTAGTAGCAGCATGATGAGTGGATTTAGGTACGACGATTCTAAGTGAAATAAGTCAACCAGAAAACGACACTTATCATAAGATATTACTTATAGAGGGAATGTAAAAACCGCTACACTTGAACTGAATTACAAAACAGAACAGAGACACACGTTTACAAAACACACTATGGCTGCTTAACGGGAAAGGTGAGGTCGGGTGAGGCAGAAAACAAGGGTTTCAAATTAGCTCAGATACCGTTCAATAAACCCAATATGTAATAGACAAGACCTACTCCTTGCTCAGTGAACTGGACTCGACACCCCCTATTCACCGCCCAAGAATATATCTGACTAGGAAGAATCTTCAAAGCTATGTATTGATATCTCTCTGTAAGTGAGTCAAGTGGGTGTAAAGCGGCATAAACACAGCAGTGAAAAGCAGCTAAACCCCATTATAAAAATCAATTACTTTTAAAAACCCGTGAAACAAAGACAGTGAAAGAGAGAGAAATTCTTACAAAATTCGTTCAGGGGCTGTGATGCCACCTTTATTGACCATCTCTAGACCCACAGCTGATTGAGACATAAGGGTGGACACTCTTGGGGCTGAGAGGTTTGGTGAGGTTGGGTGAGCAAACGCAGACCCTTTAAAGTAATACTGCGTGGTATCCATCCCATGGGTCCAAAATCTCCAGGTTCAAGGGCATCTTCCTACATCGAAAACATGCATGAGAAACCCAGAAGATGGTACACCGTGTGATCGGGAAAGGTTTCGAAAACGCACCTCATTTCTCATCTCCTTGTGCTCGGGTTGGCCATTACAGCCGCTTTACTAGCAATCTCCCTCCTTCGAGAATCAGCACCTTTAACCTCCTGTTCCGTACAGGTTGCAATTTGTCCTGAGGATGAACGGGAAGAGGGGGAACCAGTGAGAGACTAGCTCTAGGTGTTGGGACAGGCACAGGTCACTCTATTTTCCCATCAGGAAGAAGAATTAACCACAGGCTCAGCCTGCCGCCCGGAAGCAGAACAGGGCCTGAAGCAATCCTGCGCTTTTGCGGCCAGCTCCCAAAAAAGCGAGTTGAAAAATCGAGCTCAGGGGCACTGCAATTCACAAACCTGCAGAGTTATAAATGATAACTCTCGTCCACAAATATATTGAGGGAAGGCAACGAGGAGGATTTGAAAGCAAGGCAGAATTGCAGGAAACAGATTTCAGGAGGTAGAGTCGAATCGCCTTTAAAGCACAGGAAAAGCGGCAAAACCTCGACCATGATGCCCTTGGCCAAAAAGGGCGTATGCGTTTTTTCCTGAATATATTCAGGAAAAAACGCATACGCCCTTTTTGGCCAACCAAGCAACCTGGAAAGGCAAATCAGCGCTACAAAGAAGTCTCGCTTCCCATCGGTCAAAAGGGCCATGCTGAATAAAGTGTCAAAACCAGAAATGCAGGACAGGCCATGGAGAAACGGGAGCCTTGCTACGCTGATGGGCGGGATGTAAATTGCCAACAGCCACTCTGGAGAAGTGTACGGTGTGTCCTGAAACCTCTAAAAAACTCAGCTTAGAGAGCATAGGGCACTTCCACTCATGGGCATATAAATTGGGAAAACTAAAAATCAGCAAGACACAGGCACCCCAAAGTTTAGGGCTGCTCTGTTGACAAGAACCTCCACTTCGTTACACCTTAAATATCCCAGGAAAGAAAAAAATGGATAAAGAAGTTGTGGTCCTTATGTACAATGGAATATCACTCAGCCATGAAATCAACGTCATAAGGCTAGTAGCAGCATGATGAGTGGATTTAGGTACGACGATTCTAAGTGAAATAAGTCAACCAGAAAACGACACTTATCATAAGATATCACTTATAGAGGGAGTGTAAAAACCGCTACACTTGAACTGAATTACAAAACAGAACAGCGTCACACGTTTAGAAGACACACTATGGCTGCTTAACAGGAAAGGTGAGGTGGGGTGATGCATAAAACAAGGGTTTCAAATAGGCTCAGATACCGTTCCATACACCCAATATGTAATAGACAAGACCTACTCCTTGCTCAGTGAAGTGGACTAAACACCCCCTGTTCACCGCCCAAGAATATATCTGACTAGTAAGAATCTTAAAACCAATGTATTGATATCCCTCTGTAAGTGAGTCAAGTGGGTGTAAAGCGGCATAAACACAGCAGTGAAAAGCAGCTAAACCCCATTATAAAAATCAATTACTTTTAAAAACCCGTGAAACAAAGACAGTGAAAGAGAGAGAAATTCTTACAAAATTCGTTCAGGGGCTGTGATGCCACCTGGATTGACCATCTCTAGACCCACAGCTGATTGAGACATAAGGGTGGACACTCTTGGGGCTGAGAGGTTTGGTGAGGTTGGGTGAGCAAACGCAGACCCTTTAAAGTAATACTGCGTGGTATCCATCCCATGGGTCCAAAATCTCCAGGTTCAAGGGCATCTTCCTACATCGAAAACATGCATGAGAAACCCAGAAGATGGTACACCGTGTGATCGGGAAAGGTTTCTAAAACGCACCTCATTTCTCATCTCCTTGTGCTCGGGTTGGCCATTACAGCCGCTTTACTAGCAATCTCCCTTCTTCGAGAATCAGCACCTTTAACCTCCTGTTCCGTACAGGTTGCAATTTGTCCTGAGGATGAACGGGAAGAGGGTGAACCAGTGAGAGACTAGCTCTAGGTGTTGGTACAGGCACAGGTCACTCTATTTTCCCATCAGGAAGAAGAATTAACCACAGGCTCAGCCTGCCGCCCGGAAGCAGAACAGGCCCTGAAGCAATCCTCTGCTTTTGCGGCCAGCTCCCAAAAAAGCGAGTTGAAAAATCGAGCTCAGGGGCACTGCAATTCACAAACCTGCAGAGTTAGAAATGATAACTCTCGTCCACAAATATATTGAGGGAAGGCAACGAGGAGGATTTGAAAGCAAGGCAGAATTGCAGGAAACAGAATTCAGGAGGTAAAGTCGAATCGCCTTTAAAGCACAGGAAAAGCGGCAAAACCTCGACAATGATGCCCTTGGCCAAAAAGGGCGTATGCGTTTTTTCCTGAATATATTCAGGAAAAAACGCATACGCCCTTTTTGGCCAACCAAGCAACCTGGAAAGGCAAATCAGCGCTACAAAGAAGTCTCGCTTCCCATCGGTCAAAAGGGCCATGCTGAATAAAGTGTCAAAACCAGAAATGCAGGACAGGCCATGGAGAAACGGGAGCCTTACTACGCTGATGGGCGGGATGTAAATTGCCAACAGCCACTCTGGAGAAGTGTACGGTGTTTCCTGAAACATCTAAAAAACTCAGCATAGAGAGCATAAGGCACTTCCACTCATGGGCGTATAAATTGGGAAAACTAAAAATCAGCAAGACACAGGCACCCCAAAGTTTAGGGCTGCTCTGTTGACAAGAACCTCCACTTCGTTACAACTTAAATATCCCAGGAAAGAGAAAAATGGATAAGGAAGTTGTGGTCCTTATGTACAATGGCATATCACTCAGCCATGAATTCAACGTCATAGGGCTAGTAGCAGCATGATGAGTGGATTTAGGTACGACGATTTTAAGTGAAATAAGTCAACCAGAAAACAACACTTATCATAAGATATGACTTATAGAGGGAATGTAAAAACCGCTACACTTGAACTGAATTACAAAACAGAACAGAGACACACGTTTACAAAACACACTATGGCTGCTTAACGGGAAAGGTGAGGTCGGGTGAGGTAGAAAACAAGGGTTTCAAATTAGCTCAGATACCGTTCCATAAACCCAATATGTAATAGACAAGACCTACTCCTTGCTCAGTGAACTGGACTCGACACCCCCTATTCACCGCCCAAGAATATATCTGACTAGGAAGAATCTTCAAAGCTATGTATTGATATCCCTCTGTAAATGAGTCAAGTGGGTGTAAAGCAGCATAAACACAGCAGTGAAAAGCAGCTAAACCCCATTATAAAAATCAATTACTTTTAAAATCCCATGAAACAAAGACAGTGAAAGGGAGAGAAATTCTTACAAAATTCGTTCAGGGGCTGTGATGCCACCTGTATTGACCATCTCTAAACCCACAGCTGATTGAGACATAAGGGTGGACACTCTTGGGGCTGAGAGGTTTGGTGAGGTTGGGTGAGCAAACACAGATCCTTTAAAGTAATACTGTGTGGTACCCATCTCATGGGTCCCAAATCTCCAGGTTCAAGGGCATCTTCCTACATCGAAAACATGCATGAGAAACCCAGAAGATGGTACACTGTGTGATCGGGAAAGGTTTCTAAAACGCACGTCATTTCTCATCTCCTTGTGCTCGGGTTCGCCATTCCAGCCGCGTTAGTAGCAATCTCCCTCCGTGGAGAATCAGCACCTTTAACCTCCTGTTCCGTACAGGTTGCAATTTGTCCTGAGGATGAACGGGAAGAGGGGGAACCAATGAGAGACTAGGTCTAGGTGTTGGGACAGGCACAGGTCACTCTATTTTCCCATCAGGAAGAAGAATTAACCACAGGCTCAGCCTGCCGCCCGGAACCAGAATAGGGCCTGAAGCAATCCTACGCTTTTGTGGCCAGCTCCCAAGAAAACGAGTTGAAAAATGGAGCTCAGGGGCACTGCAATTCACAAACCTGCAGAGTTATAAATGATAACTCTCGTCCACAAATATATTGAGGAAAGGCAACGAAGAGGATTTGAAAGCAAGTCAGAATTGCAGGAAACAGATTTCAGGAGGTAGATTCGAATCGCCTTTAAAGCACAGGAAAAGCGGCAAAACCTCGACCATGATGCCCTTGGCCAAAAAGGGCGTCTGCGTTTTTTCCTGAATATATTCAGGAAAAAACGCAGACGCCCTTTTTGGCCAACCAAGCAACCTGGAAAGGCAAATCAGCGCTACAAAGAAGTCTCGCTTCCCTTCTGTCAAAACGGCCGTGCTGAATAAAGTGTCAAAACCAGAAATGCAGGACAGGCCATGGTGAAACGGGAGCCTTGCTACGCTGATGCGCGGGATGTAAATTGTCAACAGCCACTCTGGAGAAGTGTACGGTGTGTCCTGAAACATCTAAAAAACTCAGCTTAGAGAGCATAGGGCACTTCCACTCATGGGCGTATAAATTGGGAAAACTAAAAATCAGCAAGACACAGGCACCCCAAAGTTTAGGGCTGCTCTGTTGACAAGAACCTCCACTTCGTTACACCTTAAATATCCCAGGAAAGAGAAACATGGATAAGGAAGTTGTGGTCCTTATGTACAATGGCATATCACTCAGCCATGAAATTAACGTCATAAGGCTAGTAGCAGCATGATGAGAGGATTTAGGTACGACGATTCTAAGTGAAATAAGTCACACAGAAAAAGACACTTATCATAAGATATCACTTAGAGAGGGAATGCAAAAACCGCTACACTTGAACGGAATTACAAAACAGAACAGCGTCACACGTTTAGAAGACACACTATGGCTGCTTAACGGGAAAGGTGAGGTGGGTGATGCATAAAACAAGGGTTTCAAATTAGCTCAGATACCGTTCCATAAACCCAATATGTAATAGACAAGACCTACTCCTTGCTCAGTGAACTGGACTCAACACCCCCTGTTCACCGCCCAAGAATATATCTGACTAGTAAGAATCTTAAAACCAATGTATTGATATCCCTCTGTAAGTGAGTCAAGTGGGTGTAAAGCGGCATAAACACAGCAGTGAAAAGCAGCTAAACCCCATTATAAAAATCAATTACTTTTAAAAACCCGTGAAACAAAGACAGTGAAAGAGAGAGAAATTCTTACAAAATTCGTTCAGGGGCTGTGATGCCACCTTTATTGACCATCTCTAGACCCACAGCTGATTGAGACATAAGGGTGGACACTCTTGGGGCTGAGAGGTTTGGTGAGGTTGGGTGAGCAAACGCAGACCCTTTAAAGTAATACTGCGTGGTATCCATCCCATGGGTCCAAAATCTCCAGGTTCAAGGGCATCTTCCTACATCGAAAACATGCATGAGAAACCCAGAAGATGGTACACCGTGTGATCGGGAAAGGTTTCGAAAACGCACCTCATTTCTCATCTCCTTGTGCTCGGGTTGGCCATTACAGCCGCTTTACTAGCAATCTCCCTCCTTCGAGAATCAGCACCTTTAACCTCCTGTTCCGTACAGGTTGCAATTTGTCCTGAGGATGAACGGGAAGAGGGGGAACCAGTGAGAGACTAGCTCTAGGTGTTGGTACAGGCACAGGTCACTCTATTTTCCCATCAGGAAGAAGAATTAACCACAGGCTCAGCCTGCCGCCCGGAAGCAGAACAGGCCCTGAAGCAATCCTCTGCTTTTGCGGCCAGCTCCCAAAAAAGCGAGTTGAAAAATCGAGCTCAGGGGCACTGCAATTCACAAACCTGCAGAGTTAGAAATGATAACTCTCGTCCACAAATATATTGAGGGAAGGCAACGAGGAGGATTTGAAAGCAAGGCAGAATTGCAGGAAACAGAATTCAGGAGGTAAAGTCGAATCGCCTTTAAAGCACAGGAAAAGCGGCAAAACCTCGACAATGATGCCCTTGGCCAAAAAGGGCGTATGCGTTTTTTCCTGAATATATTCAGGAAAAAACGCATACGCCCTTTTTGGCCAACCAAGCAACCTGGAAAGGCAAATCAGCGCTACAAAGAAGTCTCGCTTCCCATCGGTCAAAAGGGCCATGCTGAATAAAGTGTCAAAACCAGAAATGCAGGACAGGCCATGGAGAAACGGGAGCCTTACTACGCTGATGGGCGGGATGTAAATTGCCAACAGCCACTCTGGAGAAGTGTACGGTGTTTCCTGAAACATCTAAAAAACTCAGCATAGAGAGCATAAGGCACTTCCACTCATGGGCGTATAAATTGGGAAAACTAAAAATCAGCAAGACACAGGCACCCCAAAGTTTAGGGCTGCTCTGTTGACAAGAACCTCCACTTCGTTACAACTTAAATATCCCAGGAAAGAGAAAAATGGATAAGGAAGTTGTGGTCCTTATGTACAATGGCATATCACTCAGCCATGAATTCAACGTCATAGGGCTAGTAGCAGCATGATGAGTGGATTTAGGTACGACGATTTTAAGTGAAATAAGTCAACCAGAAAACAACACTTATCATAAGATATGACTTATAGAGGGAATGTAAAAACCGCTACACTTGAACTGAATTACAAAACAGAACAGAGACACACGTTTACAAAACACACTATGGCTGCTTAACGGGAAAGGTGAGGTCGGGTGAGGTAGAAAACAAGGGTTTCAAATTAGCTCAGATACCGTTCCATAAACCCAATATGTAATAGACAAGACCTACTCCTTGCTCAGTGAACTGGACTCGACACCCCCTATTCACCGCCCAAGAATATATCTGACTAGGAAGAATCTTCAAAGCTATGTATTGATATCCCTCTGTAAATGAGTCAAGTGGGTGTAAAGCAGCATAAACACAGCAGTGAAAAGCAGCTAAACCCCATTATAAAAATCAATTACTTTTAAAATCCCATGAAACAAAGACAGTGAAAGGGAGAGAAATTCTTACAAAATTCGTTCAGGGGCTGTGATGCCACCTGTATTGACCATCTCTAAACCCACAGCTGATTGAGACATAAGGGTGGACACTCTTGGGGCTGAGAGGTTTGGTGAGGTTGGGTGAGCAAACACAGATCCTTTAAAGTAATACTGTGTGGTACCCATCTCATGGGTCCCAAATCTCCAGGTTCAAGGGCATCTTCCTACATCGAAAACATGCATGAGAAACCCAGAAGATGGTACACTGTGTGATCGGGAAAGGTTTCTAAAACGCACGTCATTTCTCATCTCCTTGTGCTCGGGTTCGCCATTCCAGCCGCGTTAGTAGCAATCTCCCTCCGTGGAGAATCAGCACCTTTAACCTCCTGTTCCGTACAGGTTGCAATTTGTCCTGAGGATGAACGGGAAGAGGGGGAACCAATGAGAGACTAGGTCTAGGTGTTGGGACAGGCACAGGTCACTCTATTTTCCCATCAGGAAGAAGAATTAACCACAGGCTCAGCCTGCCGCCCGGAACCAGAATAGGGCCTGAAGCAATCCTACGCTTTTGTGGCCAGCTCCCAAGAAAACGAGTTGAAAAATGGAGCTCAGGGGCACTGCAATTCACAAACCTGCAGAGTTATAAATGATAACTCTCGTCCACAAATATATTGAGGAAAGGCAACGAAGAGGATTTGAAAGCAAGTCAGAATTGCAGGAAACAGATTTCAGGAGGTAGATTCGAATCGCCTTTAAAGCACAGGAAAAGCGGCAAAACCTCGACCATGATGCCCTTGGCCAAAAAGGGCGTCTGCGTTTTTTCCTGAATATATTCAGGAAAAAACGCAGACGCCCTTTTTGGCCAACCAAGCAACCTGGAAAGGCAAATCAGCGCTACAAAGAAGTCTCGCTTCCCTTCTGTCAAAACGGCCGTGCTGAATAAAGTGTCAAAACCAGAAATGCAGGACAGGCCATGGTGAAACGGGAGCCTTGCTACGCTGATGCGCGGGATGTAAATTGTCAACAGCCACTCTGGAGAAGTGTACGGTGTGTCCTGAAACATCTAAAAAACTCAGCTTAGAGAGCATAGGGCACTTCCACTCATGGGCGTATAAATTGGGAAAACTAAAAATCAGCAAGACACAGGCACCCCAAAGTTTAGGGCTGCTCTGTTGACAAGAACCTCCACTTCGTTACACCTTAAATATCCCAGGAAAGAGAAACATGGATAAGGAAGTTGTGGTCCTTATGTACAATGGCATATCACTCAGCCATGAAATTAACGTCATAAGGCTAGTAGCAGCATGATGAGAGGATTTAGGTACGACGATTCTAAGTGAAATAAGTCACACAGAAAAAGACACTTATCATAAGATATCACTTAGAGAGGGAATGCAAAAACCGCTACACTTGAACGGAATTACAAAACAGAACAGCGTCACACGTTTAGAAGACACACTATGGCTGCTTAACGGGAAAGGTGAGGTGGGTGATGCATAAAACAAGGGTTTCAAATTAGCTCAGATACCGTTCCATAAACCCAATATGTAATAGACAAGACCTACTCCTTGCTCAGTGAACTGGACTCAACACCCCCTGTTCACCGCCCAAGAATATATCTGACTAGTAAGAATCTTAAAACCAATGTATTGATATCCCTCTGTAAGTGAGTCAAGTGGGTGTAAAGCGGCATAAACACAGCAGTGAAAAGCAGCTAAACCCCATTATAAAAATCAATTACTTTTAAAAACCCGTGAAACAAAGACAGTGAAAGAGAGAGAAATTCTTACAAAATTCGTTCAGGGGCTGTGATGCCACCTTTATTGACCATCTCTAGACCCACAGCTGATTGAGACATAAGGGTGGACACTCTTGGGGCTGAGAGGTTTGGTGAGGTTGGGTGAGCAAACGCAGACCCTTTAAAGTAATACTGCGTGGTATCCATCCCATGGGTCCAAAATCTCCAGGTTCAAGGGCATCTTCCTACATCGAAAACATGCATGAGAAACCCAGAAGATGGTACACCGTGTGATCGGGAAAGGTTTCGAAAACGCACCTCATTTCTCATCTCCTTGTGCTCGGGTTGGCCATTACAGCCGCTTTACTAGCAATCTCCCTCCTTCGAGAATCAGCACCTTTAACCTCCTGTTCCGTACAGGTTGCAATTTGTCCTGAGGATGAACGGGAAGAGGGGGAACCAGTGAGAGACTAGCTCTAGGTGTTGGGACAGGCACAGGTCACTCTATTTTCCCATCAGGAAGAAGAATTAACCACAGGCTCAGCCTGCCGCCCGGAAGCAGAACAGGGCCTGAAGCAATCCTGCGCTTTTGCGGCCAGCTCCCAAAAAATCGAGTTGAAAAATCGAGCTCAGGGGCACTGCAATTCACAAACCTGCAGAGTTATAAATGATAACTCTCGTCCACAAATATATTGAGGGAAGGCAACGAGGAGGATTTGAAAGCAAGGCAGAATTGCAGGAAACAGATTTCAGGAGGTAGAGTCGAATCGCCTTTAAAGCACAGGAAAAGCGGCAAAACCTCGACAATGATGCCCTTGGCCAAAAAGGGCATATGCGTTTTTTCCTGAATATATTCAGGAAAAAACGCATACGCCCTTTTTGGCCAACCAAGCAACCTGGAAAGGCAAATCAGCGCTACAAAGAAGTCTCGCTTCCCATCGGTCAAAAGGGCCATGCTGAATAAAGTGTCAAAACCAGAAATGCAGGACAGGCCATGGAGAAACGGGAGCCTTACTACGCTGATGGGCGGGATGTAAATTGCCAACAGCCACTCTGGAGAAGTGTACGGTGTTTCCTGAAACATCTAAAAAACTCAGCATAGAGAGCATAAGGCACTTCCACTCATGGGCGTATAAATTGGGAAAACTAAAAATCAGCAAGACACAGGCACCCCAAAGTTTAGGGCTGCTCTGTTGACAAGAACCTCCACTTCGTTACACCTTAAATATCCCAGGAAAGAGAAAAATGGATAAGGAAGTTGTGGTCCTTATGTACAATGGCATATCACTCAGCCATGAAATCAACGTCATAGGGCTAGTAGCAGCATGATGAGTGGATTTAGGTACGACGATTTTAAGTGAAATAAGTCAACCAGAAAACAACACTTATCATAAGATATGACTTATAGAGGGAATGTAAAAACCGCTACACTTGAACTGAATTACAAAACAGAACAGAGACACACGTTTACAAAACACACTATGGCTGCTTAACGGGAAAGGTGAGGTCGGGTGAGGTAGAAAACAAGGGTTTCAAATTAGCTCAGATACCGTTCCATAAACCCAATATGTAATAGACAAGACCTACTCCTTGCTCAGTGAACTGGACTCGACACCCCCTATTCACCGCCCAAGAATATATCTGACTAGGAAGAATCTTCAAAGCTATGTATTGATATCCCTCTGTAAATGAGTCAAGTGGGTGTAAAGCAGCATAAACACAGCAGTGAAAAGCAGCTAAACCCCATTATAAAAATCAATTACTTTTAAAATCCCATGAAACAAAGACAGTGAAAGGGAGAGAAATTCTTACAAAATTCGTTCAGGGGCTGTGATGCCACCTGTATTGACCATCTCTAAACCCACAGCTGATTGAGACATAAGGGTGGACACTCTTGGGGCTGAGAGGTTTGGTGAGGTTGGGTGAGCAAACACAGATCCTTTAAAGTAATACTCTGTGGTACCCATCTCATGGGTCCCAAATCTCCAGGTTCAAGGGCATCTTCCTACATCGAAAACATGCATGAGAAACCCAGAAGATGGTACACTGTGTGATCGGGAAAGGTTTCTAAAACGCACGTCATTTCTCATCTCCTTGTGCTCGGGTTCGCCATTCCAGCCGCGTTAGTAGCAATCTCCCTCCGTGGAGAATCAGCACCTTTAACCTCCTGTTCCGTACAGGTTGCAATTTGTCCTGAGGATGAACGGGAAGAGGGGGAACCAATGAGAGACTAGGTCTAGGTGTTGGGACAGGCACAGGTCACTCTATTTTCCCATCAGGAAGAAGAATTAACCACAGGCTCAGCCTGCCGCCCGGAACCAGAATAGGGCCTGAAGCAATCCTACGCTTTTGTGGCCAGCTCCCAAGAAAACGAGTTGAAAAATGGAGCTCAGGGGCACTGCAATTCACAAACCTGCAGAGTTATAAATGATAACTCTCGTCCACAAATATATTGAGGAAAGGCAACGAAGAGGATTTGAAAGCAAGTCAGAATTGCAGGAAACAGATTTCAGGAGGTAGATTCGAATCGCCTTTAAAGCACAGGAAAAGCGGCAAAACCTCGACCATGATGCCCTTGGCCAAAAAGGGCGTCTGCGTTTTTTCCTGAATATATTCAGGAAAAAACGCAGACGCCCTTTTTGGCCAACCAAGCAACCTGGAAAGGCAAATCAGCGCTACAAAGAAGTCTCGCTTCCCTTCTGTCAAAACGGCCGTGCTGAATAAAGTGTCAAAACCAGAAATGCAGGACAGGCCATGGTGAAACGGGAGCCTTGCTACGCTGATGCGCGGGATGTAAATTGTCAACAGCCACTCTGGAGAAGTGTACGGTGTGTCCTGAAACATCTAAAAAACTCAGCTTAGAGAGCATAGGGCACTTCCACTCATGGGCGTATAAATTGGGAAAACTAAAAATCAGCAAGACACAGGCACCCCAAAGTTTAGGGCTGCTCTGTTGACAAGAACCTCCACTTCGTTACACCTTAAATATCCCAGGAAAGAGAAACATGGATAAGTAAGTTGTGGTCCTTATGTACAATGGCATATCACTCAGCCATGAAATTAACGTCATAAGGCTAGTAGCAGCATGATGAGAGGATTTAGGTACGACGATTCTAAGTGAAATAAGTCACACAGAAAAAGACACTTATCATAAGATATCACTTAGAGAGGGAATGCAAAAACCGCTACACTTGAACGGAATTACAAAACAGAACAGCGTCACACGTTTAGAAGACACACTATGGCTGCTTAACGGGAAAGGTGAGGTGGGTGATGCATAAAACAAGGGTTTCAAATTAGCTCAGATACCGTTCCATAAACCCAATATGTAATAGACAAGACCTACTCCTTGCTCAGTGAACTGGACTCAACACCCCCTGTTCACCGCCCAAGAATATATCTGACTAGTAAGAATCTTAAAACCAATGTATTGATATCCCTCTGTAAGTGAGTCAAGTGGGTGTAAAGCGGCATAAACACAGCAGTGAAAAGCAGCTAAACCCCATTATAAAAATCAATTACTTTTAAAAACCCGTGAAACAAAGACAGTGAAAGAGAGAGAAATTCTTACAAAATTCGTTCAGGGGCTGTGATGCCACCTTTATTGACCATCTCTAGACCCACAGCTGATTGAGACATAAGGGTGGACACTCTTGGGGCTGAGAGGTTTGGTGAGGTTGGGTGAGCAAACGCAGACCCTTTAAAGTAATACTGCGTGGTATCCATCCCATGGGTCCAAAATCTCCAGGTTCAAGGGCATCTTCCTACATCGAAAACATGCATGAGAAACCCAGAAGATGGTACACCGTGTGATCGGGAAAGGTTTCGAAAACGCACCTCATTTCTCATCTCCTTGTGCTCGGGTTGGCCATTACAGCCGCTTTACTAGCAATCTCCCTCCTTCGAGAATCAGCACCTTTAACCTCCTGTTCCGTACAGGTTGCAATTTGTCCTGAGGATGAACGGGAAGAGGGGGAACCAGTGAGAGACTAGCTCTAGGTGTTGGGACAGGCACAGGTCACTCTATTTTCCCATCAGGAAGAAGAATTAACCACAGGCTCAGCCTGCCGCCCGGAAGCAGAACAGGGCCTGAAGCAATCCTGCGCTTTTGCGGCCAGCTCCCAAAAAAGCGAGTTGAAAAATCGAGCTCAGGGGCACTGCAATTCACAAACCTGCAGAGTTATAAATGATAACTCTCGTCCACAAATATATTGAGGGAAGGCAACGAGGAGGATTTGAAAGCAAGGCAGAATTGCAGGAAACAGATTTCAGGAGGTAGAGTCGAATCGCCTTTAAAGCACAGGAAAAGCGGCAAAACCTCGACCATGATGCCCTTGGCCAAAAAGGGCGTATGCGTTTTTTCCTGAATATATTCAGGAAAAAACGCATACGCCCTTTTTGGCCAACCAAGCAACCTGGAAAGGCAAATCAGCGCTACAAAGAAGTCTCGCTTCCCATCGGTCAAAAGGGCCATGCTGAATAAAGTGTCAAAACCAGAAATGCAGGACAGGCCATGGAGAAACGGGAGCCTTGCTACGCTGATGGGCGGGATGTAAATTGCCAACAGCCACTCTGGAGAAGTGTACGGTGTGTCCTGAAACCTCTAAAAAACTCAGCTTAGAGAGCATAGGGCACTTCCACTCATGGGCATATAAATTGGGAAAACTAAAAATCAGCAAGACACAGGCACCCCAAAGTTTAGGGCTGCTCTGTTGACAAGAACCTCCACTTCGTTACACCTTAAATATCCCAGGAAAGAAAAAAATGGATAAAGAAGTTGTGGTCCTTATGTACAATGGAATATCACTCAGCCATGAAATCAACGTCATAAGGCTAGTAGCAGCATGATGAGTGGATTTAGGTACGACGATTCTAAGTGAAATAAGTCAACCAGAAAACGACACTTATCATAAGATATTACTTATAGAGGGAATGTAAAAACCGCTACACTTGAACTGAATTACAAAACAGAACAGAGACACACGTTTACAAAACACACTATGGCTGCTTAACGGGAAAGGTGAGGTCGGGTGAGGCAGAAAACAAGGGTTTCAAATTAGCTCAGATACCGTTCAATAAACCCAATATGTAATAGACAAGACCTACTCCTTGCTCAGTGAACTGGACTCGACACCCCCTATTCACCGCCCAAGAATATATCTGACTAGGAAGAATCTTCAAAGCTATGTATTGATATCTCTCTGTAAGTGAGTCAAGTGGGTGTAAAGCGGCATAAACACAGCAGTGAAAAGCAGCTAAACCCCATTATAAAAATCAATTACTTTTAAAAACCCGTGAAACAAAGACAGTGAAAGAGAGAGAAATTCTTACAAAATTCGTTCAGGGGCTGTGATGCCACCTGGATTGACCATCTCTAGACCCACAGCTGATTGAGACATAAGGGTGGACACTCTTGGGCCTGAGAGGTTTGGTGAGGTTGGGTGAGCAAACGCAGACCCTTTAAAGTAATACTGCGTGGTATCCATCCCATGGGTCCAAAATCTCCAGGTTCAAGGGCATCTTCCTACATCGAAAACATGCATGAGAAACCCAGAAGATGGTACACCATGTGATCGGGAAAGGTTTCGAAAACGCACCTCATTTCTCATCTCCTTGTGCTCGGGTTGGCCATTACAGCCGCTTTACTAGCAATCTTCCTCCTTCGAGAATCAGCACCTTTAACCTCCTGTTCCGTACAGGTTGCAATTTGTCCTGAGGATGAACGGGAAGAGGGGGAACCAGTGAGAGACTAGCTCTAGGTGTTGGGACAGGCACAGGTCACTCTATTTTCCCATCAGGAAGAAGAATTAACCACAGGCTCAGCCTGCCGCCCGGAAGCAGAACAGGGCCTGAAGCAATCCTGCGCTTTTGCGGCCAGCTCCCAAAAAAGCGAGTTGAAAAATCGAGCTCAGGGGCACTGCAATTCACAAACCTGCAGAGTTATAAATGATAACTCTCGTCCACAAATATATTGAGGGAAGGCAACGAGGAGGATTTGAAAGCAAGGCAGAATTGCAGGAAACAGATTTCAGGAGGTAGAGTCGAATCGCCTTTAAAGCACAGGAAAAGCGGCAAAACCTCGACCATGATGCCCTTGGCCAAAAAGGGCGTATGCGTTTTTTCCTGAATATATTCAGGAAAAAACGCATACGCCCTTTTTGGCCAACCAAGCAACCTGGAAAGGCAAATCAGCGCTACAAAGAAGTCTCGCTTCCCATCGGTCAAAAGGGCCATGCTGAATAAAGTGTCAAAACCAGAAATGCAGGACAGGCCATGGAGAAACGGGAGCCTTGCTACGCTGATGGGCGGGATGTAAATTGCCAACAGCCACTCTGGAGAAGTGTACGGTGTGTCCTGAAACCTCTAAAAAACTCAGCTTAGAGAGCATAGGGCACTTCCACTCATGGGCATATAAATTGGGAAAACTAAAAATCAGCAAGACACAGGCACCCCAAAGTTTAGGGCTGCTCTGTTGACAAGAACCTCCACTTCGTTACACCTTAAATATCCCAGGAAAGAAAAAAATGGATAAAGAAGTTGTGGTCCTTATGTACAATGGAATATCACTCAGCCATGAAATCAACGTCATAAGGCTAGTAGCAGCATGATGAGTGGATTTAGGTACGACGATTCTAAGTGAAATAAGTCAACCAGAAAACGACACTTATCATAAGATATTACTTATAGAGGGAATGTAAAAACCGCTACACTTGAACTGAATTACAAAACAGAACAGAGACACACGTTTACAAAACACACTATGGCTGCTTAACGGGAAAGGTGAGGTCGGGTGAGGCAGAAAACAAGGGTTTCAAATTAGCTCAGATACCGTTCAATAAACCCAATATGTAATAGACAAGACCTACTCCTTGCTCAGTGAACTGGACTCGACACCCCCTATTCACCGCCCAAGAATATATCTGACTAGGAAGAATCTTCAAAGCTATGTATTGATATCTCTCTGTAAGTGAGTCAAGTGGGTGTAAAGCGGCATAAACACAGCAGTGAAAAGCAGCTAAACCCCATTATAAAAATCAATTACTTTTAAAAACCCGTGAAACAAAGACAGTGAAAGAGAGAGAAATTCTTACAAAATTCGTTCAGGGGCTGTGATGCCACCTTTATTGACCATCTCTAGACCCACAGCTGATTGAGACATAAGGGTGGACACTCTTGGGGCTGAGAGGTTTGGTGAGGTTGGGTGAGCAAACGCAGACCCTTTAAAGTAATACTGCGTGGTATCCATCCCATGGGTCCAAAATCTCCAGGTTCAAGGGCATCTTCCTACATCGAAAACATGCATGAGAAACCCAGAAGATGGTACACCGTGTGATCGGGAAAGGTTTCGAAAACGCACCTCATTTCTCATCTCCTTGTGCTCGGGTTGGCCATTACAGCCGCTTTACTAGCAATCTCCCTCCTTCGAGAATCAGCACCTTTAACCTCCTGTTCCGTACAGGTTGCAATTTGTCCTGAGGATGAACGGGAAGAGGGGGAACCAGTGAGAGACTAGCTCTAGGTGTTGGGACAGGCACAGGTCACTCTATTTTCCCATCAGGAAGAAGAATTAACCACAGGCTCAGCCTGCCGCCCGGAAGCAGAACAGGGCCTGAAGCAATCCTGCGCTTTTGCGGCCAGCTCCCAAAAAATCGAGTTGAAAAATCGAGCTCAGGGGCACTGCAATTCACAAACCTGCAGAGTTATAAATGATAACTCTCGTCCACAAATATATTGAGGGAAGGCAACGAGGAGGATTTGAAAGCAAGGCAGAATTGCAGGAAACAGATTTCAGGAGGTAGAGTCGAATCGCCTTTAAAGCACAGGAAAAGCGGCAAAACCTCGACCATGATGCCCTTGGCCAAAAAGGGCGTATGCGTTTTTTCCTGAATATATTCAGGAAAAAACGCATACGCCCTTTTTGGCCAACCAAGCAACCTGGAAAGGCAAATCAGCGCTACAAAGAAGTCTCGCTTCCCATCGGTCAAAAGGGCCATGCTGAATAAAGTGTCAAAACCAGAAATGCAGGACAGGCCATGGAGAAACGGGAGCCTTGCTACGCTGATGGGCGGGATGTAAATTGCCAACAGCCACTCTGGAGAAGTGTACGGTGTGTCCTGAAACCTCTAAAAAACTCAGCTTAGAGAGCATAGGGCACTTCCACTCATGGGCATATAAATTGGGAAAACTAAAAATCAGCAAGACACAGGCACCCCAAAGTTTAGGGCTGCTCTGTTGACAAGAACCTCCACTTCGTTACACCTTAAATATCCCAGGAAAGAAAAAAATGGATAAAGAAGTTGTGGTCCTTATGTACAATGGAATATCACTCAGCCATGAAATCAACGTCATAAGGCTAGTAGCAGCATGATGAGTGGATTTAGGTACGACGATTCTAAGTGAAATAAGTCAACCAGAAAACGACACTTATCATAAGATATTACTTATAGAGGGAATGTAAAAACCGCTACACTTGAACTGAATTACAAAACAGAACAGAGACACACGTTTACAAAACACACTATGGCTGCTTAACGGGAAAGGTGAGGTCGGGTGAGGCAGAAAACAAGGGTTTCAAATTAGCTCAGATACCATTCAATAAACCCAATATGTAATAGACAAGACCTACTCCTTGCTCAGTGAACTGGACTCGACACCCCCTATTCACCGCCCAAGAATATATCTGACTAGGAAGAATCTTCAAAGCTATGTATTGATATCTCTCTGTAAGTGAGTCAAGTGGGTGTAAAGCGGCATAAACACAGCAGTGAAAAGCAGCTAAACCCCATTATAAAAATCAATTACTTTTAAAAACCCGTGAAACAAAGACAGTGAAAGAGAGAGAAATTCTTACAAAATTCGTTCAGGGGCTGTGATGCCACCTTTATTGACCATCTCTAGACCCACAGCTGATTGAGACATAAGGGTGGACACTCTTGGGGCTGAGAGGTTTGGTGAGGTTGGGTGAGCAAACGCAGACCCTTTAAAGTAATACTGCGTGGTATCCATCCCATGGGTCCAAAATCTCCAGGTTCAAGGGCATCTTCCTACATCGAAAACATGCATGAGAAACCCAGAAGATGGTACACCGTGTGATCGGGAAAGGTTTCGAAAACGCACCTCATTTCTCATCTCCTTGTGCTCGGGTTGGCCATTACGGCCGCTTTACTAGCAATCTCCCTCCTTCGAGAATCAGCACCTTTAACCTCCTGTTCCGTACAGGTTGCAATTTGTCCTGAGGATGAACGGGAAGAGGGGGAACCAGTGAGAGACTAGCTCTAGGTGTTGGGACAGGCACAGGTCACTCTATTTTCCCATCAGGAAGAAGAATTAACCACAGGCTCAGCCTGCCGCCCGGAAGCAGAACAGGGCCTGAAGCAATCCTGCGCTTTTGCGGCCAGCTCCCAAAAAAGCGAGTTGAAAAATCGAGCTCAGGGGCACTGCAATTCACAAACCTGCAGAGTTATAAATGATAACTCTCGTCCACAAATATATTGAGGGAAGGCAACGAGGAGGATTTGAAAGCAAGGCAGAATTGCAGGAAACAGATTTCAGGAGGTAGAGTCGAATCGCCTTTAAAGCACAGGAAAAGCGGCAAAACCTCGACCATGATGCCCTTGGCCAAAAAGGGCGTATGCGTTTTTTCCTGAATATATTCAGGAAAAAACGCATACGCCCTTTTTGGCCAACCAAGCAACCTGGAAAGGCAAATCAGCGCTACAAAGAAGTCTCGCTTCCCATCGGTCAAAAGGGCCATGCTGAATAAAGTGTCAAAACCAGAAATGCAGGACAGGCCATGGAGAAACGGGAGCCTTGCTACGCTGATGGGCGGGATGTAAATTGCCAACAGCCACTCTGGAGAAGTGTACGGTGTGTCCTGAAACCTCTAAAAAACTCAGCTTAGAGAGCATAGGGCACTTCCACTCATGGGCATATAAATTGGGAAAACTAAAAATCAGCAAGACACAGGCACCCCAAAGTTTAGGGCTGCTCTGTTGACAAGAACCTCCACTTCGTTACACCTTAAATATCCCAGGAAAGAAAAAAATGGATAAAGAAGTTGTGGTCCTTATGTACAATGGAATATCACTCAGCCATGAAATCAACGTCATAAGGCTAGTAGCAGCATGATGAGTGGATTTAGGTACGACGATTCTAAGTGAAATAAGTCAACCAGAAAACGACACTTATCATAAGATATTACTTATAGAGGGAATGTAAAAACCGCTACACTTGAACTGAATTACAAAACAGAACAGAGACACACGTTTACAAAACACACTATGGCTGCTTAACGGGAAAGGTGAGGTCGGGTGAGGCAGAAAACAAGGGTTTCAAATTAGCTCAGATACCGTTCAATAAACCCAATATGTAATAGACAAGACCTACTCCTTGCTCAGTGAACTGGACTCGACACCCCCTATTCACCGCCCAAGAATATATCTGACTAGGAAGAATCTTCAAAGCTATGTATTGATATCTCTCTGTAAGTGAGTCAAGTGGGTGTAAAGCGGCATAAACACAGCAGTGAAAAGCAGCTAAACCCCATTATAAAAATCAATTACTTTTAAAAACCCGTGAAACAAAGACAGTGAAAGAGAGAGAAATTCTTACAAAATTCGTTCAGGGGCTGTGATGCCACCTGGATTGACCATCTCTAGACCCACAGCTGATTGAGACATAAGGGTGGACACTCTTGGGCCTGAGAGGTTTGGTGAGGTTGGGTGAGCAAACGCAGACCCTTTAAAGTAATACTGCGTGGTATCCATCCCATGGGTCCAAAATCTCCAGGTTCAAGGGCATCTTCCTACATCGAAAACATGCATGAGAAACCCAGAAGATGGTACACCATGTGATCGGGAAAGGTTTCGAAAACGCACCTCATTTCTCATCTCCTTGTGCTCGGGTTGGCCATTACAGCCGCTTTACTAGCAATCTTCCTCCTTCGAGAATCAGCACCTTTAACCTCCTGTTCCGTACAGGTTGCAATTTGTCCTGAGGATGAACGGGAAGAGGGGGAACCAGTGAGAGACTAGCTCTAGGTGTTGGGACAGGCACAGGTCACTCTATTTTCCCATCAGGAAGAAGAATTAACCACAGGCTCAGCCTGCCGCCCGGAAGCAGAACAGGGCCTGAAGCAATCCTGCGCTTTTGCGGCCAGCTCCCAAAAAAGCGAGTTGAAAAATCGAGCTCAGGGGCACTGCAATTCACAAACCTGCAGAGTTATAAATGATAACTCTCGTCCACAAATATATTGAGGGAAGGCAACGAGGAGGATTTGAAAGCAAGGCAGAATTGCAGGAAACAGATTTCAGGAGGTAGAGTCGAATCGCCTTTAAAGCACAGGAAAAGCGGCAAAACCTCGACCATGATGCCCTTGGCCAAAAAGGGCGTATGCGTTTTTTCCTGAATATATTCAGGAAAAAACGCATACGCCCTTTTTGGCCAACCAAGCAACCTGGAAAGGCAAATCAGCGCTACAAAGAAGTCTCGCTTCCCATCGGTCAAAAGGGCCATGCTGAATAAAGTGTCAAAACCAGAAATGCAGGACAGGCCATGGAGAAACGGGAGCCTTGCTACGCTGATGGGCGGGATGTAAATTGCCAACAGCCACTCTGGAGAAGTGTACGGTGTGTCCTGAAACCTCTAAAAAACTCAGCTTAGAGAGCATAGGGCACTTCCACTCATGGGCATATAAATTGGGAAAACTAAAAATCAGCAAGACACAGGCACCCCAAAGTTTAGGGCTGCTCTGTTGACAAGAACCTCCACTTCGTTACACCTTAAATATCCCAGGAAAGAAAAAAATGGATAAAGAAGTTGTGGTCCTTATGTACAATGGAATATCACTCAGCCATGAAATCAACGTCATAAGGCTAGTAGCAGCATGATGAGTGGATTTAGGTACGACGATTCTAAGTGAAATAAGTCAACCAGAAAACGACACTTATCATAAGATATTACTTATAGAGGGAATGTAAAAACCGCTACACTTGAACTGAATTACAAAACAGAACAGAGACACACGTTTACAAAACACACTATGGCTGCTTAACGGGAAAGGTGAGGTCGGGTGAGGCAGAAAACAAGGGTTTCAAATTAGCTCAGATACCGTTCAATAAACCCAATATGTAATAGACAAGACCTACTCCTTGCTCAGTGAACTGGACTCGACACCCCCTATTCACCGCCCAAGAATATATCTGACTAGGAAGAATCTTCAAAGCTATGTATTGATATCTCTCTGTAAGTGAGTCAAGTGGGTGTAAAGCGGCATAAACACAGCAGTGAAAAGCAGCTAAACCCCATTATAAAAATCAATTACTTTTAAAAACCCGTGAAACAAAGACAGTGAAAGAGAGAGAAATTCTTACAAAATTCGTTCAGGGGCTGTGATGCCACCTTTATTGACCATCTCTAGACCCACAGCTGATTGAGACATAAGGGTGGACACTCTTGGGGCTGAGAGGTTTGGTGAGGTTGGGTGAGCAAACGCAGACCCTTTAAAGTAATACTGCGTGGTATCCATCCCATGGGTCCAAAATCTCCAGGTTCAAGGGCATCTTCCTACATCGAAAACATGCATGAGAAACCCAGAAGATGGTACACCGTGTGATCGGGAAAGGTTTCGAAAACGCACCTCATTTCTCATCTCCTTGTGCTCGGGTTGGCCATTACAGCCGCTTTACTAGCAATCTCCCTCCTTCGAGAATCAGCACCTTTAACCTCCTGTTCCGTACAGGTTGCAATTTGTCCTGAGGATGAACGGGAAGAGGGGGAACCAGTGAGAGACTAGCTCTAGGTGTTGGGACAGGCACAGGTCACTCTATTTTCCCATCAGGAAGAAGAATTAACCACAGGCTCAGCCTGCCGCCCGGAAGCAGAACAGGGCCTGAAGCAATCCTGCGCTTTTGCGGCCAGCTCCCAAAAAAGCGAGTTGAAAAATCGAGCTCAGGGGCACTGCAATTCACAAACCTGCAGAGTTATAAATGATAACTCTCGTCCACAAATATATTGAGGGAAGGCAACGAGGAGGATTTGAAAGCAAGGCAGAATTGCAGGAAACAGATTTCAGGAGGTAGAGTCGAATCGCCTTTAAAGCACAGGAAAAGCGGCAAAACCTCGACCATGATGCCCTTGGCCAAAAAGGGCGTATGCGTTTTTTCCTGAATATATTCAGGAAAAAACGCATACGCCCTTTTTGGCCAACCAAGCAACCTGGAAAGGCAAATCAGCGCTACAAAGAAGTCTCGCTTCCCATCGGTCAAAAGGGCCATGCTGAATAAAGTGTCAAAACCAGAAATGCAGGACAGGCCATGGAGAAACGGGAGCCTTGCTACGCTGATGGGCGGGATGTAAATTGCCAACAGCCACTCTGGAGAAGTGTACGGTGTGTCCTGAAACCTCTAAAAAACTCAGCTTAGAGAGCATAGGGCACTTCCACTCATGGGCATATAAATTGGGAAAACTAAAAATCAGCAAGACACAGGCACCCCAAAGTTTAGGGCTGCTCTGTTGACAAGAACCTCCACTTCGTTACACCTTAAATATCCCAGGAAAGAAAAAAATGGATAAAGAAGTTGTGGTCCTTATGTACAATGGAATATCACTCAGCCATGAAATCAACGTCATAAGGCTAGTAGCAGCATGATGAGTGGATTTAGGTACGACGATTCTAAGTGAAATAAGTCAACCAGAAAACGACACTTATCATAAGATATTACTTATAGAGGGAATGTAAAAACCGCTACACTTGAACTGAATTACAAAACAGAACAGAGACACACGTTTACAAAACACACTATGGCTGCTTAACGGGAAAGGTGAGGTCGGGTGAGGCAGAAAACAAGGGTTTCAAATTAGCTCAGATACCATTCAATAAACCCAATATGTAATAGACAAGACCTACTCCTTGCTCAGTGAACTGGACTCGACACCCCCTATTCACCGCCCAAGAATATATCTGACTAGGAAGAATCTTCAAAGCTATGTATTGATATCTCTCTGTAAGTGAGTCAAGTGGGTGTAAAGCGGCATAAACACAGCAGTGAAAAGCAGCTAAACCCCATTATAAAAATCAATTACTTTTAAAAACCCGTGAAACAAAGACAGTGAAAGAGAGAGAAATTCTTACAAAATTCGTTCAGGGGCTGTGATGCCACCTTTATTGACCATCTCTAGACCCACAGCTGATTGAGACATAAGGGTGGACACTCTTGGGGCTGAGAGGTTTGGTGAGGTTGGGTGAGCAAACGCAGACCCTTTAAAGTAATACTGCGTGGTATCCATCCCATGGGTCCAAAATCTCCAGGTTCAAGGGCATCTTCCTACATCGAAAACATGCATGAGAAACCCAGAAGATGGTACACCGTGTGATCGGGAAAGGTTTCGAAAACGCACCTCATTTCTCATCTCCTTGTGCTCGGGTTGGCCATTACGGCCGCTTTACTAGCAATCTCCCTCCTTCGAGAATCAGCACCTTTAACCTCCTGTTCCGTACAGGTTGCAATTTGTCCTGAGGATGAACGGGAAGAGGGGGAACCAGTGAGAGACTAGCTCTAGGTGTTGGGACAGGCACAGGTCACTCTATTTTCCCATCAGGAAGAAGAATTAACCACAGGCTCAGCCTGCCGCCCGGAAGCAGAACAGGGCCTGAAGCAATCCTACGCTTTTGCGGCCAGCTCCCAAAAAAGCGAGTTGAAAAATCGAGCTCAGGGGCACTGCAATTCACAAACCTGCAGAGTTATAAATGATAACTCTCGTCCACAAATATATTGAGGGAAGGCAACGAGGAGGATTTGAAAGCAAGGCAGAATTGCAGGAAACAGATTTCAGGAGGTAGAGTCGAATCGCCTTTAAAGCACAGGAAAAGCGGCAAAACCTCGACCATGATGCCCTTGGCCAAAAAGGGCGTATGCGTTTTTTCCTGAATATATTCAGGAAAAAACGCATACGCCCTTTTTGGCCAACCAAGCAACCTGGAAAGGCAAATCAGCGCTACAAAGAAGTCTCGCTTCCCATCGGTCAAAAGGGCCATGCTGAATAAAGTGTCAAAACCAGAAATGCAGGACAGGCCATGGAGAAACGGGAGCCTTGCTACGCTGATGGGCGGGATGTAAATTGCCAACAGCCACTCTGGAGAAGTGTACGGTGTGTCCTGAAACCTCTAAAAAACTCAGCTTAGAGAGCATAGGGCACTTCCACTCATGGGCATATAAATTGGGAAAACTAAAAATCAGCAAGACACAGGCACCCCAAAGTTTAGGGCTGCTCTGTTGACAAGAACCTCCACTTCGTTACACCTTAAATATCCCAGGAAAGAAAAAAATGGATAAAGAAGTTGTGGTCCTTATGTACAATGGAATATCACTCAGCCATGAAATCAACGTCATAAGGCTAGTAGCAGCATGATGAGTGGATTTAGGTACGACGATTCTAAGTGAAATAAGTCAACCAGAAAACGACACTTATCATAAGATATTACTTATAGAGGGAATGTAAAAACCGCTACACTTGAACTGAATTACAAAACAGAACAGAGACACACGTTTACAAAACACACTATGGCTGCTTAACGGGAAAGGTGAGGTCGGGTGAGGCAGAAAACAAGGGTTTCAAATTAGCTCAGATACCGTTCAATAAACCCAATATGTAATAGACAAGACCTACTCCTTGCTCAGTGAACTGGACTCGACACCCCCTATTCACCGCCCAAGAATATATCTGACTAGGAAGAATCTTCAAAGCTATGTATTGATATCTCTCTGTAAATGAGTCAAGTGGGTGTAAAGCAGCATAAACAGAGCAGTGAAAAGCAGCTAAACCCCATTATAAAAATCAATTACTTTTAAAATCCCGTGAAACAAAGACAGTGAAAGAGAGAGAAATTCTTACAAAATTCGTTCAGGGGCTGTGATGCCACCTTTATTGACCACCTCTAGACCCACAGCTGATTGAGATATAAGGGTGGACACTCGTGGGGCTGAGAGGTTTGGTGAGGTTGGGTGAGCAAACGCAGACCCTTTAAAGTAATACTGCGTGGTATCCATCCCATGGGGCCAAAATCTCCAGGTTCAAGGGCATCTTCCTACATCGAAAACATGCATGAGAAACCCAGAAGATGGTACACCGTGTGATCGGGAAAGGTTTCTAAAACGCACCTCATTTCTCATCTCCTTGTGCTCGGGTTGGCCATTACAGCCGCTTTACTAGCAATCTCCCTCCTTCGAGAATCAGCACCTTTAACCTCCTGATCCGTACAGGTTGCAATTTGTCCTGAGGATGAACGGGAAGAGGGGGAACCAGTGAGAGACTAGATCTAGGTGTTGGGACAGGCACAGGTCACTCTATTTTCCCATCAGGAAGAAGAATTAACCACAGGCTCAGCCTGCCACCCGGAAGCAGAACAGGGCCTGAAGCAATCCTGCGCTTTTGCGGCCAGCTCCCAAAAAAGCGAGTTGAAAAATCGAGCTCAGGGGCACTGCAATTCACAAACCTGCAGAGTTATAAATGATAACTCTCGTCCACAAATATATTGAGGGAAGGCAACGAAGAGGATTTGAAAGCAAGGCAGAATTGTAGGAAAGAGATTTCAGGAGGTAGAGTCGAATCGCCTTTAAAGCACAGGAAAAGCGGCAAAACCTCGACCATGATGCCCTTGGCCAAAAAGGGCGTATGCGTTTTTTCCTGAATATATTCAGGAAAAAACGCATACGCCCTTTTTGGCCAACCAAGCAACCTGGAAAGGCAAATCAGCGCTACAAAGAAGTCTCGCTTCCCATCGGTCAAAAGGGCCATGCTGAATAAAGTGTCAAAACCAGAAATGTAGGACAGGCCATGGAGAAACGGGAGCCTTGCTACGCTGATGGGCGGGATGTAAATTGCCAACAGCCACTCTGGAGAAGTGTACGGTGTTTCCTGAAACATCTAAAGAACTCAGCATAGAGAGCATAAGGCACTTCCACTCATGGGCGTATAAATTGGGAAAACTAAAAATCAGCAAGACACAGGCACCCCAAAGTTTAGGGCTGCTCTGTTGACAAGAACCTCCACTTCGTTACACCTTAAATATCCCAGGAAAGAAAAAAATGGATAAAGAAGTTGTGGTCCTTATGTACAATGGAATATCACTCAGCCATGAAATCAACGTCATAAGGCTAGTAGCAGCATGATGAGTGGATTTAGGTACGACGATTCTAAGTGAAATAAGTCAACCAGAAAACGACACTTATCATAAGATATCACTTATAGAGGGAGTGTAAAAACCGCTACACTTGAACTGAATTACAAAACAGAACAGCGTCACACGTTTAGAAGACACACTATGGCTGCTTAACAGGAAAGGTGAGGTGGGGTGATGCATAAAACAAGGGTTTCAAATAGGCTCAGATACCGTTCCATACACCCAATATGTAATAGACAAGACCTACTCCTTGCTCAGTGAAGTGGACTAAACACCCCCTGTTCACCGCCCAAGAATATATCTGACTAGTAAGAATCTTAAAACCAATGTATTGATATCCCTCTGTAAGTGAGTCAAGTGGGTGTAAAGCGGCATAAACACAGCAGTGAAAAGCAGCTAAACCCCATTATAAAAATCAATTACTTTTAAAAACCCGTGAAACAAAGACAGTGAAAGAGAGAGAAATTCTTACAAAATTCGTTCAGGGGCTGTGATGCCACCTGGATTGACCATCTCTAGACCCACAGCTGATTGAGACATAAGGGTGGACACTCTTGGGGCTGAGAGGTTTGGTGAGGTTGGGTGAGCAAACGCAGACCCTTTAAAGTAATACTGCGTGGTATCCATCCCATGGGTCCAAAATCTCCAGGTTCAAGGGCATCTTCCTACATGGAAAACATGCATGAGAAACCCAGAAGATGGTACACCGTGTGATCGGGAAAGGTTTCTAAAACGCACCTCATTTCTCATCTCCTTGTGCTCGGGTTGGCCATTACAGCCGCTTTACTAGCAATCTCCCTTCTTCGAGAATCAGCACCTTTAACCTCCTGTTCCGTACAGGTTGCAATTTGTCCTGAGGATGAACGGGAAGAGGGGGAACCAGTGAGAGACTAGCTCTAGGTGTTGGGACAGGCACAGGTCACTCTATTTTCCCATCAGGAAGAAGAATTAACCACAGGCTCAGCCTGCCGCCCGGAAGCAGAACAGGCCTTGAAGCAATCCTCTGCTTTTGCGGCCAGCTCCCAAAAAAGCGAGTTGAAAAATCGAGCTCAGGGGCACTGCAATTCACAAACCTGCAGAGTTAGAAATGATAACTCTCGTCCACAAATATATTGAGGGAAGGCAACGAGGAGGATTTGAAAGCAAGGCAGAATTGCAGGAAACAGAATTCAGGAGGTAAAGTCGAATCGCCTTTAAAGCACAGGAAAAGCGGCAAAACCTCGACAATGATGCCCTTGGCCAAAAAGGGCGTATGCGTTTTTTCCTGAATATATTCAGGAAAAAACGCATACGCCCTTTTTGGCCAACCAAGCAACCTGGAAAGGCAAATCAGCGCTACAAAGAAGTCTCGCTTCCCATCGGTCAAAAGGGCCATGCTGAATAAAGTGTCAAAACCAGAAATGCAGGACAGGCCATGGAGAAACGGGAGCCTTACTACGCTGATGGGCGGGATGTAAATTGCCAACAGCCACTCTGGAGAAGTGTACGGTGTTTCCTGAAACATCTAAAAAACTCAGCATAGAGAGCATAAGGCACTTCCACTCATGGGCGTATAAATTGGGAAAACTAAAAATCAGCAAGACACAGGCACCCCAAAGTTTAGGGCTGCTCTGTTGACAAGAACCTCCACTTCGTTACACCTTAAATATCCCAGGAAAGAGAAAAATGGATAAGGAAGTTGTGGTCCTTATGTACAATGGCATATCACTCAGCCATGAAATCAACGTCATAGGGCTAGTAGCAGCATGATGAGTGGATTTAGGTACGACGATTTTAAGTGAAATAAGTCAACCAGAAAACAACACTTATCATAAGATATGACTTATAGAGGGAATGTAAAAACCGCTACACTTGAACTGAATTACAAAACAGAACAGAGACACACGTTTACAAAACACACTATGGCTGCTTAACGGGAAAGGTGAGGTCGGGTGAGGTAGAAAACAAGGGTTTCAAATTAGCTCAGATACCGTTCCATAAACCCAATATGTAATAGACAAGACCTACTCCTTGCTCAGTGAACTGGACTCGACACCCCCTATTCACCGCCCAAGAATATATCTGACTAGGAAGAATCTTCAAAGCTATGTATTGATATCCCTCTGTAAATGAGTCAAGTGGGTGTAAAGCAGCATAAACAGAGCAGTGAAAAGCAGCTAAACCCCATTATAAAAATCAATTACTTTTAAAATCCCATGAAACAAAGACAGTGAAAGGGAGAGAAATTCTTACAAAATTCGTTCAGGGGCTGTGATGCCACCTGTATTGACCATCTCTAAACCCACAGCTGATTGAGACATAAGGGTGGACACTCTTGGGGCTGAGAGGTTTGGTGAGGTTGGGTGAGCAAACACAGATCCTTTAAAGTAATACTGTGTGGTACCCATCTCATGGGTCCCAAATCTCCAGGTTCAAGTGCATCTTCCTACATCGAAAACATGCATGAGAAACCCAGAAAATGGTACACTGTGTGATCGGGAAAGGTTTCTAAAACGCACGTCATTTCTCATCTCCTTGTGCTCGGGTTCGCCATTCCAGCCGCGTTAGTAGCAATCTCCCTCCGTGGAGAATCAGCACCTTTAACCTCCTGTTCCGTACAGGTTGCAATTTGTCCTGAGGATGAACGGGAAGAGGGGGAACCAATGAGAGACTAGGTCTAGGTGTTGGGACAGGCACAGGTCACTCTATTTTCCCATCAGGAAGAAGAATTAACCACAGGCTCAGCCTGCCGCCCGGAACCAGAATAGGGCCTGAAGCAATCCTACGCTTTTGTGGCCAGCTCCCAAGAAAACGAGTTGAAAAATGGAGCTCAGGGGCACTGCAATTCACAAACCTGCAGAGTTATAAATGATAACTCTCGTCCACAAATATATTGAGGAAAGGCAACGAAGAGGATTTGAAAGCAAGTCAGAATTGCAGGAAACAGATTTCAGGAGGTAGATTCGAATCGCCTTTAAAGCACAGGAAAAGCGGCAAAACCTCGACCATGATGCCCTTGGCCAAAAAGGGCGTCTGCGTTTTTTCCTGAATATATTCAGGAAAAAACGCAGACGCCCTTTTTGGCCAACCAAGCAACCTGGAAAGGCAAATCAGCGCTACAAAGAAGTCTCGCTTCCCTTCTGTCAAAACGGCCGTGCTGAATAAAGTGTCAAAACCAGAAATGCAGGACAGGCCATGGTGAAACGGGAGCCTTGCTACGCTGATGCGCGGGATGTAAATTGTCAACAGCCACTCTGGAGAAGTGTACGGTGTGTCCTGAAACATCTAAAAAACTCAGCTTAGAGAGCATAGGGCACTTCCACTCATGGGCGTATAAATTGGGAAAACTAAAAATCAGCAAGACACAGGCACCCCAAAGTTTAGGGCTGCTCTGTTGACAAGAACCTCCACTTCGTTACACCTTAAATATCCCAGGAAAGAGAAACATGGATAAGGAAGTTGTGGTCCTTATGTACAATGGCATATCACTCAGCCATGAAATTAACGTCATAAGGCTAGTAGCAGCATGATGAGAGGATTTAGGTACGACGATTCTAAGTGAAATAAGTCACACAGAAAAAGACACTTATCATAAGATATCACTTAGAGAGGGAATGCAAAAACCGCTACACTTGAACGGAATTACAAAACAGAACAGCGTCACACGTTTAGAAGACACACTATGGCTGCTTAACGGGAAAGGTGAGGTGGGTGATGCATAAAACAAGGGTTTCAAATTAGCTCAGATACCGTTCCATAAACCCAATATGTAATAGACAAGACCTACTCCTTGCTCAGTGAACTGGACTCAACACCCCCTGTTCACCGCCCAAGAATATATCTGACTAGTAAGAATCTTAAAACCAATGTATTGATATCCCTCTGTAAGTGAGTCAAGTGGGTGTAAAGCGGCATAAACACAGCAGTGAAAAGCAGCTAAACCCCATTATAAAAATCAATTACTTTTAAAAACCCGTGAAACAAAGACAGTGAAAGAGAGAGAAATTCTTACAAAATTCGTTCAGGGGCTGTGATGCCACCTTTATTGACCATCTCTAGACCCACAGCTGATTGAGACATAAGGGTGGACACTCTTGGGGCTGAGAGGTTTGGTGAGGTTGGGTGAGCAAACGCAGACCCTTTAAAGTAATACTGCGTGGTATCCATCCCATGGGTCCAAAATCTCCAGGTTCAAGGGCATCTTCCTACATCGAAAACATGCATGAGAAACCCAGAAGATGGTACACCGTGTGATCGGGAAAGGTTTCGAAAACGCACCTCATTTCTCATCTCCTTGTGCTCGGGTTGGCCATTACAGCCGCTTTACTAGCAATCTCCCTCCTTCGAGAATCAGCACCTTTAACCTCCTGTTCCGTACAGGTTGCAATTTGTCCTGAGGATGAACGGGAAGAGGGGGAACCAGTGAGAGACTAGCTCTAGGTGTTGGGACAGGCACAGGTCACTCTATTTTCCCATCAGGAAGAAGAATTAACCACAGGCTCAGCCTGCCGCCCGGAAGCAGAACAGGGCCTGAAGCAATCCTGCGCTTTTGCGGCCAGCTCCCAAAAAATCGAGTTGAAAAATCGAGCTCAGGGGCACTGCAATTCACAAACCTGCAGAGTTATAAATGATAACTCTCGTCCACAAATATATTGAGGGAAGGCAACGAGGAGGATTTGAAAGCAAGGCAGAATTGCAGGAAACAGATTTCAGGAGGTAGAGTCGAATCGCCTTTAAAGCACAGGAAAAGCGGCAAAACCTCGACCATGATGCCCTTGGCCAAAAAGGGCGTATGCGTTTTTTCCTGAATATATTCAGGAAAAAACGCATACGCCCTTTTTGGCCAACCAAGCAACCTGGAAAGGCAAATCAGCGCTACAAAGAAGTCTCGCTTCCCATCGGTCAAAAGGGCCATGCTGAATAAAGTGTCAAAACCAGAAATGCAGGACAGGCCATGGAGAAACGGGAGCCTTGCTACGCTGATGGGCGGGATGTAAATTGCCAACAGCCACTCTGGAGAAGTGTACGGTGTGTCCTGAAACCTCTAAAAAACTCAGCTTAGAGAGCATAGGGCACTTCCACTCATGGGCATATAAATTGGGAAAACTAAAAATCAGCAAGACACAGGCACCCCAAAGTTTAGGGCTGCTCTGTTGACAAGAACCTCCACTTCGTTACACCTTAAATATCCCAGGAAAGAAAAAAATGGATAAAGAAGTTGTGGTCCTTATGTACAATGGAATATCACTCAGCCATGAAATCAACGTCATAAGGCTAGTAGCAGCATGATGAGTGGATTTAGGTACGACGATTCTAAGTGAAATAAGTCAACCAGAAAACGACACTTATCATAAGATATTACTTATAGAGGGAATGTAAAAACCGCTACACTTGAACTGAATTACAAAACAGAACAGAGACACACGTTTACAAAACACACTATGGCTGCTTAACGGGAAAGGTGAGGTCGGGTGAGGCAGAAAACAAGGGTTTCAAATTAGCTCAGATACCGTTCAATAAACCCAATATGTAATAGACAAGACCTACTCCTTGCTCAGTGAACTGGACTCGACACCCCCTATTCACCGCCCAAGAATATATCTGACTAGGAAGAATCTTCAAAGCTATGTATTGATATCTCTCTGTAAGTGAGTCAAGTGGGTGTAAAGCGGCATAAACACAGCAGTGAAAAGCAGCTAAACCCCATTATAAAAATCAATTACTTTTAAAAACCCGTGAAACAAAGACAGTGAAAGAGAGAGAAATTCTTACAAAATTCGTTCAGGGGCTGTGATGCCACCTTTATTGACCATCTCTAGACCCACAGCTGATTGAGACATAAGGGTGGACACTCTTGGGGCTGAGAGGTTTGGTGAGGTTGGGTGAGCAAACGCAGACCCTTTAAAGTAATACTGCGTGGTATCCATCCCATGGGTCCAAAATCTCCAGGTTCAAGGGCATCTTCCTACATCGAAAACATGCATGAGAAACCCAGAAGATGGTACACCGTGTGATCGGGAAAGGTTTCGAAAACGCACCTCATTTCTCATCTCCTTGTGCTCGGGTTGGCCATTACAGCCGCTTTACTAGCAATCTCCCTCCTTCGAGAATCAGCACCTTTAACCTCCTGTTCCGTACAGGTTGCAATTTGTCCTGAGGATGAACGGGAAGAGGGGGAACCAGTGAGAGACTAGCTCTAGGTGTTGGGACAGGCACAGGTCACTCTATTTTCCCATCAGGAAGAAGAATTAACCACAGGCTCAGCCTGCCGCCCGGAAGCAGAACAGGGCCTGAAGCAATCCTACGCTTTTGCGGCCAGCTCCCAAAAAAGCGAGTTGAAAAATCGAGCTCAGGGGCACTGCAATTCACAAACCTGCAGAGTTATAAATGATAACTCTCGTCCACAAATATATTGAGGGAAGGCAACGAGGAGGATTTGAAAGCAAGGCAGAATTGCAGGAAACAGATTTCAGGAGGTAGAGTCGAATCGCCTTTAAAGCACAGGAAAAGCGGCAAAACCTCGACCATGATGCCCTTGGCCAAAAAGGGCGTATGCGTTTTTTCCTGAATATATTCAGGAAAAAACGCATACGCCCTTTTTGGCCAACCAAGCAACCTGGAAAGGCAAATCAGCGCTACAAAGAAGTCTCGCTTCCCATCGGTCAAAAGGGCCATGCTGAATAAAGTGTCAAAACCAGAAATGCAGGACAGGCCATGGAGAAACGGGAGCCTTGCTACGCTGATGGGCGGGATGTAAATTGCCAACAGCCACTCTGGAGAAGTGTACGGTGTGTCCTGAAACCTCTAAAAAACTCAGCTTAGAGAGCATAGGGCACTTCCACTCATGGGCATATAAATTGGGAAAACTAAAAATCAGCAAGACACAGGCACCCCAAAGTTTAGGGCTGCTCTGTTGACAAGAACCTCCACTTCGTTACACCTTAAATATCCCAGGAAAGAAAAAAATGGATAAAGAAGTTGTGGTCCTTATGTACAATGGAATATCACTCAGCCATGAAATCAACGTCATAAGGCTAGTAGCAGCATGATGAGTGGATTTAGGTACGACGATTCTAAGTGAAATAAGTCAACCAGAAAACGACACTTATCATAAGATATTACTTATAGAGGGAATGTAAAAACCGCTACACTTGAACTGAATTACAAAACAGAACAGAGACACACGTTTACAAAACACACTATGGCTGCTTAACGGGAAAGGTGAGGTCGGGTGAGGCAGAAAACAAGGGTTTCAAATTAGCTCAGATACCGTTCAATAAACCCAATATGTAATAGACAAGACCTACTCCTTGCTCAGTGAACTGGACTCGACACCCCCTATTCACCGCCCAAGAATATATCTGACTAGGAAGAATCTTCAAAGCTATGTATTGATATCTCTCTGTAAATGAGTCAAGTGGGTGTAAAGCAGCATAAACAGAGCAGTGAAAAGCAGCTAAACCCCATTATAAAAATCAATTACTTTTAAAATCCCGTGAAACAAAGACAGTGAAAGAGAGAGAAATTCTTACAAAATTCGTTCAGGGGCTGTGATGCCACCTTTATTGACCACCTCTAGACCCACAGCTGATTGAGATATAAGGGTGGACACTCGTGGGGCTGAGAGGTTTGGTGAGGTTGGGTGAGCAAACGCAGACCCTTTAAAGTAATACTGCGTGGTATCCATCCCATGGGGCCAAAATCTCCAGGTTCAAGGGCATCTTCCTACATCGAAAACATGCATGAGAAACCCAGAAGATGGTACACCGTGTGATCGGGAAAGGTTTCTAAAACGCACCTCATTTCTCATCTCCTTGTGCTCGGGTTGGCCATTACAGCCGCTTTACTAGCAATCTCCCTCCTTCGAGAATCAGCACCTTTAACCTCCTGATCCGTACAGGTTGCAATTTGTCCTGAGGATGAACGGGAAGAGGGGGAACCAGTGAGAGACTAGATCTAGGTGTTGGGACAGGCACAGGTCACTCTATTTTCCCATCAGGAAGAAGAATTAACCACAGGCTCAGCCTGCCACCCGGAAGCAGAACAGGGCCTGAAGCAATCCTGCGCTTTTGCGGCCAGCTCCCAAAAAAGCGAGTTGAAAAATCGAGCTCAGGGGCACTGCAATTCACAAACCTGCAGAGTTATAAATGATAACTCTCGTCCACAAATATATTGAGGGAAGGCAACGAAGAGGATTTGAAAGCAAGGCAGAATTGCAGGAAACAGATTTCAGGAGGTAGATTCGAATCGCCTTTAAAGCACAGGAAAAGCGGCAAAACCTCGACCATAATGCCCTTGGCCAAAAAGGGCGTATGCGTTTTTTCCTGAATATATTCAGGAAAAAACGCATACGCCCTTTTTGGCCAACCAAGCAACCTGGAAAGGCAAATCAGCGCTACAAAGAAGTCTCGCTTCCCATCGGTCAAAAGGGCCATGCTGAATAAAGTGTCAAAACCAGAAATGCAGGACAGGCCATGGAGAAACGGGAGCCTTGCTACGCTGATGGGCGGGATGTAAATTGCCAACAGCCACTCTGGAGAAGTGTACGGTGTGTCCTGAAACCTCTAAAAAACTCAGCTTAGAGAGCATAGGGCACTTCCACTCATGGGCATATAAATTGGGAAAACTAAAAATCAGCAAGACACAGGCACCCCAAAGTTTAGGGCTGCTCTGTTGACAAGAACCTCCACTTCGTTACACCTTAAATATCCCAGGAAAGAAAAAAATGGATAAAGAAGTTGTGGTCCTTATGTACAATGGAATATCACTCAGCCAGGAAATCAACGTCATAAGGCTAGTAGCAGCATGATGAGTGGATTTAGGTACGACGATTCTAAGTGAAATAAGTCAACCAGAAAACGACACTTATCATAAGATATCACTTATAGAGGGAATGTAAAAACCGCTACACTTGAACTGAATTACAAAACAGAACAGAGACACACGTTTACAAAACACACTATGGCTGCTTAACGGGAAAGGTGAGGTCGGGTGAGGCAGAAAACAAGGGTTTCAAATTAGCTCAGATACCGTTCAATAAACCCAATATGTAATAGACAAGACCTACTCCTTGCTCAGTGAACTGGACGCAAAAACCCCCTATTCACCGCCCAAGAATATATCTGACTAGGAAGAATCTTCAAAGCTATGTATTGATATCTCTCTGTAAGTGAGTCAAGTAGGTGTAAAGCAGCATAAAAACAGCAGTGAAAAGCAGCTAAACCCCATTATAAAAATCAATTACTTTTAAAAACCCGTGAAACAAAGACAGTGAAAGAGAGAGAAATTCTTACAATATTCGTTCAGGGGCTGTGATGCCACCTGGATTGACCATCTCTAGACCCACAGCTGATTGAGACATAAGGGTGGACACTCTTGGGGCTGAGAGGTTTGGTCAGGTTGGTTGAGGAAACGCAGGCCCTTTAAAGTAATACTGCGTGGTACCCATCCCATGGGTCCCAAATCTCCAAGTTCAAGGGCATCTTCCTATAACAAAAACATGCATGAGAAACCCAGAAGATGGTACACCGTGTGATCGGGAAAGGTTTCGAAAACGCACCTCATTTCTCATCTCCTTGTGCTCGGGTTGGCCATTACAGCCGCTTTACTAGCAATCTCCCTCCTTCGAGAATCAGCACCTTCAACCTCCTGTTCCGTACAGGTTGCAAATTGTCCTGAGGATGAACGGGAAGAGGGGGAACCAGTGAGAGACTAGCTCTAGGTGTTGGGACAGGCACAGGTCACTCTATTTTCCCATCAGGAAGAAGAATTAACCACAGGCTCAGCCTGCCGCCCGGAAGCAGAACAGGGCCTGAAGCAATCCTGTGCTTTTGCGGCCAGCTCCCAAAAAAACGAGTTGAAAAATCGAGCTCAGGGGCACTGCAATTCACAAACCTGCAGAGTTAGAAATGATAACTCTCGTCCACAAATATATTGAGGGAAGGCAACGAGGAGGATTTGAAAGCAAGGCAGAATTGCAGGAAACAGATTTCAGGAGGTAGAGTCGAATCGCCTTTAAAGCACAGGAAAAGCGGCAAAACCTCGACCATGATGCCCTTGGCCAAAAAGGGCGTCTGCGTTTTTTCTGAATATATTCAGGAAAAAACGCAGACGCCCTTTTTGGCCAACCAAGCAACCTGGAAAGGCAAATCAGCGCTACAAAGAAGTCTCGCTTCCCTTCGGTCAAAACGGCCGTGCTGAATAAAGTGTCAAAACCAGAAATGCAGGACAGGCCATGGAGAAACGGGAGCCTTGCTACGCTGATGGGCGGGATGTAAATTGCCAACAGCCACTCTGGAGAAGTGTACGGTGTTTCCTGAAACATCTAAAAAACTCAGCATAGGGAGCATAAGGCACTTCCACTCATGGGCGTATAAATTGGGAAAACTAAAAATCAGCAAGACACAGGCACCCCAAAGTTTAGGGCTGCTCTGTTGACAAGAACCTCCACTTCGTTACACCTTAAATATCCCAGGAAAGAGAAAAATGGATAAGGAAGTTGTGGTCCTTATGTACAATGGCATATCACTCAGCCATGAAATTAACGTCATAAGGCTAGTAGCAGCATGATGAGAGGATTTAGGTACGACGATTCTAAATGAAATAAGTCACACAGAAAAAGACACTTATCATAAGATATCACTTAGAGAGGGAATGTAAAAACCGCTACACTTGAACTGAATTACAAAACAGAACAGCGTCACACGTTTACAAAACACACTATGGCTGCTTAACCGGAAAGGTGAGGTCAGGTGAGGTAGAAAACAAGGGTTTCAAATTAGCTCAGATACCGTTCCATAAACCCAATATGTAATAGACAAGACCTACTCCTTGCTCAGTGAACTGGACTCGACACCCCCTATTCACCGCCCAAGAATATACCTGACTAGGAAGAATCTTCAAAGCTATGTATTGATATCTCTCTGTAAATGAGTCAAGTGGGTGTAAAGCAGCATAAACAGAGCAGTGAAAAGCAGCTAAACCCCATTATAAAAATCAATTAATTTTAAAATCCAGTGAAACAAAGACAGTGAAAGAGAGAGAAATTCTTACAAAATTCGTTCAGGGGCTGTGATGCCACCTGGATTGACCATATCTAGACCCACAGCTGATTGAGACATAAGGGTGGACACTCTTGGGGCTGAGAGGTTTGGTGAGGTTGGGTGAGCAAACGCACACCCTTTAAAGTAATACTGCGTGGTACCCATCCCATGGGTCCCAAATCTCCAGGTTCAAGGGCATCTTCCTACATCGAAAACATGCATGAGAAACCCAGAAGATGGTACACCGTGTGATCGGGAAAGGTTTCTAAAACGCACCTCATTTCTCATCTCCTTGTGCTCGGGTTCGCCATTCCAGCCGCGTTATTAGCAATCTCCCTCCGTGGAGAATCAGCACCTTTAACCTCCTGTTCCGTACAGGGTGCAATTTGTCCTGAGGATGAACGGGAAGAGGGGGAACCAATGAGAGACTAGCTCTAGGTGTTGGGACAGGCACAGGTCACTCTATTTTCCCATCAGGAAGAAGAATTAACCACAGGCTCAGCCTGCCGCCCGGAACCAGAATAGGGCCTGAAGCAATCCTGCGCTTTTGCGGCCAGCTCCGAAGAAAGCGAGTTGAAAAGTGGAGCTCAGGGGCACTGCAATTCACAAACCTGCAGAGTTAGAAATGATAACTCTCGTCCACAAATATATTGAGGGAAGGCAACGAAGAGGATTTGAAAGCAAGGCAGAATTGCAGGAAACAGATTTCAGGAGGTAGATTTGAATCGCCTTTAAAGCACAGGAAAGGCGGCAAAACCTCGACCATGATGCCCTTGGCCAAAAAGGGCGTATGCGTTTTTTCCTGAATATATTCAGGAAAAAACGCATACGCCCTTTTTGGCCAACCAAGCAACCTGGAAAGGCAAATCAGCGCTACAAAGAAGTCTCGCTTCCCATCGGTCAAAAGGGCCATGCTGAATAAAGTGTCAAAACCAGAAATGCAGGACAGGCCATGGAGAAACGGGAGCCTTGCTACGCTGATGGGCGTGATGTAAATTGCCAACAGTCACTCTGGAGAAGTGTACGGTGTTTCCTGAAACATCTAAAAAACTCAGCATAGGGAGCATAAGGCACTTCCACTCATGGGCGTATAAATTGGGAAAACTAAAAATCAGCAAGACACAGGCACCCCAAAGTTTAGGGCTGCTCTGTTGACAAGAACCTCCACTTCGTTACACCTTAAATATCCCAGGAAAGAGAAAAATGGATAAGGAAGTTGTGGTCCTTATGTACAATGGCATATCACTCAGCCATGAAATTAACGTCATAAGGCTAGTAGCAGCATGATGAGAGGATTTAGGTACGACGATTCTAAATGAAATAAGTCACACAGAAAAAGACACTTATCATAAGATATCACTTAGAGAGGGAATGTAAAAACCGCTACACTTGAACTGAATTACAAAACAGAACAGCGTCACACGTTTACAAAACACACTATGGCTGCTTAACCGGAAAGGTGAGGTCAGGTGAGGTAGAAAACAAGGGTTTCAAATTAGCTCAGATACCGTTCCATAAACCCAATATGTAATAGACAAGACCTACTCCTTGCTCAGTGAACTGGACTCGACACCCCCTATTCACCGCCCAAGAATATACCTGACTAGGAAGAATCTTCAAAGCTATGTATTGATATCTCTCTGTAAATGAGTCAAGTGGGTGTAAAGCAGCATAAACAGAGCAGTGAAAAGCAGCTAAACCCCATTATAAAAATCAATTAATTTTAAAATCCAGTGAAACAAAGACAGTGAAAGAGAGAGAAATTCTTACAAAATTCGTTCAGGGGCTGTGATGCCACCTGGATTGACCATATCTAGACCCACAGCTGATTGAGACATAAGGGTGGACACTCTTGGGGCTGAGAGGTTTGGTGAGGTTGGGTGAGCAAACGCACACCCTTTAAAGTAATACTGCGTGGTACCCATCCCATGGGTCCCAAATCTCCAGGTTCAAGGGCATCTTCCTACATCGAAAACATGCATGAGAAACCCAGAAGATGGTACACCGTGTGATCGGGAAAGGTTTCTAAAACGCACCTCATTTCTCATCTCCTTGTGCTCGGGTTCGCCATTCCAGCCGCGTTATTAGCAATCTCCCTCCGTGGAGAATCAGCACCTTTAACCTCCTGTTCCGTACAGGGTGCAATTTGTCCTGAGGATGAACGGGAAGAGGGGGAACCAATGAGAGACTAGCTCTAGGTGTTGGGACAGGCACAGGTCACTCTATTTTCCCATCAGGAAGAAGAATTAACCACAGGCTCAGCCTGCCGCCCGGAACCAGAATAGGGCCTGAAGCAATCCTGCGATTTTGCGGCCAGCTCCGAAGAAAGCGAGTTGAAAAGTGGAGCTCAGGGGCACTGCAATTCACAAACCTGCAGAGTTAGAAATGATAACTCTCGTCCACAAATATATTGAGGGAAGGCAACGAAGAGGATTTGAAAGCAAGGCAGAATTGCAGGAAACAGATTTCAGGAGGTAGATTTGAATCGCCTTTAAAGCACAGGAAAGGCGGCAAAACCTCGACCATGATGCCCTTGGCCAAAAAGGGCGTATGCGTTTTTTCCTGAATATATTCAGGAAAAAACGCATACGCCCTTTTTGGCCAACCAAGCAACCTGGAAAGGCAAATCAGCGCTACAAAGAAGTCTCGCTTCCCATCGGTCAAAAGGGCCATGCTGAATAAAGTGTCAAAACCAGAAATGCAGGACAGGCCATGGAGAAACGGGAGCCTTGCTACGCTGATGGGCGTGATGTAAATTGCCAACAGTCACTCTGGAGAAGTGTACGGTGTGTCCTGAAACCTCTAAAAAACTCAGCTTAGAGAGCATAGGGCACTTCCACTCATGGGTGTATAAATTGGGAAAAGTAAAAATCAGCAAGACACAGGCACCCCAAAGTTTAGGGCTGCTCTGTTGACAAGAACCTCCACTTCGTTACACCTTAAATATCCCAGGAAAGAAAAAAATGGATAAAGAAGTTGTGGTCCTTATGTACAATGGAATATCACTCAGCCAGGAAATCAACGTCATAAGGCTAGTAGCAGCATGATGAGTGGATTTAGGTACGACGATTCTAAGTGAAATAAGTCAACCAGAAAACGACACTTATCATAAGATATCACTTATAGAGGGAATGTAAAAACCGCTACACTTGAACTGAATTACAAAACAGAACAGAGACACACGTTTACAAAACACACTATGGCTGCTTAACGGGAAAGGTGAGGTCGGGTGAGGCAGAAAACAAGGGTTTCAAATTAGCTCAGATACCGTTCAATAAACCCAATATGTAATAGACAAGACCTACTCCTTGCTCAGTGAACTGGACGCAAAAACCCCCTATTCACCGCCCAAGAATATATCTGACTAGGAAGAATCTTCAAAGCTATGTATTGATATCTCTCTGTAAGTGAGTCAAGTGGGTGTAAAGCAGCATAAAAACAGCAGTGAAAAGCAGCTAAACCCCATTATAAAAATCAATTACTTTTAAAAACCCGTGAAACAAAGACAGTGAAAGAGAGAGAAATTCTTACAATATTCGTTCAGGGGCTGTGATGCCACCTGGATTGACCATCTCTAGACCCACAGCTGATTGAGACATAAGGGTGGACACTCTTGGGGCTGAGAGGTTTGGTCAGGTTGGTTGAGGAAACGCAGGCCCTTTAAAGTAATACTGCGTGGTACCCATCCCATGGGTCCCAAATCTCCAAGTTCAAGGGCATCTTCCTATAACAAAAACATGCATGAGAAACCCAGAAGATGGTACACCGTGTGATCGGGAAAGGTTTCGAAAACGCACCTCATTTCTCATCTCCTTGTGCTCGGGTTGGCCATTACAGCCGCTTTACTAGCAATCTCCCTCCTTCGAGAATCAGCACCTTCAACCTCCTGTTCCGTACAGGTTGCAAATTGTCCTGAGGATGAACGGGAAGAGGGGGAACCAGTGAGAGACTAGCTCTAGGTGTTGGGACAGGCACAGGTCACTCTATTTTCCCATCAGGAAGAAGAATTAACCACAGGCTCAGCCTGCCGCCCGGAAGCAGAACAGGGCCTGAAGCAATCCTGTGCTTTTGCGGCCAGCTCCCAAAAAAACGAGTTGAAAAATCGAGCTCAGGGGCACTGCAATTCACAAACCTGCAGAGTTAGAAATGATAACTCTCGTCCACAAATATATTGAGGGAAGGCAACGAGGAGGATTTGAAAGCAAGGCAGAATTGCAGGAAACAGATTTCAGGAGGTAGAGTCGAATCGCCTTTAAAGCACAGGAAAAGCGGCAAAACCTCGACCATGATGCCCTTGGCCAAAAAGGGCGTATGCGTTTTTTCCTGAATATATTCAGGAAAAAACGCATACGCCCTTTTTGGCCAACCAAGCAACCTGGAAAGGCAAATCAGCGCTACAAAGAAGTCTCGCTTCCCATCGGTCAAAAGGGCCATGCTGAATAAAGTGTCAAAACCAGAAATGCAGGACAGGCCATGGAGAAACGGGAGCCTTACTACGCTGATGGGCGGGATGTAAATTGCCAACAGCCACTCTGGAGAAGTGTACGGTGTGTCCTGAAACATCTAAAGAACTCAGCATAGACAGCATAAGGCACTTCCACTCATGGGCGTATAAATTGGGAAAACTAAAAATCAGCAAGACACAGGCACCCCAAAGTTTAGGGCTGCTCTGTTGACAAGAACCTCCACTTCGTTACACCTTAAATATCCCAGGAAAGAGAAAAATGGATAAGGAAGTTGTGGTCCTTATGTACAATGGCATATCACTCAGCCATGAAATTAACGTCATAAGGCTAGTAGCAGCATGATGAGAGGATTTAGGTACGACGATTCTAAGTGAAATAAGTCACACAGAAAAAGACACTTATCATAAGATATCACTTAGAGAGGGAATGTAAAAACCGCTACACTTGAACTGAATTACAAAACAGAACAGCATCACACGTTTACAAAACACACTATGGCTGCTTAACGGGAAAGGTGAGGTCGGGTGAGGTAGAAAACAAGGGTTTCAAATGAGCTCAGATACCGTTCCATAAACCCAATATGTAATAGACAAGACCTACTCCTTGCTCAGTGAACTGGACTCGACACCCCCTGTTCACCGCCCAAGAATATACCTGACTAGGAAGAATCTTCAAAGCTATGTATTGATATCTCTCTGTAAATGAGTCAAGTGGGTGTAAAGCAGCATAAACAGAGCAGTGAAAAGCAGCTACACCCCATTATAAAAATCAATTACTTTTAAAATCCCGTGAAACAAAGACAGTGAAAGAGAGAGAAATTCTTACAAAATTCGTTCAGGGGCTGTGATGCCACCTGGATTGACCATATCTAGACCCACAGCTGATTGAGTCATAAGGGTGGACACTCTTGGGGCTGAGAGGTTTGGTGAGGTTGGGTGAGCAAACGCACACCCTTTAAAGTAATACTGCGTGGTACCCATCCCATGGGTCCCAAATCTCCAGGTTCAAGGGCATCTTCCTACATCGAAAACATGCATGAGAAACCCAGAAGATGGTACACCGTGTGATCGGGAAAGGTTTCTAAAACGCACCTCATTTCTCATCTCCTTGTGCTCGGGTTCGCCATTCCAGCCGCGTTAGTAGCAATCTCCCTCCGTGGAGAATCAGCACCTTTAACCTCCTGTTCCGTACAGGTTGCAATTTGTCCTGAGGATGAACGGGAAGAGGGGGAACCAATGAGAAACTAGCTCTAGGTGTTGGGACAGGCACAGGTCACTCTATTTTCCCATCAGGAAGAAGAATTAACCACAGGCTCAGCCTGCCGCCCGGAACCAGAATAGGGCCTGAAGCAATCCTGCGCTTTTGCGGCCAGCTCCGAAGAAAGCGAGTTGAAAAGTGGAGCTCAGGGGCACTGCAATTCACAAACCTGCAGAGTTAGAAATGATAACTCTCGTCCACAAATATATTGAGGGAAGGCAACGAAGAGGATTTGAAAGCAAGGCAGAATTGCAGGAAACAGATTTCAGGAGGTAGATTTGAATCGCCTTTAAAGCACAGGAAAGGCGGCAAAACCTCGACCATGATGCCCTTGGCCAAAAAGGGCGTATGCGTTTTTTCCTGAATATATTCAGGAAAAAACGCAGACGCCCTTTTTGGCCAACCAAGCAACCTGGAAAGGCATATCAGCGCTACAAAGAAGTCTCGCTTCCCATCGGTCAAAAGGGCCATGCTGAATAAAGTGTCAAAACCAGAAATGCAGGACAGGCCATGGAGAAACGGGAGCCTTGCTACGCTCATGGGCGGGATGTAAATTGCCAACAGCCACTCTGGAGAAGAGTACGGTGTGTCCTGAAACCTCTAAAAAACTCAGCTTAGAGAGCATAGGGCACTTCCACTCATGGGCGTATAAATTGGGAAAACTAAAAATCAGCAAGACACAGGCACCCCAAAGTTTAGGGCTGCTCTGTTGACAAGAACCTCCACTTCGTTACACCTTAAATGTCCCAGGAAAGAGAAAAATGGATAAAGAAGTTGTGGTCCTTATGTACAATGGAATATCACTCAGCAATGAAATCAACGTCATAAGGCTAGTAGCAGCATGATGAGTGGATTTAGGTACGACGATTCTAAGTGAAATAAGTCAACCAGAAAACGACACTTATCATAAGATATCACTTATAGAGGGAATGTAAAAACCGCTACACTTGAACTGAATTACAAAACAGAACAGAGACACACGTTTACAAAACACACTATGGCTACTTAACGGGAAAGGTGAGGTCGGGTGAGGCAGAAAACAAGGGTTTCAAATTAGCTCAGATACCGTTCCATAAACCCAATATGTAATAGACAAGACCTACTCCTTGCTCAGTGAAGTGGACTCAACACCCCCTGTTCACCGCCCAAGAATATATCAGACTAGTAAGACTCTTAAAACCAATGTATTGATATCTCTCTGTAAGTGAGAAAAGTGGGTGTAAAGTGGCATAAACACAGCAGTGAAAAGCAGCTAAACCCCATTATAAAAATCAATTACTTTTAAAAACCCGTGAAACAAAGACAGTGAAAGAGAGAGAAATTCATACAGAATTCCTTCAGGGGCTGTGATGCCACCTTTATTGACCATCTCTAGACCCACAGCTGATTGAGACATAAGGGTGCACACTCGTGGGGCTGAGAGGTTTGGTGAGGTTGGGTGAGCAAACGCAGACCCTTTAAAGTAATACTGCGTGGTACCCATCCCATGGGTCCCAAATCTCCAAGTTCAAGGGCATCTTCCTATATCAAAAACATGCATGAGAAACCCAGAAGATGGTACACCGTGCGATCGGGAAAGGTTTCTAAAACGCACCTCATTTCTCATCTCCTTGTGCTCTGGTTCGCCATTTCAACCGAGTTACTAGCAATCTCCCTCCGTAGAGAATCAGCACCTTTAACCTCCTGTTCCGTACAAGTTGCAATCTGTCCTGAGGATGAACGGGAAGAGGTGGAACCAATGAGAGACTAGCTCTAGGTGTTGGGACAGGCACAGGTCACTCTATTTTCCCATCAGGAAGAAGAATTAACCACAGGCTCAGCCTGCCGCCCGGAACCAGAATAGGGCTTGAAGCAATCCTGCGCTTTTGCGGCCAACTCCGAAGAAAGCGAGTTGAAAAATGGAGCTCAGGGGCACTGCAATTCACAGACCTGCAGAGTTAGAAATGATAACTCTCGTCCACAAATATATTGAGGGAAGGCAACAAAGAGGATTTGAAAGCAAGGCAGAATTGCAGGAAACAGATTTCAGGAGGTAGAGTCGAATCGCCTTTAAAGCACAGGAAAAGCGGCAAAACCTCGACCATGATGCCCTTGGCCAAAAAGGGCGTATGCGTTTTTTCCTGAATATATTCAGGAAAAAACGCATACGCCCTTTTTGGCCAACCAAGCAACCTGGAAAGGCAAATCAGCGCTACAAAGAAGTCTCGCTTCCCATCGGTCAAAAGGGCCATGCTGAATAAAGTGTCAAAACCAGAAATGCAGGACAGGCCATGGAGAAACGGGAGCCTTGCTACGCTGATGGGCGGCATGTAAATTGCCAACAGCCACTCTGCAGAAGTGTACGGTGTGTCCTGAAACCTCTAAACAACTCAGCTTAGAGAACATAGGGCACTTCCACTCATGGGCGTATAAATTGGGAAAACTAAAAATCAGCAAGACACAGGCACCCCAAAGTTTAGGGCTGCTCTGTTGACAAGAACCTCCACTTCGTTACACCTTAAATATCCCAGGAAAGAGAAAAATGGATAAAGAAGTTGTGGTCCTTATGTTCAATGGAATATCACTCAGCCATGAAATCAACGTCATAAGGCTAGTAACAGCATGATGAGTGGATTTAGGTACGACGATTCTAAGTGAAATAAGTCAACCAGAAAACGACACATATCATAAGATATCACTTATAGAGGGAATGTAAAAACCGCTACACTTGAACTGAATTACAAAACAGAACAGAGACACACGTTTACAAAACACACTATGGCTGCTTAACGGGAAAGGTGAGGTTGGGTGAGGCAGAAAACAAGGGTTTCAAATTAGCTCAGATACCGTTCAATAAGCCCAATATGTAATAGACAAGACCTACTCCTTGCTCAGTGAAGTGGACTCAACACCCCCTGTTCACCGCCCAAGAATATATCAGACTAGTAAGACTCTTAAAACCAATGTATTGATATCTCTCTGTAAGTGAGAAAAGTGGGTGTAAAGTGGCATAAACACAGCAGTGAAAAGCAGCTAAACCCCATTATAAAAATCAATTACTTTTAAAAACCCGTGAAACAAAGACAGTGAAAGAGAGAGAAATTCATACAGAATTCGTTCAGGGGCTGTGATGCCACCTTTATTGACCATCTCTAGACCCACAGCTGATTGAGACATAAGGGTGGACACTCGTGGGGCTGAGAGGTTTGGTGAGGTTGGGTGAGCAAACGCAGACCCTTTAAAGTAATACTGCGTGGTACCCATCCCATGGGTCCCAAATCTCCAAGTTCAAGGCATCTTCCTATATCAAAAACATGCATGAGAAACCCAGAAGATGGTACACCGTGCGATCGGGAAAGGTTTCTAAAACGCACCTCATTTCTCATCTCCTTGTGCTCTGGTTCGCCATTTCAACCGAGTTACTAGCAATCTCCCTCCGTGGAGAATCAGCACCTTTAACCTCCTGTTCCGGACAGGTTGCAATCTGTCCTGAGGATGAACGGGAAGAGGTGGAACCAATGAGAGACTAGCTCTAGGTGTTGGGACAGGCACAGGTCACTCTATTTTCCCATCAGGAAGAAGAATTAACCACAGGCTCAGCCTGCCGCCCGGAACCAGAATAGGGCTTGAAGCAATCCTGCGCTTTTGCGGCCAACTCCGAAGAAAGCGAGTTGAAAAATGGAGCTCAGGGGCACTGCAATTCACAGACCTGCAGAGTTAGAAATGATAACTCTCGTCCACAAATATATTGAGGGAAGGCAACAAAGAGGATTTGAAAGCAAGGCAGAATTGCAGGAAACAGATTTCAGGAGGTAGAGTCGAATCGCCTTTAAAGCACAGGAAAAGCGGCAAAACCTCGACCATGATGCCCTTGGCCAAAAAGGGCGTATGCGTTTTTTCCTGAATATATTCAGGAAAAAACGCATACGCCCTTTTTGGCCAACCAAGCAACCTGGAAAGGCAAATCAGCGCTACAAAGAAGTCTCGCTTCCCATCGGTCAAAAGGGCCATGCTGAATAAAGTGTCAAAACCAGAAATGCAGGACAGGCCATGGAGAAACGGGAGCCTTGCTACGCTGATGGGCGGCATGTAAATTGCCAACAGCCACTCTGCAGAAGTGTACGGTGTGTCCTGAAACCTCTAAACAACTCAGCTTAGAGAACATAGGGCACTTCCACTCATGGGCGTATAAATTGGGAAAACTAAAAATCAGCAAGACACAGGCACCCCAAAGTTTAGGGCTGCTCTGTTGACAAGAACCTCCACTTCGTTACACCTTAAATATCCCAGGAAAGAGAAAAATGGATAAAGAAGTTGTGGTCCTTATGTTCAATGGAATATCACTCAGCCATGAAATCAACGTCATAAGGCTAGTAGCAGCATGATGAGTGGATTTAGGTACGACGATTCTAAGTGAAATAAGTCAACCAGAAAACGACACATATCATAAGATATCACTTATACAGTGAATGTAAAAACCGCTACACTTGAACTGAATTACAAAACAGAACAGAGACACACGTTTACAAAACACACTATGGCTGCTTAACGGGAAAGGTGAGGTTGGGTGAGGCAGAAAACAAGGGTTTCAAATTAGCTCAGATACCGTTCAATAAACCCAATATGTAATAGACAAGACCTACTCCTTGCTCAGTGAACTGGACTCGACACCCCCTATTCACCGCCCAAGAATATATCTGACAAGGAAGAATCTTCAAACCTATGTATTGATATCTCTCTGTAAATGAGTCAAGTGGGTGTAAAGCAGCATAAACACAGCAGTGAAAAGCAGCTAAACCCCATTATAAAAATCAATTACTTTTAAAATCCCATGAAACAAAGACAGTGAAAGAGAGAGAAATTCTTACAAAATTCGTTCAGGGGCTGTGATGCCACCTTTGTTGACCATCTCTAGACCCACAGCTGATTGAGACATAAGGGTGGACACTCGTGGGGCTGAGAGGTTTGGTGAGGTTGGGTGAGCAAACGCAGACCCTTTAAAGTAATACTGCGTGGTACCCATCCCATGGGTCCCAAATCTCCAAGTTCAAGGGCATCTTCCTATATCAAAAACATGCATGAGAAACCCAGAAGATGGTACACCGTGCTATCGGGAAAGGTTTCTAAAACGCACCTCATTTCTCATCTCCTTGTGCTCTGGTTCGCCATTCCAGCCGAGTTACTAGCAATCTCCCTCCGTGGAGAATCAGCACCTTTAACCTCCTGTTCCGTACAGGTTGCAATTTGTCCTGAGGATGAACGGGAAGAGGTGGAACCAATGAGAGACTAGCTCTAGGTGTTGGGACAGGCATAGGTCACTCTATTTTCCCATCAGGAAGAAGAATTAACCACAGGCTCAGCCTGCCGCCCGGAACCAGAATAGGGCCTGAAGCAATCCTGCACTTTTGCGGCCAACTCCCAAGAAAGCGAGTTGAAAAATGGAGCTCAGGGGCACTGCAATTCACAGACCTGCAGAGTTAGAAATGATAACTCTCGTCCACAAATATATTGAGGGAAGGCAACGAAGAGGATTTGAAAGCAAGGCAGAATTGCAGAAAAAAGATTTCAGCAGGTAGATTCGAATCGCCTTTAAAACACAGGAAAAGCAGCAAAACCTCGACCATGATGCCCTTGGCCAAAAAGGGCGTATGCGTTTTTTCCTGAATATATTCAGGAGAAAACGCATACGCCCTTTTTGGCCAACCAAGCAACCTGGAAAGACAAATCAGCGCTACAAAGAAGTCTCGCTTCCCATCGGTCAAAAGGGCCATGCTGAATAAAGTGTCAAAACCAGAAATGCAGGACAGGCCATGGAGACACGGGAGCCTTGCTACGCTGATGGGCGGGATGTAAATTGCCAACAGCCACTCTGGAGAAGTGTACGGTGTGTCCTGAAACATCTAAAAAACTCAGCTTAGAGAGCATAGGGCACTTCCACTCATGGGCGCATGAATTGGAAAAATTAAAAATCAGCAAGACACAGGCACCACAAAGTTTAGGGCTGCTCTGTTGACAAGAACCTCCACTTCGTTACACCTTAAATATCCCAGGAAAGAAAAAAATGGATAAAGAAGTTGTGGTCCTTATGTACAATGGAATATCACTCAGCCATGAAATCAACGTCATAAGGCTAGTAGCAGCATGATGAGTGGATTTAGGTACGACGATTCTAAGTGAAATAAGTCAACCAGAAAACGACACTTATCATAAGATATCACTTATAGAGGGAATGTAAAAACCGCTACACTTGAACTGAATTACAAAACAGAACAGAGACACACGTTTACAAAACACACTATGGCTTCTTAACGGGAAACGTGAGGTCGGGTGAGGCAGAAAACAAGGGTTTCAAATTAGCTCAGATACCGTTCCATAAACCCAATATGTATTAGACAAGACCTACTCCTTGCTCAGTGAACTGGACGCAAAAACCCCCTATTCACCGCCCAAGAATATATCTGACTAGGAAGAATCTTCAAAGCTATGTATTGATATCTCTCTGTAAGTGAGTCAAGTGGGTGTAAAGCAGCATAAAAACAGCAGTGAAAAGCAGCTAAACCCCATTTTAAAAATCAATTACTTTTAAAAAGCCGTGAAACAAAGACAGTGAAAGAGAGAGAAATTCTTACAATATTCGTTCAGGGGCTGTGATGCCACCTGGATTGACCATATCTAGACCCACAGCTGATTGAGACATAAGGGTGGACACTCTTGTGGCTGAGAGGTTTGGTCAGGTTGGTTGAGGAAACGCAGTCCCTTTAAAGTAATACTGCGTGGTACCCATCCCATGGGTCCAAAATCTCCAAGTTCAAGGGCATCTTCCTATAACAAAAACATGCATGAGAAACCCAGAAGATGGTACACCGTGTGATCGGGAAAGGTTTCGAAAACGCACCTCATTTCTCATCTCCTTGTGCTCGGGTTGGCCATTACAGCCGCTTTACTAGCAATCTCCCTCCTTCGAGAATCAGCACCTTCAACCTCCTGTTCCGTACAGGTTGCAAATTGTCCTGAGGATGAACGGGAAGAGGGGGAACCAATGAGAGACTAGGTCTAGGTGTTGGGACAAGCACAGGTCACTCTATTTTCCAATCAGGAAGAAGAATTAACCACAGGCTCAGCCTGCCGCCCGGAACCAGAATAGGGCCTGAAGCAATCCTACGCTTTTGTGGCCAGCTCCCAAGAAAACGAGTTGGAAAATGGAGCTCAGGGGCACTGCAATTCACAAACCTGCAGAGTTAGAAATGATAACTCTCGTCCACAAATATATTGAGGAAAGGCAACGAAGAGGATTTGAAAGCAAGTCAGAATTACAGGAAACAGATTTCAGGAGGTAGATTCGAATCGCCTTTAAAGCACAGGAAAAGCGGCAAAACCTCGACCATGATGCCCTTGGCCAAAAAGGGCGTCTGCGTTTTTTCCTGAATATATTCAGGAAAAAACTCATACGCCCTTTTTGGCCAACCAAGCAACCTGGAAAGGCAAATCAGCGCTACAAAGAAGTCTCGCTTCCCATCGGTCAAAAGGGCCATGCTGAATAAAGTGTCAAAACCAGAAATGCAGGACAGGCCAAGGAGAAACGGGAGCCTTGCTACGGTGACGGGCGGGATGTAAATTGCCAACAGCCACTCTGGAGAAGTGTACGGTGTGTCCTGAAACATCTAAAAAACTCAGGTTAGAGAGCATAGGGCACTTCCACTCATGGGCGTATAAATTGGGAGAACTAAAAATCAGCAAGACACAGGCACCCCAAAGTTTAGGGCTGCTCTGTTGACAAGAACCTCCACTTCGTTACACCTTAAATATCCCAGGAAAGAGAAAAATGGATAAAGAAGCTGTGGTCCTTATGTACAATGGAATATCACTCAGCCATGAAATCAACGTACTAAGGCTAGTAGCAGCATGATGAGTGGATTTAGGTACGACGATTCTAAGTGAAATAAGTCACACAGAAAAAGACACTTATCATAAGATATCACTTATAGAGGGAATGTAAAAACCGCTACACTTGAACTGAATTACAAAACAGAACAGCGTCACACGTTTAGAAAACACACTATGGCTGTTTAACGGGAAAGGTGAGGTGGGGTGATGCATAAAACAAGGGTTTCAAATTAGCTCAGATACCGTTCCATAAACCCAATATGTAATAGACAAGACCTACCCCTTGCTCAGTGAACTGGACTCAACACCCCCTATTCACCGCCCAAGAAAATATCTGACTAGTAAGAATCTTCAACGCTATGTATTGATATCTCTCTGTAAGTGAGTCAAGTGGGTGTAAAGCGGCATAAACACAGCAGTGAAAAGCAGCTAAACCTCATTATAAAAATCAATTACTTTTAAAAACCCGTGAAACAAAGACAGTGAAAGAGAGAGAAATTCTTACAAAATTCGTTCAGCGGCTGTGATGCCACCTGGACTGACCATCTCTAGACCCACAGCTGATTGAGACATAAGGGTGGACACTCTTGGGGCTGAGAGGTTTGGTGAGGTTGGGTGAGCAAACGCAGACCCTTTAAAGTAATACTGCGTTGTACCCATCCCATGTGTCTCAAATCTCTAGGTTCAAGGGCATCTTCCTACATCAAAAACATGCATGAGAAAGCCAGAAGTTGGTACACCGTGTGATCGGGAAAGGTTTCTAAAACGCACCTCATTTCTCATCTCCTTGTGCTCGGGTTGGCCATTACAGCCGCTTTACTAGCAATCTCCCTCCTTCGAGAATCAGCACCTTCAACCTCCTGTTCCGTACAGGTTGCAATTTGTCCTGAGGATGAACGGGAAGAGGGGGAACCAGTGAGAGACTAGCTCTAGGTGTTGGGACAGGCACAGGTCACTCTATTTTCCCATCAGGAAGAAGAATTAACCACAGGCTCAGCCTGCCGCCCGGAAGCAGAACAGGGCCTGAAGCAATCCTGCGCTTTTGCGGCCAGCTCCCAAAAAAGCGAGTTGAAAAATCGAGCTCAGGGACCCTGCAATTCACAAACCTGCAGAGTTATAAATGATAACTCTCGTCCACAAATATATTGAGGGAAGGCAACGAAGAGGATTTGAAAGCAAGGCAGAATTGCAGGAAAGAGATTTCAGGAGGTAGAGTCGAATCGCCTTTAAAGCACAGGAAAAGCGGCAAAACCTCGACCATGATGCCCTTGACCAAAAAGGGTGTATGCGTTTTTTCCTGAATATATTCAGGAAAAAACGCATACGCCCTTTTTGGCCAACCAAGCAACCTGGAAAGGCAAATCAGCGCTACAAAGAAGTCTCGCTTCCCATCGGTCAAAAGGGCCATGCTGAATAAAGCGTCAAAACCAGAAATGCAGGACAGGCCATGGAGAAACGGGAGCCTTACTACGCTGATGGGCGGGATGTAAATTGCCAACAGCCACTCTGGAGAAGTGTACGGTGTTTCCTGAAACATCTAAAAAACTCAGCATAGAGAGCATAAGGCACTTCCACTCATGGGCGTATAAATTGGGAAAACTAAAAATCAGCAAGACACAGGCACCCCAAAGTTTAGGGCTGCTCTGTTGACAAGAACCTCCACTTCGTTACACCTTAAATATCCCAGGAAAGAGAAAAATGGATAAGGAAGTTGTGGTCCTTATGTACAATGGCATATCACTCAGCCATGAAATTAACGTCCTAAGGCTAGTAGCAGCATGATGAGAGGATTTAGGTACGACGATTCTAAGTGAAATAAGTCACACAGAAAAAGACACTTATCATAAGATATCACTTAGAGAGGGAATGCAAAAACCGGTACACTTGAACTGAATTACAAAACAGAACAGCGTCACACGTTTAGAAGACACACTATGGCTGCTTAACGGGAAAGGTGAGGTGGGTGATGCATAAAACAAGGGTTTCAAATTAGCTCAGATACCGTTCCATAAACCCAATATGTAATAGACAAGACCTACTCCTTGCTCAGTGAACTGGACTCAACACCCCCTGTTCACCGCCCAAATATATATCTGACTAGTAAGAATCTTAAAACCAATGTATTGATATCCCTCTGTAAGTGAGTCAAGTGGGTGTAAAGCAGCATAAACACAGCAGTGAAAAGCAGCTAAACCCCATTATAAAAATCAATTACTTTTAAAAACCCGTGAAACAAAGACAGTGAAAGAGAGAGAAATTCTTACAAAATTCGTTCAGGGGCTGTGATGCCACCTGGATTGACCATATCTAGACCCACAGCTGATTGAGACATAAGGGTGGACACTCTTGGGGCTGAGAGGTTTGGTGAGGTTGGGTGAGCAAACACAGACCCTTTAAAGTAATACTGTGTGGTACCCATCTCATGGTTCCCAAATCTCCAGGTTCAAGGGCATCTTCCTACATCGAAAACATGCATGAGAAACCCAGAAGATGGTACACCGTGTGATCGGGAAAGGTTTCTAAAACTCACCTCATTTCTCATCTCCTTGTGCTCGGGTTCGCCATTCCAGCCGCGTTAGCAGCAATCTCCCTCCGTGGAGAATCAGCACCTTTAACCTCCTGTTCCGTACAGGTTGCAATTTGTCCTGAGGATGAACGGGAAGAGGGGGAACCAATGAGAGACTAGGTCTAGGTGTTGGGACAAGCACAGGTCACTCTATTTTCCAATCAGGAAGAAGAATTAACCACAGGCTCAGCCTGCCGCCCGGAACCAGAATAGGGCCTGAAGCAATCCTACGCTTTAGTGGCCAACTCCGAAGAAAGCGAGTTGAAAAATGGAGCTCAGGGGCACTGCAATTCACAGACCTGCAGAGTTAGAAATGATAACTCTCGTCCACAAATATATTGAGGGAAGGCAACGAAGAGGATTTGAAAGCAAGGCAGAATTGCAGGAAACAGATTTCAGGAGGTAGATTCGAATCGCCTTTAAAGCACAGGAAAAGCGGCAAAACCTCGACCATGATGCCCTTGGCCAAAAAGGGCGTATACGTTTTTTCCTGAATATATTCAGGAAAAAACGCATACGCCCTTTTTGGCCAACCAAGCAACCTGGAAAGGCAAATCAGCGCTACAAAGAAGTCTCGCTTCCCATCGGTCAAAAGGGCCATGCTGAATAATGTGTCAAAACCAGAAATGCAGGACAGGCCATGGCGAAACGGGAGCCTTGCTACGCTGATGGGCGGGATGTAAATTGCCAACAGCCACTCTGGAGAAGTGTACGGTGTGTCCTGAAACCTCTAAAAAACTCAGCTTAGAGAGCATAGGGCACTTCCACTCATGGGCATATAAATTGGGAAAACTAAAAATCAGCAAGACACAGGCACCCCAAAGTTTAGGGCTGCTCTGTTGACAAGAACCTCCACTTCGTTACACCTTAAATATCCCAGGAAAGAGAAAAATGGATAAGGAAGTTGTGGTCCTTATGTACAATGGCATATCACTCAGCCATGAAATTAACGTCATAAGGCTAGTAGCAGCATGATGAGAGGATTTAGGTACGACGATTCTAAGTGAAATAAGTCACACAGAAAAAGACACTTATCATAAGATATCACTTAGAGAGGGAATGCAAAAACCGCTACACTTGAACGGAATTACAAAACAGAACAGCGTCACACGTTTAGAAAACACACTATGGCTGTTTAACGGGAAAGGTGAGGTGGGGTGATGCATAAAAAAAGGGTTTCAAATTAGCTCAGATACCGTTCCATAAACCCAATATGTAATAGACAAGACCTACTCCTTGCTCAGTGAACTGGACTCAACACCCCCTATTCACCGCCCAAGAAAATATCTGACTAGTAAGAATCTTCAACGCTATGTATTGATATCTCTCTGTAAGTGAGTCAAGTGGGTGTAAAGCGGCATAAACACAGCAGTGAAAAGCAGCTAAACCCCATTATAAAAATCAATTACTTTTAAAAACCCATGAAACAAAGACAGTGAAAGAGAGAGAAATTCTTACAAAATTCGTTCAGCGGCTGTGATGCCACCTGGACTGACCATCTCTAGACCCACAGCTGATTGAGACATAAGGGTGGACACTCTTGGGGCTGAGAGGTTTGGTGAGGTTGGGTGAGCAAACGCAGACCCTTTAAAGTAATACTGCGTGGTATCCATCCCATGGGTCCAAAATCTCCAGGTTCAAGGGCATCTTCCTAGATCGAAAACATGCATGAGAAACCCAGAAGATGGTACACCGTGTGATCGGGAAAGGTTTCTAAAACGCACCTCATTTCTCATCTCCTTGTGCTCGGGTTGGCCATTACAGCCGCTTTACTAGCAATCTCCCTCCTTCGAGAATCAGCACCTTTAACCTCCTGTTCTGTACAGGTTGCAATTTGTCCTGAGGATGAACGGGAAGAGTGGGAACCAATGAGAGACTAGGTCTAGGTGTGGAGACAGGCACAGGTCACTCTATTTTCCCATCAGAAAGAAGAATTAACCACAGGCTCAGCCTGCCGCCCGGAAGCAGAACAGGGCCTGAAGCAATCCTGTGCTTTTGCGGCCAGCTCCCAAAAAAGCAAGTTGAAAAATCGAGCTCAGGGGCCCTGCAATTCACAAACCTGCAGAGTTATAAATGATAACTCTCGTCCACAAATATATTGAGGGAAGGCAACGAGGAGGATTTGAAAGCAAGGCAGAATTGCAGGAAACAGATTTCAGGAGGTAGAGTCGAATCGCCTTTAAAGCACAGGAAAAGCGGCAAAACCTCGACCATGATGCCCTTGGCCAAAAGGGGCGTATGCGTTTTTTCCTGAATATATTCAGGAAAAAACGCATACGCCCTTTTTGGCCAACCAAGCAACCTGGAAAGGCAAATCAGCGCTACAAAGAAGTCTCGCTTCCCATCGGTCAAAAGGGCCATGCTGAATAAAGTGTCAAAACCAGAAATGCAGGACAGGCCAAGGAGAAACGGGAGCCTTGCTACGGTGACGGGCGGGATGTAAATTGCCAACAGCCACTCTGGAGAAGTGTACGGTGTGTCCTGAAACATCTAAAAAACTCAGGTTAGAGAGCATAGGGCACTTCCACTCATGGGCGTATAAATTGGGAGAACTAAAAATCAGCAAGACACAGGCACCCCAAAGTTTAGGGCTGCTCTGTTGACAAGAACCTCCACTTCGTTACACCTTAAATATCCCAGGAAAGAGAAAAATGGATAAAGAAGCTGTGGTCCTTATGTACAATGGAATATCACTCAGCCATGAAATCAACGTACTAAGGTTAGTAGCAGCATGATGAGTGGATTTAGGTACGACGATTCTAAGTGAAATAAGTCACACAGAAAAAGACACTTATCATAAGATATCACTTATAGAGGGAATGTAAAAACCGCTACACTTGAACTGAATTACAAAACAGAACAGCGTCACACGTTTAGAAAACACACTATGGCTGTTTAACGGGAAAGGTGAGGTGGGGTGATGCATAAAACAAGGGTTTCAAATTAGCTCAGATACCGTTCCATAAACCCAATATGTAATAGACAAGACCTACTCCTTGCTCAGTGAACTGGACTCAACACCCCCTATTCACCGCCCAAGAAAATATCTGACTAGTAAGAATCTTCAACGCTATGTATTGATATCTCTCTGTAAGTGAGTCAAGTGGGTGTAAAGCGGCATAAACACAGCAGTGAAAAGCAGCTAAACCTCATTATAAAAATCAATTACTTTTAAAAACCCGTGAAACAAAGACAGTGAAAGAGAGAGAAATTCTTACAAAATTCGTTCAGCGGCTGTGATGCCACCTGGACTGACCATCTCTAGACCCACAGCTGATTGAGACATAAGGGTGGACACTCTTGGGGCTGAGAGGTTTGGTGAGGTTGGGTGAGCAAACGCAGACCCTTTAAAGTAATACTGCGTTGTACCCATCCCATGTGTCTCAAATCTCTAGGTTCAAGGGCATCTTCCTACATCAAAAACATGCATGAGAAAGCCAGAAGTTGGTACACCGTGTGATCGGGAAAGGTTTCTAAAACGCACCTCATTTCTCATCTCCTTGTGCTCGGGTTGGCCATTACAGCCGCTTTACTAGCAATCTCCCTCCTTCGAGAATCAGCACCTTCAACCTCCTGTTCCGTACAGGTTGCAATTTGTCCTGAGGATGAACGGGAAGAGGGGGAACCAGTGAGAGACTAGCTCTAGGTGTTGGGACAGGCACAGGTCACTCTATTTTCCCATCAGGAAGAAGAATTAACCACAGGCTCAGCCTGCCGCCCGGAAGCAGAACAGGGCCTGAAGCAATCCTGCGCTTTTGCGGCCAGCTCCCAAAAAAGCGAGTTGAAAAATCGAGCTCAGGGACCCTGCAATTCACAAACCTGCAGAGTTATAAATGATAACTCTCGTCCACAAATATATTGAGGGAAGGCAACGAAGAGGATTTGAAAGCAAGGCAGAATTGCAGGAAAGAGATTTCAGGAGGTAGAGTCGAATCGCCTTTAAAGCACAGGAAAAGCGGCAAAACCTCGACCATGATGCCCTTGACCAAAAAGGGTGTATGCGTTTTTTCCTGAATATATTCAGGAAAAAACGCATACGCCCTTTTTGGCCAACCAAGCAACCTGGAAAGGCAAATCAGCGCTACAAAGAAGTCTCGCTTCCCATTGGTCAAAAGGGCCATGCTGAATAAAGCGTCAAAACCAGAAATGCAGGACAGGCCATGGAGAAACGGGAGCCTTACTACGCTGATGGGCGGGATGTAAATTGCCAACAGCCACTCTGGAGAAGTGTACGGTGTTTCCTGAAACATCTAAAAAACTCAGCATAGAGAGCATAAGGCACTTCCACTCATGGGCGTATAAATTGGGAAAACTAAAAATCAGCAAGACACAGGCACCCCAAAGTTTAGGGCTGCTCTGTTGACAAGAACCTCCACTTCGTTACACCTTAAATATCCCAGGAAAGAGAAAAATGGATAAGGAAGTTGTGGTCCTTATGTACAATGACATATCACTCAGCCATGAAATTAACGTCCTAAGGCTAGTAGCAGCATGATGAGAGGATTTAGGTACGACGATTCTAAGTGAAATAAGTCACACAGAAAAAGACACTTATCATAAGATATCACTTAGAGAGGGAATGCAAAAACCGGTACACTTGAACTGAATTACAAAACAGAACAGCGTCACACGTTTAGAAGACACACTATGGCTGCTTAACGGGAAAGGTGAGGTGGGTGATGCATAAAACAAGGGTTTCAAATTAGCTCAGATACCGTTCCATAAACCCAATATGTAATAGACAAGACCTACTCCTTGCTCAGTGAACTGGACTCAACACCCCCTGTTCACCGCCCAAATATATATCTGACTAGTAAGAATCTTAAAACCAATGTATTGATATCCCTCTGTAAGTGAGTCAAGTGGGTGTAAAGCAGCATAAACACAGCAGTGAAAAGCAGCTAAACCGCATTATAAAAATCAATTACTTTTAAAAACCCGTGAAACAAAGACAGTGAAAGAGAGAGAAATTCTTACAAAATTCGTTCAGGGGCTGTGATGCCACCTGGATTGACCATATCTAGACCCACAGCTGATTGAGACATAAGGGTGGACACTCTTGGGGCTGAGAGGTTTGGTGAGGTTGGGTGAGCAAACACAGACCCTTTAAAGTAATACTGTGTGGTACCCATCTCATGGTTCCCAAATCTCCAGGTTCAAGGGCATCTTCCTACATCGAAAACATGCATGAGAAACCCAGAAGATGGTACACCGTGTGATCGGGAAAGGTTTCTAAAACTCACCTCATTTCTCATCTCCTTGTGCTCGGGTTCGCCATTCCAGCCGCGTTAGCAGCAATCTCCCTCCGTGGAGAATCAGCACCTTTAACCTCCTGTTCCGTACAGGTTGCAATTTGTCCTGAGGATGAACGGGAAGAGGGGGAACCAATGAGAGACTAGGTCTAGGTGTTGGGACAAGCACAGGTCACTCTATTTTCCAATCAGGAAGAAGAATTAACAACAGGCTCAGCCTGCCGCCCGGAACCAGAATAGGGCCTGAAGCAATCCTACGCTTTAGTGGCCAACTCCGAAGAAAGCGAGTTGAAAAATGGAGCTCAGGGGCACTGCAATTCACAGACCTGCAGAGTTAGAAATGATAACTCTCGTCCACAAATATATTGAGGGAAGGCAACGAAGAGGATTTGAAAGCAAGGCAGAATTGCAGGAAACAGATTTCAGGAGGTAGATTCGAATCGCCTTTAAAGCACAGGAAAAGCGGCAAAACCTCGACCATGATGCCCTTGGCCAAAAAGGGCGTATACGTTTTTTCCTGAATATATTCAGGAAAAAACGCATACGCCCTTTTTGGCCAACCAAGCAACCTGGAAAGGCAAATCAGCGCTACAAAGAAGTCTCGCTTCCCATCGGTCAAAAGGGCCATGCTGAATAATGTGTCAAAACCAGAAATGCAGGACAGGCCATGGCGAAACGGGAGCCTTGCTACGCTGATGGGCGGGATGTAAATTGCCAACAGCCACTGTGGAGAAGTGTACGGTGTGTCCTGAAACCTCTAAAAAACTCAGCTTAGAGAGCATAGGGCACTTCCACTCATGGGCATATAAATTGGGAAAACTAAAAATCAGCAAGACACAGGCACCCCAAAGTTTAGGGCTGCTCTGTTGACAAGAACCTCCACTTCGTTACACCTTAAATATCCCAGGAAAGAGAAAAATGGATAAGGAAGTTGTGGTCCTTATGTACAATGGCATATCACTCAGCCATGAAATTAACGTCCTAAGGCTAGTAGCAGCATGATGAGAGGATTTAGGTACGACGATTCTAAGTGAAATAAGTCACACAGAAAAAGACACTTATCATAAGATATCACTTAGAGAGGGAATGCAAAAACCGGTACACTTGAACGGAATTACAAAACAGAACAGCGTCACACGTTTACAAGACACACTATGGCTGCTTAACGGGAAAGGTGAGGTGGGTGATGCATAAAACAAGGGTTTCAAATTAGCTCAGATACCGTTCCATAAACCCAATATGTAATAGACAAGACCTACTCCTTGCTCAGTGAACTGGACTCAACACCCCCTGTTCACCGCCCAAGAATATATCTGACTAGTAAGAATCTTAAAAGGAATGTATTGATATCCCTCTGTAAGTGAGTCAAGTGGGTGTAAAGCGGCATAAACACAGCAGTGAAAAGCAGCTAAACCCCATTATAAAAATCAATTACTTTTAAAAACCCGTGAAACAAAGACAGTGAAAGAGAGAGAAATTCTTACAAAATTCGTTCAGGGGCTGTGATGCCACCTGGATTGACCATCTCTAGACCCACAGCTGATTGAGACATAAGGGTGGACACTCTTGGGGCTGAGAGGTTTGGTGAGGTTGGGTGAGCAAACGCAGACCCTTTAAAGTAATACTGCGTGGTATCCATCCCATGGGTCCAAAATCTCCAGGTTCAAGGGCATCTTCCTACATCGAAAACATGCATGAGAAACCCAGAAGATGGTACACCGTGTGATCGGGAAAGGTTTCTAAAACGCACCTCATTTCTCATCTCCTTGTGCTCGGGTTGGCCATTACAGCCGCTTTACTAGCAATCTCCCTCCTTCGAGAATCAGCACCTTTAACCTCCTGTTCTGTACAGGTTGCAATTTGTCCTGAGGATGAACGGGAAGAGTGGGAACCAATGAGAGACTAGGTCTAGGTGTGGAGACAGGCACAGGTCACTCTATTTTCCCATCAGAAAGAAGAATTAACCACAGGCTCAGCCTGCCGCCCGGAAGCAGAACAGGGCCTGAAGCAATCCTGTGCTTTTGCGGCCAGCTCCCAAAAAAGCAAGTTGAAAAATCGAGCTCAGGGGCACTGCAATTCACAAACCTGCAGAGTTATAAATGATAACTCTCGTCCACAAATATATTGAGGGAAGGCAACGAGGAGGATTTGAAAGCAAGGCAGAACTGCAGGAAACAGATTTCAGGAGGTAGAGTCGAATCACCTTTAAAGCACAGGAAAAGCGGCAAAACCTCGACCATGATGCCCTTGGCCAAAAAGGGCGTATGCGTTTTTTCCTGAATATATTCAGGAAAAAACGCATACGCCCTTTTTGGCCAACCAAGCAACCTGGAAAGGCAAATCAGCGCTACAAAGAAGTCTCGCTTCCCATCGGTCAAAAGGGCCATGCTGAATAAAGTGTCAAAACCAGAAATGCAGGACAGGCCAAGGAGAAACGGGAGCCTTGCTACGCTGATGGGCGGGATGTAAATTGCCAACAGCCACTCTGGAGAAGTGTACGGTGTGTCCTGAAACCTCTAAAAAACTCAGCATAGAGAGCATAAGGCACTTCCACTCATGGGCGTATAAATTGGGAAAACTAAAAATCAGCAAGACACAGGCACCCCAAAGTTTAGGGCTGCTCTGTTGACAAGAACCTCCACTTCGTTACACCTTAAATATCCCAGGAAAGAGAAAAATGGATAAGGAAGTTGTGGTCCTTATGTACAATGGCATATCACTCAGCCATGAAATTAACGTCCTAAGGCTAGTAGCAGCATGATGAGAGGATTTAGGTACGACGATTCTAAGTGAAATAAGTCACACAGAAAAAGACACTTATCATAAGATATCACTTAGAGAGGGAATGCAAAAACCGGTACACTTGAACTGAATTACAAAACAGAACAGCGTCACACGTTTAGAAGACACACTATGGCTGCTTAACGGGAAAGGTGAGGTGGGTGATGCATAAAACAAGGGTTTCAAATTAGCTCAGATACCGTTCCATAAACCCAATATGTAATAGACAAGACCTACTCCTTGCTCAGTGAACTGGACTCAACACCCCCTGTTCACCGCCCAAGAATATATCTGACTAGTAAGAATCTTAAAACCAATGTATTGATATCCCTCTGTAAGTGAGTCAAGTGGGTGTAAAGCGGCATAAACACAGCAGTGAAAAGCAGCTAAACCCCATTATAAAAATCAATTACTTTTAAAAACCCGTGAAACAAAGACAGTGAAAGAGAGAGAAATTCTTACAAAATTCGTTCAGGGGCTGTGATGCCACCTGGATTGACCATCTCTAGACCCACAGCTGATTGAGACATAAGGGTGGACACTCTTGGGGCTGAGAGGTTTGGTGAGGTTGGGTGAGCAAACGCAGACCCTTTAAAGTAATACTGCGTGGTATCCATCCCATGGGTCCAAAATCTCCAGGTTCAAGGGCATCTTCCTACATCGAAAACATGCATGAGAAACCCAGAAGATGGTACACCGTGTGATCGGGAAAGGTTTCTAAAACGCACCTCATTTCTCATCTCCTTGTGCTCGGGTTGGCCATTACAGCCGCTTTACTAGCAATCTCCCTCCTTCGAGAATCAGCACCTTTAACCTCCTGTTCTGTACAGGTTGCAATTTGTCCTGAGGATGAACGGGAAGAGTGGGAACCAATGAGAGACTAGGTCTAGGTGTGGAGACAGGCACAGGTCACTCTATTTTCCCATCAGAAAGAAGAATTAACCACAGGCTCAGCCTGCCGCCCGGAAGCAGAACAGGGCCTGAAGCAATCCTGTGCTTTTGCGGCCAGCTCCCAAAAAAGCAAGTTGAAAAATCGAGCTCAGGGGCCCTGCAATTCACAAACCTGCAGAGTTATAAATGATAACTCTCGTCCACAAATATATTGAGGGAAGGCAACGAGGAGGATTTGAAAGCAAGGCAGAATTGCAGGAAACAGATTTCAGGAGGTAGAGTCGAATCACCTTTAAAGCACAGGAAAAGCGGCAAAACCTCGACCATGATGCCCTTGGCCAAAAAGGGCGTATGCGTTTTTTCCTGAATATATTCAGGAAAAAACGCATACGCCCTTTTTGGCCAACCAAGCAACCTGGAAAGGCAAATCAGCGCTACAAAGAAGTCTCGCTTCCCATCGGTCAAAAGGGCCATGCTGAATAAAGTGTCAAAACCAGAAATGCAGGACAGGCCAAGGAGAAACGGGAGCCTTGCTACGCTGATGGGCGGGATGTAAATTGCCAACAGCCACTCTGGAGAAGTGTACGGTGTTTCCTGAAACATCTAAAAAACTCAGCATAGAGAGCATAAGGCACTTCCACTCATGGGCGTATAAATTGGGAAAACTAAAAATCAGCAAGACACAGGCACCCCAAAGTTTAGGGCTGCTCTGTTGACAAGAACCTCCACTTCGTTACACCTTAAATATCCCAGGAAAGAGAAAAATGGATAAGGAAGTTGTGGTCCTTATGTACAATGGCATATCACTCAGCCATGAAATTAACGTCCTAAGGCTAGTAGCAGCATGATGAGAGGATTTAGGTACGACGATTCTAAGTGAAATAAGTCACACAGAAAAAGACACTTATCATAAGATATCACTTAGAGAGGGAATGCAAAAACCGGTACACTTGAACTGAATTACAAAACAGAACAGCGTCACACGTTTAGAAGACACACTATGGCTGCTTAACGGGAAAGGTGAGGTGGGTGATGCATAAAACAAGGGTTTCAAATTAGCTCAGATACCGTTCCATAAACCCAATATGTAATAGACAAGACCTACTCCTTGCTCAGTGAACTGGACTCAACACCCCCTGTTCACCGCCCAAGAATATATCTGACTAGTAAGAATCTTAAAACCAATGTATTGATATCCCTCGGTAAGTGAGTCAAGTGGGTGTAAAGCGGCATAAACACAGCAGTGAAAAGCAGCTAAACCCCATTATAAAAATCAATTACTTTTAAAAACCCGTGAAACAAAGACAGTGAAAGAGAGAGAAATTCTTACAAAATTCGTTCAGGGGCTGTGATGCCACCTGGATTGACCATCTCTAGACCCACAGCTGATTGAGACATAAGGGTGGACACTCTTGGGGCTGAGAGGTTTGGTGAGGTTGGGTGAGCAAACGCAGACCCTTTAAAGTAATACTGCGTGGTATCCATCCCATGGGTCCAAAATCTCCAGGTTCAAGGGCATCTTCCTACATCGAAAACATGCATGAGAAACCCAGAAGATGGTACACCGTGTGATCGGGAAAGGTTTCTAAAACGCACCTCATTTCTCATCTCCTTGTGCTCGGGTTGGCCATTACAGCCGCTTTACTAGCAATCTCCCTCCTTCGAGAATCAGCACCTTTAACCTCCTGTTCTGTACAGGTTGCAATTTGTCCTGAGGATGAACGGGAAGAGTGGGAACCAATGAGAGACTAGGTCTAGGTGTGGAGACAGGCACAGGTCACTCTATTTTCCCATCAGAAAGAAGAATTAACCACAGGCTCAGCCTGCCGCCCGGAAGCAGAACAGGGCCTGAAGCAATCCTGTGCTTTTGCGGCCAGCTCCCAAAAAAGCAAGTTGAAAAATCGAGCTCAGGGGCCCTGCAATTCACAAACCTGCAGAGTTATAAATGATAACTCTCGTCCACAAATATATTGAGGGAAGGCAACGAGGAGGATTTGAAAGCAAGGCAGAATTGCAGGAAACAGATTTCAGGAGGTAGAGTCGAATCGCCTTTAAAGCACAGGAAAAGCGGCAAAACCTCGACCATGATGCCCTTGGCCAAAAAGGGCGTATGCGTTTTTTCCTGAATATATTCAGGAAAAAACGCATACGCCCTTTTTGGCCAACCAAGCAACCTGGAAAGGCAAATCAGCGCTACAAAGAAGTCTCGCTTCCCATCGGTCAAAAGGGCCATGCTGAATAAAGTGTCAAAACCAGAAATGCAGGACAGGCCAAGGAGAAACGGGAGCCTTGCTACGGTGACGGGCGGGATGTAAATTGCGAACAGCCACTCTGGAGAAGTGTACGGTGTGTCCTGAAACATCTAAAAAACTCAGGTTAGAGAGCATAGGGCACTTCCACTCATGGGCGTATAAATTGGGAGAACTAAAAATCAGCAAGACACAGGCACCCCAAAGTTTAGGGCTGCTCTGTTGACAAGAACCTCCACTTCGTTACACCTTAAATATCCCAGGAAAGAGAAAAATGGATAAAGAAGCTGTGGTCCTTATGTACAATGGAATATCACTCAGCCATGAAATCAACGTACTAAGGCTAGTAGCAGCATGATGAGTGGATTTAGGTACGACGATTCTAAGTGAAATAAGTCACACAGAAAAAGACACTTATCATAAGATATCACTTATAGAGGGAATGTAAAAACCGCTACACTTGAACTGAATTACAAAACAGAACAGCGTCACACGTTTAGAAAACACACTATGGCTGTTTAACGGGAAAGGTGAGGTGGGGTGATGCATAAAACAAGGGTTTCAAATTAGCTCAGATACCGTTCCATAAACCCAATATGTAATAGACAAGACCTACTCCTTGCTCAGTGAACTGGACTCAACACCCCCTATTCACCGCCCAAGAAAATATCTGACTAGTAAGAATCTTCAACGCTATGTATTGATATCTCTCTGTAAGTGAGTCAAGTGGGTGTAAAGCGGCATAAACACAGCAGTGAAAAGCAGCTAAACCCCATTATAAAAATCAATTACTTTTAAAAACCCATGAAACAAAGACAGTGAAAGAGAGAGAAATTCTTACAAAATTCGTTCAGCGGCTGTGATGCCACCTGGACTGACCATCTCTAGACCCACAGCTGATTGAGACATAAGGGTGGACACTCTTGGGGCTGAGAGGTTTGGTGAGGTTGGGTGAGCAAACGCAGACCCTTTAAAGTAATACTGCGTGGTATCCATCCCATGGGTCCAAAATCTCCAGGTTCAAGGGCATCTTCCTAGATCGAAAACATGCATGAGAAACCCAGAAGATGGTACACCGTGTGATCGGGAAAGGTTTCTAAAACGCACCTCATTTCTCATCTCCTTGTGCTCGGGTTGGCCATTACAGCCGCTTTACTAGCAATCTCCCTCCTTCGAGAATCAGCACCTTTAACCTCCTGTTCTGTACAGGTTGCAATTTGTCCTGAGGATGAACGGGAAGAGTGGGAACCAATGAGAGACTAGGTCTAGGTGTGGAGACAGGCACAGGTCACTCTATTTTCCCATCAGAAAGAAGAATTAACCACAGGCTCAGCCTGCCGCCCGGAAGCAGAACAGGGCCTGAAGCAATCCTGTGCTTTTGCGGCCAGCTCCCAAAAAAACAAGTTGAAAAATCGAGCTCAGGGGCCCTGCAATTCACAAACCTGCAGAGTTATAAATGATAACTCTCGTCCACAAATATATTGAGGGAAGGCAACGAGGAGGATTTGAAAGCAAGGCAGAATTGCAGGAAACAGATTTCAGGAGGTAGAGTCGAATCGCCTTTAAAGCACAGGAAAAGCGGCAAAACCTCGACCATGATGCCCTTGGCCAAAAAGGGCGTATGCGTTTTTTCCTGAATATATTCAGGAAAAAACGCATACGCCCTTTTTGGCCAACCAAGCAACCTGGAAAGGCAAATCAGCGCTACAAAGAAGTCTCGCTTCCCATCGGTCAAAAGGGCCATGCTGAATAAAGTGTCAAAACCAGAAATGCAGGACAGGCCAAGGAGAAACGGGAGCCTTGCTACGGTGACGGGAGGGATGTAAATTGCCAACAGCCACTCTGGAGAAGTGTACGGTGTGTCCTGAAACATCTAAAAAACTCAGGTTAGAGAGCATAGGGCACTTCCACTCATGGGCGTATAAATTGGGAGAACTAAAAATCAGCAAGACACAGGCACCCCAAAGTTTAGGGCTGCTCTGTTGACAAGAACCTCCACTTCGTTACACCTTAAATATCCCAGGAAAGAGAAAAATGGATAAAGAAGCTGTGGTCCTTATGTACAATGGAATATCACTCAGCCATGAAATCAACGTACTAAGGCTAGTAGCAGCATGATGAGTGGATTTAGGTACGACGATTCTAAGTGATATAAGTCACACAGAAAAAGACACTTATCATAAGATATCACTTATAGAGGGAATGTAAAAACCGCTACACTTGAACTGAATTACAAAACAGAACAGCGTCACACGTTTAGAAAACACACTATGGCTGTTTAACGGGAAAGGTGAGGTGGGGTGATGCATAAAACAAGGGTTTCAAATTAGCTCAGATACCGTTCCATAAACCCAATATGTAATAGACAAGACCTACTCCTTGCTCAGTGAACTGGACTCAACACCCCCTATTCACCGCCCAAGAAAATATCTGACTAGTAAGAATCTTCAACGCTATGTATTGATATCTCTCTGTAAGTGAGTCAAGTGGGTGTAAAGCGGCATAAACACAGCAGTGAAAAGCAGCTAAACCCCATTATAAAAATCAATTACTTTTAAAAACCCGTGAAACAAAGACAGTGAAAGAGAGAGAAATTCTTACAAAATTCGTTCAGCGGCTGTGATGCCACCTGGACTGACCATCTCTAGACCCACAGCTGATTGAGACATAAGGGTGGACACTCTTGGGGCTGAGAGGTTTGGTGAGGTTGGGTGAGCAAACGCAGACCCTTTAAAGTAATACTGCGTTGTACCCATCCCATGTGTCTCAAATCTCTAGGTTCAAGGGCATCTTCCTACATCAAAAACATGCATGAGAAAGCCAGAAGTTGGTACACCGTGTGATCGGGAATGGTTTCTAAAACGCACCTCATTTCTCATCTCCTTGTGCTCGGGTTGGCCATTACAGCCGCTTTACTAGCAATCTCCCTCCTTCGAGAATCAGCACCTTCAACCTCCTGTTCCGTACAGGTTGCAATTTGTCCTGAGGATGAACGGGAAGAGGGGGAACCAGTGAGAGACTAGCTCTAGGTGTTGGGACAGGCACAGGTCACTCTATTTTCCCATCAGGAAGAAGAATTAACCACAGGCTCAGCCTGCCGCCCGGAAGCAGAACAGGGCCTGAAGCAATCCTGCGCTTTTGCGGCCAGCTCCCAAAAAAGCGAGTTGAAAAATCGAGCTCAGGGGCCCTGCAATTCACAAACCTGCAGAGTTATAAATGATAACTCTCGTCCACAAATATATTGAGGGAAGGCAACGAGGAGGATTTGAAAGCAAGGCAGAATTGCAGGAAAGAGATTTCAGGAGGTAGAGTCGAATCGCCTTTAAAGCACAGGAAAAGCGGCAAAACCTCGACAATGATGCCCTTGACCAAAAAGGGCGTATGCGTTTTTTCCTGAATATATTCAGGAAAAAACGCATACGCCCTTTTTGGCCAACCAAGCAACCTGGAAAGGCAAATCAGCGCTACAAAGAAGTCTCGCTTCCCATCGGTCAAAAGGGCCATGCTGAATAATGTGTCAAAACCAGAAATGCAGGACAGGCCATGGCGAAACGGGAGCCTTGCTACGCTGATGGGCGGGATGTAAATTGCCAACAGCCACTCTGGAGAAGTGTACGGTGTGTCCTGAAACCTCTAAAAAACTCAGCTTAGAGAGCATAGGGCACTTCCACTCATGGGCATATAAATTGGGAAAACTAAAAATCAGCAAGACACAGGCACCCCAAAGTTTAGGGCTGCTCTGTTGACAAGAACCTCCACTTCGTTACACCTTAAATATCCCAGGAAAGAGAAAAATGGATAAGGAAGTTGTGGTCCTTATGTACAATGGCATATCACTCAGCCATGAAATTAACGTCATAAAGCTAGTAGCAGCATGATGAGAGGATTTAGGTACGACGATTCTAAGTGAAATAAGTCACACAGAAAAAGACACTTATCATAAGATATCACTTAGAGAGGGAATGCAAAAACCGCTACACTTGAACGGAATTACAAAACAGAACAGCGTCACACGTTTAGAAGACACACTATGGCTGCTTAACGGGAAAGGTGAGGTGGGTGATGCATAAAACAAGGGTTTCAAATTAGCTCAGATACCGTTCCATAAACCCAATATGTAATAGACAAGACCTACTCCTTGCTCAGTGAACTGGACTCAACACCCCCTGTTCACCGCCCAAGAATATATCTGACTAGTAAGAATCTTAAAAGCAATGTATTGATATCCCTCTGTAAGTGAGTCAAGTGGGTGTAAAGCGGCATAAACACAGCAGTGAAAAGCAGCTAAACCCCATTATAAAAATCAATTACTTTTAAAAACCCGTGAAACAAAGACAGTGAAAGAGAGAGAAATTCTTACAAAATTCGTTCAGGGGCTGTGATGCCACCTGGATTGACCATCTCTAGACCCACAGCTGATTGAGACATAAGGGTGGACAGTCTTGGGGCTGAGAGGTTTGGTGAGGTTGGGTGAGCAAACGCAGACCCTTTAAAGTAATACTGCGTGGTATCCATACCATGGGTCCAAAATCTCCAGGTTCAAGGGCATCTTCCTACATCGAAAACATGCATGAGAAACCCAGAAGATGGTACACCGTGTGATCGGGAAAGGTTTCTAAAACGCACCTCATTTCTCATCTCCTTGTGCTCGGGTTGGCCATTACAGCCGCTTTACTAGCAATCTCCCTCCGTGGAGAATCAGCACCTTTAACCTCCTGTTCCGTACAGGTTGCAATTTGTCCTGAGGATGAAAGGGAAGAGGGGGAACCAGTGAGAGACTAGCTCTAGGTGTTGGGACAGGCACAGGTCACTCTATTTTCCCATCAGGAAGAAGAATTAACCACAGGCTCAGCCTGCCGCCCGGAAGCAGAACAGGGCCTGAAGCAATCCTGCGCTTTTGCGGCCAGCTCCCAAAAAAGCGAGTTGAAAAATCGAGCTCAGGGGCACTGCAATTCACAAACCTGCAGAGTTATAAATGATAACTCTCGTCCACAAATATATTGAGGGAAGGCAACGAGGAGGATTTGAAAGCAAGGCAGAATTGCAGGAAACAGATTTCAGGAGGTAGAGTCGAATCGCCTTTAAAGCACAGGAAAAGCGGCAAAACCTCGACCATGATGCCCTTGGCCAAAAAGGGCGTATGCGTTTTTTCCTGAATATATTCAGGAAAAAACGCATACGCCCTTTTTGGCCAACCAAGCAACCTGGAAAGGCAAATCAGCGCTACAAAGAAGTCTCGCTTCCCATCGGTCAAAAGGGCCATGCTGAATAAAGTGTCAAAACCAGAAATGCAGGACAGGCCATGGAGAAATGGGAGCCTTGCTACGCTGATGGGCGGGATGTAAATTGCCAACAGCCACTCTGGAGAAGTGTACGGTGTGTCCTGAAACCTCTAAAAAACTCAGCTTAGAGAGCATAGGGCACTTCCACTCATGGGCATATAAATTGGGAAAACTAAAAATCAGCAAGACACAGGCACCCCAAAGTTTAGGGCTGCTCTGTTGACAAGAACCTCCACTTCGTTACACCTTAAATATCCCAGGAAAGAAAAAAATGGATAAAGAAGTTGTGGTCCTTATGTACAATGGAATATCACTCAGCCAGGAAATCAACGTCATAAGGCTAGTAGCAGCATGATGAGTGGATTTAGGTACGACGATTCTAAGTGAAATAAGTCAACCAGAAAACGACACTTATCATAAGATATCACTTATAGAGGGAATGTAAAAACCGCTACACTTGAACTGAATTACAAAACAGAACAGAGACACACGTTTACAAAACACACTATGGCTGCTTAACGGGAAAGGTGAGGTCGGGTGAGGCAGAAAACAAGGGTTTCAAATTAGCTCAGATACCGTTCCATAAACCCAATATGTAATAGACAAGACCTACTCCTTGCTCAGTGAACTGGACTCAACACCCCCTGTTCACCGCCCAAATATATATCTGACTAGTAAGAATCTTAAAACCAATGTATTGATATCCCTCTGTAAGTGAGTCAAGTGGGTGTAAAGCGGCATAAACACAGCAGTGAAAAGCAGCTAAACCCCATTATAAAAATCAATTACTTTTAAAAACCCGTGAAACAAAGACAGTGAAAGAGAGAGAAATTCTTACAAAATTCGTTCAGGGGCTGTGATGCCACCTGGATTGACCATCTCTAGACCCACAGCTGATTGAGACATAAGGGTGGACACTCTTGGGGCTGAGAGGTTTGGTGAGGTTGGGTGAGCAAACGCAGACCCTTTAAAGTAATACTGCGTGGTATCCATCCCATGGGTCCAAAATCTCCAGGTTCAAGGGCATCTTCCTACATCGAAAACATGCATGAGAAACCCAGAAGATGGTATACCGTGTGATCGGGAAAGGTTTCTAAAACGCACCTCATTTCTCATCTCCTTGTGCTCGGGTTGGCCATTACAGCCGCTTTACTAGCAATCTCCCTCCTTCGAGAATCAGCACCTTTAACCTCCTGTTCTGTACAGGTTGCAATTTGTCCTGAGGATGAACGGGAAGAGGGGGAACCAGTGAGAGACTAGCTCTAGGTGTTGGGACAGGCACAGGTCACTCTATTTTCCCATCAGGAAGAAGAATTAACCACAGGCTCAGCCTGCCGCCCGGAAGCAGAACAGGGCCTGAAGCAATCCTGCGCTTTTGCGGCCAGCTCCCAAAAAAGCGAGTTGAAAAATCGAGCTCAGGGGCACTGCAATTCACAAACCTGCAGAGTTATAAATGATAACTCTCGTCCACAAATATATTGAGGGAAGGCAACGAGGAGGATTTGAAAGCAAGGCAGAATTGCAGGAAACAGATTTCAGGAGGTAGATTCGAATCGCCTTTAAAGCACAGGAAAAGCGGCAAAACCTCGACCATGATGCCCTTGGCCAAAAAGGGCGTATGCGTTTTTTCCTGAATATATTCAGGAAAAAACGCATACGCCCTTTTTGGCCAACCAAGCAACCTGGAAAGGCAAATCAGCGCTACAAAGAAGTCTCGCTTCCCATCGGTCAAAAGGGCCATGCTGAATAAAGCGTCAAAACCAGAAATGCAGGACAGGCCATGGAGAAACGGGAGCCTTACTACACTGATGGGCGGGATGTAAATTGCCAACAGCCACTCTGGAGAAGTGTACGGTGTTTTCTGAAACATCTAAAAAACTCAGCATAGAGAGCATAAGGCACTTCCACTCATGGGCGTATAAATTGGGAAAACTAAAAATCAGCAAGACACAGGCACCCCAAAGTTTAGGGCTGCTCTGTTGACAAGAACCTCCACTTCGTTACACCTTAAATATCCCAGGAAAGAGAAAAATGGATAAGGAAGTTGTGGTCCTTATGTACAATGGCATATCACTCAGCCATGAAATTAACGTCATAAGGCTAGTAGCAGCATGATGAGAGGATTTAGGTACGACGATTCTAAGTGAAATAAGTCACACAGAAAAAGACACTTATCATAAGATATCACTTAGAGAGGGAATGTAAAAACCGCTACACTTGAACTGAATTACAAAACAGAACAGCGTCACACGTTTAGAAGACACACTATGGCTGCTTAACGGGAAAGGTGAGGTGGGTGATGCATAAAACAAGGGTTTCAAATTAGCTCAGATACCGTTCCATAAACCCAATATGTAATAGACAAGACCTACTCCTTGCTCAGTGAACTGGACTCAACACCCCCTGTTCATCGCCCAAGAATATATCTGACTAGTAAGAATCTTAAAACCAATGTATTGATATCCCTCTGTAAGTGAGTCAAGTGGGTGTAAAGCGGCATAAACACAGCAGTGAAAAGCAGCTAAACCCCATTATAAAAATCAATTACTTTTAAAAACCCGTGAAACAAAGACAGTGAAAGAGAGAGAAATTCTTACAAAATTCGTTCAGGGGCTGTGATGCCACCTGGATTGACCATCTCTAGACCCACAGCTGATTGAGACATAAGGGTGGACACTCTTGGGGCTGAGAGGTTTGGTGAGGTTAGGTGAGCAAACGCAGACCCTTTAAAGTAATACTGCGTGGTATCCATCCCATGGGTCCAAAATCTCCAGGTTCAAGGGCATCTTCCTACATCGAAAACATGCATGAGAAACCCAGAAGATGGTACACCGTGTGATCGGGAAAGGTTTCTAAAACGCACCTCATTTCTCATCTCCTTGTGCTCGGGTTGGCCATTACAGCCGCTTTACTAGCAATCTCCCTCCTTCGAGAATCAGCACCTTTAACCTCCTGTTCCGTATAGGTTGCAATTTGTCCTGAGGATGAACGGGAAGAGGGGGAACCAGTGAGAGACTAGCTCTAGGTGTTGGGACAGGCACAGGTCACTCTATTTTCCCATCAGGAAGAAGAATTAACCACAGGCTCAGCCTGCCGCCCGGAAGCAGAACAGGGCCTGAAGCAATCCTGCGCTTTTGCGGCCAGCTCCCAAAAAAGCGAGTTGAAAAATCGAGCTCAGGGGCACTGCAATTCACAAACCTGCAGAGTTATAAATGATAACTCTCGTCCACAAATATATTGAGGGAAGGCAACGAGGAGGATTTGAAAGCAAGGCAGAATTGCAGGAAACAGATTTCAGGAGGTAGAGTCGAATCGCCTTTAAAGCACAGGAAAAGCGGCAAAACCTCGACAATGATGCCCTTGACCAAAAAGGTCGTATGCGTTTTTTCCTGAATATATTCAGGAAAAAACGCATACGCCCTTTTTGGCCAACCAAGCAACCTGGAAAGGCAAATCAGCGCTACAAAGAAGTCTCGCTTCCCATCGGTCAAAAGGGCCATGCTGAATAAAGCGTCAAAACCAGAAATGCAGGACAGGCCATGGAGAAACGGGAGCCTTACTACGCTGATGGTCGGGATGTAAATTGCCAACAGCCAATCTGGAGAAGTGTACGGTATTTCCTGAAACATCTAAAAAACTCAGCATAGAGAGCATAAGGCACTTCCACTCATGGGCGTATAAATTGGGAAAACTAAAAATCAGCAAGACACAGGCACCCCAAAGTTTAGGGCTGCTCTGTTGACAAGAACCTCCACTTCGTTACACCTTAAATATCCCAGGAAAGAGAAAAATGGATAAGGAAGTTGTGGTCCTTATGTACAATGGCATATCACTCAGCCATGAAATTAACGTCATAAGGCTAGTAGCAGCATGATGAGAGGATTTAGGTACGACGATTCTAAGTGAAATAAGTCACACAGAAAAAGACACTTATCATAAGATATCACTTAGAGAGGGAATGCAAAAACCGCTACACTTGAACGGAATTACAAAACAGAACAGCGTCACACGTTTAGAAGACACACTATGGCTGCTTAACGGGAAAGGTGAGGTGGGTGATGCATAAAACAAGGGTTTCAAATTAGCTCAGATACCGTTCCATAAACCCAATATGTAATAGACAAGATCTACTCCTTGCTCAGTGAACTGGACTCAACACCCCCTGTTCACCGCCCAAATATATATCTGACTAGTAAGAATCTTAAAACCAATGTATTGATATCCCTCTGTAAGTGAGTCAAGTGGGTGTAAAGCGGCATAAACACAGCAGTGAAAAGCAGCTAAACCCCATTATAAAAATCAATTACTTTTAAAAACCCGTGAAACAAAGACAGTGAAAGAGAGAGAAATTCTTACAAAATTCGTTCAGGGGCTGTGATGCCACCTGGATTGACCATCTCTAGACCCACAGCTGATTGAGACATAAGGGTGGACACTCTTGGGGCTGAGAGGTTTGGTGAGGTTGGGTGAGCAAACGCAGACCCTTTAAAGTAATACTGCGTGGTATCCATCCCATGGGTCCAAAACCTCCAGGTTCAAGGGCATCTTCCTACATCGAAAACATGCATGAGAAACCCAGAAGATGGTACACCGTGTGATCGGGAAAGGTTTCTAAAACGCACCTCATTTCTCATCTCCTTGTGCTCGGGTTGGCCATTACAGCCGCTTTACTAGCAATCTCCCTCCTTCGAGAATCAGCACCTTTAACCTCCTGTTCTGTACAGGTTGCAATTTGTCCTGAGGATGAACGGGAAGAGTGGGAACCAATGAGAGACTAGGTCTAGGTGTGGAGACAGGCACAGGTCACTCTATTTTCCCATCAGAAAGAAGAATTAACCACAGGCTCAGCCTGCCGCCCGGAAGCAGAACAGGGCCTGAAGCAATCCTGTGCTTTTGCGGCCAGCTCCCAAAAAAGCAAGTTGAAAAATCGAGCTCAGGGGCCCTGCAATTCACAAACCTGCAGAGTTATAAATGATAACTCTCGTCCACAAATATATTGAGGGAAGGCAACGAGGAGGATTTGAAAGCAAGGCAGAATTGCAGGAAACAGATTTCAGGAGGTAGAGTCGAATCGCCTTTAAAGCACAGGAAAAGCGGCAAAACCTCGACCATGATGCCCTTGGCCAAAAAGGGCGTATGCGTTTTTTCCTGAATATATTCAGGAAAAAACGCATACGCCCTTTTTGGCCAACCAAGCAACCTGGAAAGGCAAATCAGCGCTACAAAGAAGTCTCGCTTCCCATCGGTCAAAAGGGCCATGCTGAATAAAGTGTCAAAACCAGAAATGCAGGACAGGCCAAGGAGAAACGGGAGCCTTGCTACGGTGACGGGCGGGATGTAAATTGCCAACAGCCACTCTGGAGAAGTGTACGGTGTGTCCTGAAACATCTAAAAAACTCAGGTTAGAGAGCATAGGGCACTTCCACTCATGGGCGTATAAATTGGGAGAACTAAAAATCAGCAAGACACAGGCACCCCAAAGTTTAGGGCTGCTCTGTTGACAAGAACCTCCACTTCGTTACACCTTAAATATCCCAGGAAAGAGAAAAATGGATAAAGAAGCTGTGGTCCTTATGTACAATGGAATATCACTCAGCCATGAAATCAACGTACTAAGGCTAGTAGCAGCATGATGAGTGGATTTAGGTACGACGATTCTAAGTGAAATAAGTCACACAGAAAAAGACACTTATCATAAGATATCACTTATAGAGGGAATGTAAAAACCGCTACACTTGAACTGAATTACAAAACAGAACAGCGTCACACGTTTAGAAAACACACTATGGCTGTTTAACGGGAAAGGTGAGGTGGGGTGATGCATAAAACAAGGGTTTCAAATTAGCTCAGATACCGTTCCATAAACCCAATATGTAATAGACAAGACCTACTCCTTGCTCAGTGAACTGGACTCAACACCCCCTATTCACCGCCCAAGAAAATATCTGACTAGTAAGAATCTTCAACGCTATGTATTGATATCTCTCTGTAAGTGAGTCAAGTGGGTGTAAAGCGGCATAAACACAGCAGTGAAAAGCAGCTAAACCTCATTATAAAAATCAATTACTTTTAAAAACCCGTGAAACAAAGACAGTGAAAGAGAGAGAAATTCTTACAAAATTCGTTCAGCGGCTGTGATGCCACCTGGACTGACCATCTCTAGACCCACAGCTGATTGAGACATAAGGGTGGACACTCTTGGGGCTGAGAGGTTTGGTGAGGTTGGGTGAGCAAACGCAGACCCTTTAAAGTAATACTGCGTTGTACCCATCCCATGTGTCTCAAATCTCTAGGTTCAAGGGCATCTTCCTACATCAAAAACATGCATGAGAAAGCCAGAAGTTGGTACACCGTGTGATCGGGAAAGGTTTCTAAAACGCACCTCATTTCTCATCTCCTTGTGCTCGGGTTGGCCATTACAGCCGCTTTACTAGCAATCTCCCTCCTTCGAGAATCAGCACCTTCAACCTCCTGTTCCGTACAGGTTGCAATTTGTCCTGAGGATGAACGGGAAGAGGGGGAACCAGTGAGAGACTAGCTCTAGGTGTTGGGACAGGCACAGGTCACTCTATTTTCCCATCAGGAAGAAGAATTAACCACAGGCTCAGCCTGCCGCCCGGAAGCAGAACAGGGCCTGAAGCAATCCTGCGCTTTTGCGGCCAGCTCCCAAAAAAGCGAGTTGAAAAATCGAGCTCAGGGACCCTGCAATTCACAAACCTGCAGAGTTATAAATGATAACTCTCGTCCACAAATATATTGAGGGAAGGCAACGAAGAGGATTTGAAAGCAAGGCAGAATTGCAGGAAAGAGATTTCAGGAGGTAGAGTCGAATCGCCTTTAAAGCACAGGAAAAGCGGCAAAACCTCGACCATGATGCCCTTGACCAAAAAGGGTGTATGCGTTTTTTCCTGAATATATTCAGGAAAAAACGCATACGCCCTTTTTGGCCAACCAAGCAACCTGGAAAGGCAAATCAGCGCTACAAAGAAGTCTCGCTTCCCATCGGTCAAAAGGGCCATGCTGAATAAAGCGTCAAAACCAGAAATGCAGGACAGGCCATGGAGAAACGGGAACCTTACTACGCTGATGGGCGGGATGTAAATTGCCAACAGCCACTCTGGAGAAGTGTACGGTGTTTCCTGAAACATCTAAAAAACTCAGCATAGAGACCATAAGGCACTTCCACTCATGGGCGTATAAATTGGGAAAACTAAAAATCAGCAAGACACAGGCACCCCAAAGTTTAGGGCTGCTCTGTTGACAAGAACCTCCACTTCGTTACACCTTAAATATCCCAGGAAAGAGAAAAATGGATAAGGAAGTTGTGGTCCTTATGTACAATGACATATCACTCAGCCATGAAATTAACGTCCTAAGGCTAGTAGCAGCATGATGAGAGGATTTAGGTACGACGATTCTAAGTGAAATAAGTCACACAGAAAAAGACACTTATCATAAGATATCACTTAGAGAGGGAATGCAAAAACCGGTACACTTGAACTGAATTACAAAACAGAACAGCGTCACACGTTTAGAAGACACACTATGGCTGCTTAACGGGAAAGGTGAGGTGGGTGATGCATAAAACAAGGGTTTCAAATTAGCTCAGATACCGTTCCATAAACCCAATATGTAATAGACAAGACCTACTCCTTGCTCAGTGAACTGGACTCAACACCCCCTGTTCACCGCCCAAATATATATCTGACTAGTAAGAATCTTAAAACCAATGTATTGATATCCCTCTGTAAGTGAGTCAAGTGGGTGTAAAGCAGCATAAACACAGCAGTGAAAAGCAGCTAAACCCCATTATAAAAATCAATTACTTTTAAAAACCCGTGAAACAAAGACAGTGAAAGAGAGAGAAATTCTTACAAAATTCGTTCAGGGGCTGTGATGCCACCTGGATTGACCATATCTAGACCCACAGCTGATTGAGACATAAGGGTGGACACTCTTGGGGCTGAGAGGTTTGGTGAGGTTGGGTGAGCAAACACAGACCCTTTAAAGTAATACTGTGTGGTACCCATCTCATGGTTCCCAAATCTCCAGGTTCAAGGGCATCTTCCTACATCGAAAACATGCATGAGAAACCCAGAAGATGGTACACCGTGTGATCGGGAAAGGTTTCTAAAACTCACCTCATTTCTCATCTCCTTGTGCTCGGGTTCGCCATTCCAGCCGCGTTAGCAGCAATCTCCCTCCGTGGAGAATCAGCACCTTTAACCTCCTGTTCCGTACAGGTTGCAATTTGTCCTGAGGATGAACGGGAAGAGGGGGAACCAATGAGAGACTAGGTCTAGGTGTTGGGACAAGCACAGGTCACTCTATTTTCCCATCAGGAAGAAGAATTAACCACAGGCTCAGCCTGCCGCCCGGAACCAGAATAGGGCCTGAAGCAATCCTACGCTTTAGTGGCCAACTCCGAAGAAAGCGAGTTGAAAAATGGAGCTCAGGGGCACTGCAATTCACAGACCTGCAGAGTTAGAAATGATAACTCTCGTCCACAAATATATTGAGGGAAGGCAACGAAGAGGATTTGAAAGCAAGGCAGAATTGCAGGAAACAGATTTCAGGAGGTAGATTCGAATCGCCTTTAAAGCACAGGAAAAGCGGCAAAACCTCGACCATGATGCCCTTGGCCAAAAAGGGCGTATACGTTTTTTCCTGAATATATTCAGGAAAAAACGCATACGCCCTTTTTGGCCAACCAAGCAACCTGGAAAGGCAAATCAGCGCTACAAAGAAGTCTCGCTTCCCATCGGTCAAAACGGCCATGCTGAATAATGTGTCAAAACCAGAAATGCAGGACAGGCCATGGCGAAACGGGAGCCTTGCTACGCTGATGGGCGGGATGTAAATTGCCAACAGCCACTCTGGAGAAGTGTACGGTGTGTCCTGAAACCTCTAAAAAACTCAGCTTAGAGAGCATAGGGCACTTCCACTCATGGGCATATAAATTGGGAAAACTAAAAATCAGCAAGACACAGGCACCCCAAAGTTTAGGGCTGCTCTGTTGACAAGAACCTCCACTTCGTTACACCTTAAATATCCCAGGAAAGAGAAAAATGGATAAGGAAGTTGTGGTCCTTATGTACAATGGCATATCACTCAGCCATGAAATTAACGTCATAAGGCTAGTAGCAGCATGATGAGAGGATTTAGGTACGACGATACTAAGTGAAATAAGTCACACAGAAAAAGACACTTATCATAAGATATCACTTAGAGAGGGAATGCAAAAACCGCTACACTTGAACGGAATTACAAAACAGAACAGCGTCACACGTTTAGAAAACACACTATGGCTGTTTAACGGGAAAGGTGAGGTGGGGTGATGCATAAAACAAGGGTTTCAAATTAGCTCAGATACCGTTCCATAAACCCAATATGTAATAGACAAGACCTACTCCTTGCTCAGTGAACTGGACTCAACACCCCCTATTCACCGCCCAAGAAAATATCTGACTAGTAAGAATCTTCAACGCTATGTATTGATATCTCTCTGTAAGTGAGTCAAGTGGGTGTAAAGCGGCATAAACACAGCAGTGAAAAGCAGCTAAACCCCATTATAAAAATCAATTACTTTTAAAAACCCATGAAACAAAGACAGTGAAAGAGAGAGAAATTCTTACAAAATTCGTTCAGCGGCTGTGATGCCACCTGGACTGACCATCTCTAGACCCACAGCTGATTGAGACATAAGGGTGGACACTCTTGGGGCTGAGAGGTTTGGTGAGGTTGGGTGAGCAAACGCAGACCCTTTAAAGTAATACTGCGTGGTATCCATCCCATGGGTCCAAAATCTCCAGGTTCAAGGGCATCTTCCTACATCGAAAACATGCATGAGAAACCCAGAAGATGGTACACCGTGTGATCGGGAAAGGTTTCTAAAACGCACCTCATTTCTCATCTCCTTGTGCTCGGGTTGGCCATTACAGCCGCTTTACTAGCAATCTCCCTCCTTCGAGAATCAGCACCTTTAACCTCCTGTTCTGTACAGGTTGCAATTTGTCCTGAGGATGAACGGGAAGAGTGGGAACCAATGAGAGACTAGGTCTAGGTGTGGAGACAGGCACAGGTCACTCTATTTTCCCATCAGAAAGAAGAATTAACCACAGGCTCAGCCTGCCGCCCGGAAGCAGAACAGGGCCTGAAGCAATCCTGTGCTTTTGCGGCCAGCTCCCAAAAAAGCAAGTTGAAAAATCGAGCTCAGGGGCCCTGCAATTCACAAACCTGCAGAGTTATAAATGATAACTCTCGTCCACAAATATATTGAGGGAAGGCAACGAGGAGGATTTGAAAGCAAGGCAGAATTGCAGGAAACAGATTTCAGGAGGTAGAGTCGAATCGCCTTTAAAGCACAGGAAAAGCGGCAAAACCTCGACCATGATGCCCTTGGCCAAAAAGGGCGTATGCGTTTTTTCCTGAATATATTCAGGAAAAAACGCATACGCCCTTTTTGGCCAACCAAGCAACCTGGAAAGGCAAATCAGCGCTACAAAGAAGTCTCGCTTCCCATCGGTCAAAAGGGCCATGCTGAATAAAGTGTCAAAACCAGAAATGCAGGACAGGCCAAGGAGAAACGGGAGCCTTGCTACGGTGACGGGCGGGATGTAAATTGCGAACAGCCACTCTGGAGAAGTGTACGGTGTGTCCTGAAACATCTAAAAAACTCAGGTTAGAGAGCATAGGGCACTTCCACTCATGGGCGTATAAATTGGGAGAACTAAAAATCAGCAAGACACAGGCACCCCAAAGTTTAGGGCTGCTCTGTTGACAAGAACCTCCACTTCGTTACACCTTAAATATCCCAGGAAAGAGAAAAATGGATAAAGAAGCTGTGGTCCTTATGTACAATGGAATATCACTCAGCCATGAAATCAACGTACTAAGGCTAGTAGCAGCATGATGAGTGGATTTAGGTACGACGATTCTAAGTGAAATAAGTCACACAGAAAAAGACACTTATCATAAGATATCACTTATAGAGGGAATGTAAAAACCGCTACACTTGAACTGAATTACAAAACAGAACAGCGTCACACGTTTAGAAAACACACTATGGCTGTTTAACGGGAAAGGTGAGGTGGGGTGATGCATAAAACAAGGGTTTCAAATTAGCTCAGATACCGTTCCATAAACCCAATATGTAATAGACAAGACCTACTCCTTGCTCAGTGAACTGGACTCAACACCCCCTATTCACCGCCCAAGAAAATATCTGACTAGTAAGAATCTTCAACGCTATGTATTGATATCTCTCTGTAAGTGAGTCAAGTGGGTGTAAAGCGGCATAAACACAGCAGTGAAAAGCAGCTAAACCTCATTATAAAAATCAATTACTTTTAAAAACCCGTGAAACAAAGACAGTGAAAGAGAGAGAAATTCTTACAAAATTCGTTCAGCGGCTGTGATGCCACCTGGACTGACCATCTCTAGACCCACAGCTGATTGAGACATAAGGGTGGACACTCTTGGGGCTGAGAGGTTTGGTGAGGTTGGGTGAGCAAACGCAGACCCTTTAAAGTAATACTGCGTTGTACCCATCCCATGTGTCTCAAATCTCTAGGTTCAAGGGCATCTTCCTACATCAAAAACATGCATGAGAAAGCCAGAAGTTGGTACACCGTGTGATCGGGAAAGGTTTCTAAAACGCACCTCATTTCTCATCTCCTTGTGCTCGGGTTGGCCATTACAGCCGCTTTACTAGCAATCTCCCTCCTTCGAGAATCAGCACCTTCAACCTCCTGTTCCGTACAGGTTGCAATTTGTCCTGAGGATGAACGGGAAGAGGGGGAACCAGTGAGAGACTAGCTCTAGGTGTTGGGACAGGCACAGGTCACTCTATTTTCCCATCAGGAAGAAGAATTAACCACAGGCTCAGCCTGCCGCCCGGAAGCAGAACAGGGCCTGAAGCAATCCTGCGCTTTTGCGGCCAGCTCCCAAAAAAGCGAGTTGAAAAATCGAGCTCAGGGACCCTGCAATTCACAAACCTGCAGAGTTATAAATGATAACTCTCGTCCACAAATATATTGAGGGAAGGCAACGAAGAGGATTTGAAAGCAAGGCAGAATTGCAGGAAAGAGATTTCAGGAGGTAGAGTCGAATCGCCTTTAAAGCACAGGAAAAGCGGCAAAACCTCGACCATGATGCCCTTGACCAAAAAGGGTGTATGCGTTTTTTCCTGAATATATTCAGGAAAAAACGCATACGCCCTTTTTGGCCAACCAAGCAACCTGGAAAGGCAAATCAGCGCTACAAAGAAGTCTCGCTTCCCATCGGTCAAAAGGGCCATGCTGAATAAAGCGTCAAAACCAGAAATGCAGGACAGGCCATGGAGAAACGGGAACCTTACTACGCTGATGGGCGGGATGTAAATTGCCAACAGCCACTCTGGAGAAGTGTACGGTGTTTCCTGAAACATCTAAAAAACTCAGCATAGAGACCATAAGGCACTTCCACTCATGGGCGTATAAATTGGGAAAACTAAAAATCAGCAAGACACAGGCACCCCAAAGTTTAGGGCTGCTCTGTTGACAAGAACCTCCACTTCGTTACACCTTAAATATCCCAGGAAAGAGAAAAATGGATAAGGAAGTTGTGGTCCTTATGTACAATGACATATCACTCAGCCATGAAATTAACGTCCTAAGGCTAGTAGCAGCATGATGAGAGGATTTAGGTACGACGATTCTAAGTGAAATAAGTCACACAGAAAAAGACACTTATCATAAGATATCACTTAGAGAGGGAATGCAAAAACCGGTACACTTGAACTGAATTACAAAACAGAACAGCGTCACACGTTTAGAAGACACACTATGGCTGCTTAACGGGAAAGGTGAGGTGGGTGATGCATAAAACAAGGGTTTCAAATTAGCTCAGATACCGTTCCATAAACCCAATATGTAATAGACAAGACCTACTCCTTGCTCAGTGAACTGGACTCAACACCCCCTGTTCACCGCCCAAATATATATCTGACTAGTAAGAATCTTAAAACCAATGTATTGATATCCCTCTGTAAGTGAGTCAAGTGGGTGTAAAGCAGCATAAACACAGCAGTGAAAAGCAGCTAAACCCCATTATAAAAATCAATTACTTTTAAAAACCCGTGAAACAAAGACAGTGAAAGAGAGAGAAATTCTTACAAAATTCGTTCAGGGGCTGTGATGCCACCTGGATTGACCATATCTAGACCCACAGCTGATTGAGACATAAGGGTGGACACTCTTGGGGCTGAGAGGTTTGGTGAGGTTGGGTGAGCAAACACAGACCCTTTAAAGTAATACTGTGTGGTACCCATCTCATGGTTCCCAAATCTCCAGGTTCAAGGGCATCTTCCTACATCGAAAACATGCATGAGAAACCCAGAAGATGGTACACCGTGTGATCGGGAAAGGTTTCTAAAACTCACCTCATTTCTCATCTCCTTGTGCTCGGGTTCGCCATTCCAGCCGCGTTAGCAGCAATCTCCCTCCGTGGAGAATCAGCACCTTTAACCTCCTGTTCCGTACAGGTTGCAATTTGTCCTGAGGATGAACGGGAAGAGGGGGAACCAATGAGAGACTAGGTCTAGGTGTTGGGACAAGCACAGGTCACTCTATTTTCCCATCAGGAAGAAGAATTAACCACAGGCTCAGCCTGCCGCCCGGAACCAGAATAGGGCCTGAAGCAATCCTACGCTTTAGTGGCCAACTCCGAAGAAAGCGAGTTGAAAAATGGAGCTCAGGGGCACTGCAATTCACAGACCTGCAGAGTTAGAAATGATAACTCTCGTCCACAAATATATTGAGGGAAGGCAACGAAGAGGATTTGAAAGCAAGGCAGAATTGCAGGAAACAGATTTCAGGAGGTAGATTCGAATCGCCTTTAAAGCACAGGAAAAGCGGCAAAACCTCGACCATGATGCCCTTGGCCAAAAAGGGCGTATACGTTTTTTCCTGAATATATTCAGGAAAAAACGCATACGCCCTTTTTGGCCAACCAAGCAACCTGGAAAGGCAAATCAGCGCTACAAAGAAGTCTCGCTTCCCATCGGTCAAAACGGCCATGCTGAATAATGTGTCAAAACCAGAAATGCAGGACAGGCCATGGCGAAACGGGAGCCTTGCTACGCTGATGGGCGGGATGTAAATTGCCAACAGCCACTCTGGAGAAGTGTACGGTGTGTCCTGAAACCTCTAAAAAACTCAGCTTAGAGAGCATAGGGCACTTCCACTCATGGGCATATAAATTGGGAAAACTAAAAATCAGCAAGACACAGGCACCCCAAAGTTTAGGGCTGCTCTGTTGACAAGAACCTCCACTTCGTTACACCTTAAATATCCCAGGAAAGAGAAAAATGGATAAGGAAGTTGTGGTCCTTATGTACAATGGCATATCACTCAGCCATGAAATTAACGTCATAAGGCTAGTAGCAGCATGATGAGAGGATTTAGGTACGACGATTCTAAGTGAAATAAGTCACACAGAAAAAGACACTTATCATAAGATATCACTTAGAGAGGGAATGCAAAAACCGCTACACTTGAACGGAATTACAAAACAGAACAGCGTCACACGTTTAGAAAACACACTATGGCTGTTTAACGGGAAAGGTGAGGTGGGGTGATGCATAAAACAAGGGTTTCAAATTAGCTCAGATACCGTTCCATAAACCCAATATGTAATAGACAAGACCTACTCCTTGCTCAGTGAACTGGACTCAACACCCCCTATTCACCGCCCAAGAAAATATCTGACTAGTAAGAATCTTCAACGCTATGTATTGATATCTCTCTGTAAGTGAGTCAAGTGGGTGTAAAGCGGCATAAACACAGCAGTGAAAAGCAGCTAAACCCCATTATAAAAATCAATTACTTTTAAAAACCCATGAAACAAAGACAGTGAAAGAGAGAGAAATTCTTACAAAATTCGTTCAGCGGCTGTGATGCCACCTGGACTGACCATCTCTAGACCCACAGCTGATTGAGACATAAGGGTGGACACTCTTGGGGCTGAGAGGTTTGGTGAGGTTGGGTGAGCAAACGCAGACCCTTTAAAGTAATACTGCGTGGTATCCATCCCATGGGTCCAAAATCTCCAGGTTCAAGGGCATCTTCCTACATCGAAAACATGCATGAGAAACCCAGAAGATGGTACACCGTGTGATCGGGAAAGGTTTCTAAAACGCACCTCATTTCTCATCTCCTTGTGCTCGGGTTGGCCATTACAGCCGCTTTACTAGCAATCTCCCTCCTTCGAGAATCAGCACCTTTAACCTCCTGTTCTGTACAGGTTGCAATTTGTCCTGAGGATGAACGGGAAGAGTGGGAACCAATGAGAGACTAGGTCTAGGTGTGGAGACAGGCACAGGTCACTCTATTTTCCCATCAGAAAGAAGAATTAACCACAGGCTCAGCCTGCCGCCCGGAAGCAGAACAGGGCCTGAAGCAATCCTGTGCTTTTGCGGCCAGCTCCCAAAAAAGCAAGTTGAAAAATCGAGCTCAGGGGCCCTGCAATTCACAAACCTGCAGAGTTATAAATGATAACTCTCGTCCACAAATATATTGAGGGAAGGCAACGAGGAGGATTTGAAAGCAAGGCAGAATTGCAGGAAACAGATTTCAGGAGGTAGAGTCGAATCGCCTTTAAAGCACAGGAAAAGCGGCAAAACCTCGACCATGATGCCCTTGGCCAAAAAGGGCGTCTGCGTTTTTTCCTGAATATATTCAGGAAAAAACGCAGACGCCCTTTTTGGCCAACCAAGCAACCTGGAAAGGCAAATCAGCGCTACAAAGAAGTCTCGCTTCCCATCGGTCAAAAGGGCCATGCTGAATAAAGTGTCAAAACCAGAAATGCAGGACAGGCCATGGAGAAACGGGAGCCTTGCTACGCTGATGGGCGGGATGTAAATTGCCAACAGCCACTCTGGAGAAGTGTACGGTGTGTCCTGAAACCTCTAAAAAACTCAGCTTAGAGAGCATAGGGCACTTCCACTCATGGGCATATAAATTGGGAAAACTAAAAATCAGCAAGACACAGGCACCCCAAAGTTTAGGGCTGCTCTGTTGACAAGAACCTCCACTTCGTTACACCTTAAATATCCCAGGAAAGAAAAAAATGGATAAAGAAGTTGTGGTCCTTATGTACAATGGAATATCACTCAGCCAGGAAATCAACGTCATAAGGCTAGTAGCAGCATGATGAGTGGATTTAGGTACGACGATTCTAAGTGAAATAAGTCAACCAGAAAACGACACTTATCATAAGATATCACTTATAGAGGGAATGTAAAAACCGCTACACTTGAACTGAATTACAAAACAGAACAGAGACACACGTTTACAAAACACACTATGGCTGCTTAACGGGAAAGGTGAGGTCGGGTGAGGCTGAAAACAAGGGTTTCAAATTAGCTCAGATACCGTTCCATAAACCCAATATGTAATAGACAAGACCTACTCCTTGCTCAGTGAACTGGACTCAACACCCCCTGTTCACCGCCCAAATATATATCTGACTAGTAAGAATCTTAAAACCAATGTATTGATATCCCTCTGTAAGTGAGTCAAGTGGGTGTAAAGCGGCATAAACACAGCAGTGAAAAGCAGCTAAACCCCATTATAAAAATCAATTACTTTTAAAAACCCGTGAAACAAAGACAGTGAAAGAGAGAGAAATTCTTACAAAATTCGTTCAGGGGCTGTGATGCCACCTGGATTGACCATCTCTAGACCCACAGCTGATTGAGACATAAGGGTGGACACTCTTGGGGCTGAGAGGTTTGGTGAGGTTGGGTGAGCAAACGCAGACCCTTTAAAGTAATACTGCGTGGTATCCATCCCATGGGTCCAAAATCTCCAGGTTCAAGGGCATCTTCCTACATCGAAAACATGCATGAGAAACCCAGAAGATGGTATACCGTGTGATCGGGAAAGGTTTCTAAAACGCACCTCATTTCTCATCTCCTTGTGCTCGGGTTGGCCATTACAGCCGCTTTACTAGCAATCTCCCTCCTTCGAGAATCAGCACCTTTAACCTCCTGTTCCGTACAGGTTGCAATTTGTCCTGAGGATGAACGGGAAGAGGGGGAACCAGTGAGAGACTAGCTCTAGGTGTTGGGACAGGCACAGGTCACTCTATTTTCCCATCAGGAAGAAGAATTAACCACAGGCTCAGCCTGCCGCCCGGAAGCAGAACAGGGCCTGAAGCAATCCTGCGCTTTTGCGGCCAGCTCCCAAAAAAGCGAGTTGAAAAATCGAGCTCAGGGGCACTGCAATTCACAAACCTGCAGAGTTATAAATGATAACTCTCGTCCACAAATATATTGAGGGAAGGCAACGAGGAGGATTTGAAAGCAAGGCAGAATTGCAGGAAACAGATTTCAGGAGGTAGATTCGAATCGCCTTTAAAGCACAGGAAAAGCGGCAAAACCTCGACCATGATGCCCTTGGCCAAAAAGGGCGTATGCGTTTTTTCCTGAATATATTCAGGAAAAACCGCATACGCCCTTTTTGGCCAACCAAGCAACCTGGAAAGGCAAATCAGCGCTACAAAGAAGTCTCGCTTCCCATCGGTCAAAAGGGCCATGCTGAATAAAGCGTCAAAACCAGAAATGCAGGACAGGCCATGGAGAAACGGGAGCCTTACTACGCTGATGGGCGGGATGTAAATTGCCAACAGCCACTCTGGAGAAGTGTACGGTATTTCCTGAAACATCTAAAAAACTCAGCATAGAGAGCATAAGGCACTTCCACTCATGGGCGTATAAATTGGGAAAACTAAAAATCAGCAAGACACAGGCACCCCAAAGTTTAGGGCTGCTCTGTTGACAAGAACCTCCACTTCGTTACACCTTAAATATCCCAGGAAAGAGAAAAATGGATAAGGAAGTTGTGGTCCTTATGTACAATGGCATATCACTCAGCCATGAAATTAACGTCATAAGGCTAGTAGCAGCATGATGAGAGGATTTAGGTACGACGATTCTAAGTGAAATAAGTCACACAGAAAAAGACACTTATCATAAGATATCACTTAGAGAGGGAATGCAAAAACCGCTACACTTGAACGGAATTACAAAACAGAACAGCGTCACACGTTTAGAAGACACACTATGGCTGCTTAACGGGAAAGGTGAGGTGGGTGATGCATAAAACAAGGGTTTCAAATTAGCTCAGATACCGTTCCATAAACCCAATATGTAATAGACAAGATCTACTCCTTGCTCAGTGAACTGGACTCAACACCCCCTGTTCATCGCCCAAGAATATATCTGACTAGTAAGAATCTTAAAACCAATGTATTGATATCCCTCTGTAAGTGAGTCAAGTGGGTGTAAAGCGGCATAAACACAGCAGTGAAAAGCAGCTAAACCCCATTATAAAAATCAATTACTTTTAAAAACCCGTGAAACAAAGACAGTGAAAGAGAGAGAAATTCTTACAAAATTCGTTCAGGGGCTGTGATGCCACCTGGATTGACCATCTCTAGACCCACAGCTGATTGAGACATAAGGGTGGACACTCTTGGGGCTGAGAGGTTTGGTGAGGTTAGGTGAGCAAACGCAGACCCTTTAAAGTAATACTGCGTGGTATCCATCCCATGGGTCCAAAATCTCCAGGTTCAAGGGCATCTTCCTACATCGAAAACATGCATGAGAAACCCAGAAGATGGTACACCGTGTGATCGGGAAAGGTTTCTAAAACGCACCTCATTTCTCATCTCCTTGTGCTCGGGTTGGCCATTACAGCCGCTTTACTAGCAATCTCCCTCCTTCGAGAATCAGCACCTTTAACCTCCTGTTCCGTATAGGTTGCAATTTGTCCTGAGGATGAACGGGAAGAGGGGGAACCAGTGAGAGACTAGCTCTAGGTGTTGGGACAGGCACAGGTCACTCTATTTTCCCATCAGGAAGAAGAATTAACCACAGGCTCAGCCTGCCGCCCGGAAGCAGAACAGAGCCTGAAGCAATCCTGCACTTTTGCGGCCAGCTCCCAAGAAAGCGAGTTGAAAATTGGAGCTCAGGGGCACTGCAATTCACAAACCTGCAGAGTTATAAATGATAACTCTCGTCCCCAAATATATTGAGGGAAGGCAACGAAGAGGATTTGAAAGCAAGGCAGAATTGCAGGAAACAGATTTCAGGAGGTAGATTCGAATCGCCTTTAAAGCACAGGAAAAGCGGCAAAACCTCGACCATGATGCCCTTGGCCAAAAAGGGCGTATGCGTTTTTTCCTGAATATATTCAGGAAAAAACGCATACGCCCTTTTTGGCCAACCAAGCAACCTGGAAAGGCAAATCAGCGCTACAAAGAAGTCTCGCTTCCCATCGTTCAAAAGGGCCATGCTGAATAAAGTGTCAAAACCAGAAATGCAGGACAGGCCAAGGAGAAACGGGAGCCTTGCTACGGTGACGGGCGGGATGTAAATTGCGAACAGCCACTCTGGAGAAGTGTACGGTGTGTCCTGAAACATCTAAAAAACTCAGGTTAGAGAGCATAGGGCACTTCCACTCATGGGCGTATAAATTGGGAGAACTAAAAATCAGCAAGACACAGGCACCCCAAAGTTTAGGGCTGCTCTGTTGACAAGAACCTCCACTTCGTTACACCTTAAATATCCCAGGAAAGAGAAAAATGGATAAGGAAGTTGTGGTCCTTATGTACAATGGCATATCACTCAGCCATGAAATTAACGTCATAAGGCTAGTAGCAGCATGATGAGAGGATTTAGGTACGACGATTCTAAGTGAAATAAGTCACACAGAAAAAGACACTTATCATAAGATATCACTTAGAGAGGGAATGTAAAAACCGCTACACTTGAACTGAATTACAAAACAGAACAGCGTCACACGTTTAGAAAACACACTATGGCTGCTTAACGGGAAAGGTGAGGTGGGGTGATGCTTAAAACAAGGGTTTCAAATTAGCTCAGATACCGTTCCATAAACCCAATATGTAATAGACAAGACCTACTCCTTGCTCAGTGAACTGGACTCAACACCCCCTATTCACCGCCCAAGAAAATATCTGACTAGTAAGAATCTTAAAACCAATGTACTGATATCTCTCTGTAAATGAGTCAAGTGGGTGTAAAGCGGCATAAACACAGCAGTGAAAAGCAGCTAAACCCCATTATAAAAATCAATTACTTTTAAAATCCCGTGAAACAAAGACAGTGAAAGAGAGAGAAATTCTAACAAAATTCGTTCAGGGGCTGTGATGCCACCTGGATTGACCATCTCTAGACCCACAGCTGATTGAGACATAAGGGTGGACACTCTTGGGGCTGAGAGGTTTGGTGAGGTTGGGTGAGCAAACGCAGACCCTATAAAGTAATACTGCCTGGTACCCATCCCATGGGTCCCAAATCTCCAGGTTCAAGGGCATCTTCCTACATCGAAAACATGCATGAGAAAGCCAGAAGATGGTACACCGTGTGATCGGGAAAGGTTTCTAAAACGCACCTCATTTCTCATCTCCTTATGCTCGGGTTCTCCATTTCAGCCGCTTTACTAGCAATCTCCCTCCTTGGAGAATCAGCACCTTTAACCTCCTGTTCCGTATAGGTTGCAATTTGTCCTGAGGATGAACGGGAAGAGGGGGAACCAATGAGAGACTAGCTCTAGGTGTTGGGACAGGCACAGGTCACTCTATTTTCCCATCAGGAAGAAGAATTAACCACAGGCTCAGCCTGCCCCCCGGAACCACAATAGGGCCTGATGCAATCCTGCGCTTTTGCGGCCAGCTCCCAAGAAAGCGAGTTGAATAATGGAGCTCAGGGGCACTGCTTTCACAAACCTGCAGTTATAAATGATAACTCTCGTCCACATATATATTGAGGGAAGGCAACGAAGAGGATTTGAAAGCAAGGCAGAATTGCAGGAAACAGATTTCAGGGGGTAGATTCCAATCGCCTTTAAATCACATGAAAAGCGGCAAAACGTCGACAATGATGCCCTTGGCCAAAAAGTGCGTAGGCGTTTTTTTCCTGAATATATTCAGGAAAAAACGCCTACGCACTTTTTCGCCAACCAAGCAACCTGGACAGGCAAATCAGCGCTACAAAGAAGTCTCACTTCCCATCGGTCAAAAGGGCCATGCTGAATAAAGTGTCAAAACCAGAAATGCAGAAAATGTCATGGAGAAATGGGAGCCTTGCTACGCTGATGGGCAGGATGTAAACCGAGAACTGCCACTCTGGCGAAGTGCACGGTGTGTTGTGAGACATCTACAAAACACAGCTTAGAGAGCATAGGGCACTTCCCTTCGTGGGCGTATAAAATGGGAAAACTAAAAATCAGCAAGATACACGCACCCCAAATTTAGGGCTGCCCTGTTGACAAGAACCTCCACTTCAGTACACCTTAAATATGCCAGGATAGAGAAAAATGGATAAAGAAATTGTGGTACTTATGTATAATGGAATATCACTTAGCCATGAAATCAATATCATACGGCTAGTAGCAGCATGGTGAGTGGATCTAGGTACGATGTTTCTAAGTGAAATAAGTCACACAGAAAAAGACACTTATCATAAGATATCACTTATAGAGGGTAAGTAAAAATCGCTACAGATTACCTCATTACAGAACAGAACAGAGTCACACATTTAGAAAACACTGGATGGCTGCTTAACTGGAAAGGTGAGGTGGGGTGTGGCATAAAACAAGGGTTTGAAATTAGCACACATACCGTTCCATAAACCAAATATGTAACAGACAAGACCTACCCCTTGCTCAGTGAACTGGACTCAACACCCCCTATTCACCGCCCAAGAATATATCTGACTAGTAAGAATCTTAAAACCTATGTATTGATATCTCTCTGTAACTGAATCAAGTGGGTGTAAAGCGGCATAAACACAGCAGTGAAAATCAGCTAAACCCCATTATAAAAATAAATTACCAAAAGAACTCCAACAGAGACAGTGAAAGAGAGAGAAATTCGTACAAAGTTCGTTCAGGGGCAGTGAAGCAACCTGAATCGACCATATCTAGACCCACAGCTGGAATAGACATAAGGCTGGACACTCTTGGGGCTGAGAGGATTGGTGAGGTTGGGTGAGCAAACGCAGACCCTTTAAAGTAATACTGCATGGTACCCATTCTATGGGTCCCAAATCTCCAGGTTCAAGGGAATCTTCCTACAGCGGAAACATGCATGGGAAACCCAGTGGATGTTATACAGTGTGATCGAGAAAGGTTTCTGAAACGAACCTCATTTCTCATCTCCTTGTGCTCGGCTTCGCCATTCCAGCCGCTTTACTAACAATCTCCCCACTTGGAGAGTCAGCACGTTTAACCTCCTGTTTCGTACAGGTTGCAGTTTGTCCTGAGGATGAATGGGAAGAGGGGGAACCCATGAGAGGCTAGCTCTAGGTGTTGGGACAGGCACAGGTCACTCTAATTTCCATCAGGAAGAAGAATTAACCACAGGCTCAGCCTGCCCCACGGAACCAGAATAGGGCCTTAAGCAATCGTGCGCTTTTGCGGCCAGCTTCCAAAAAAGCGAGTTGAAAAATGGAGCTCAGGGGCACTGCAATTCACAATCCTGTAGAGTTATAAATGGTAACTCTCGTCCAAAAATATACTGAAGGAAGGCAACGAAGAGGATTTGAAAGCAAGGCAGAATTGCAGGAAACTTATATAGTTTATATGTTAAGTGTTTATATACATTTAACATACATTAGCCTATTTAGGTTAGCCCCGTAATCCTAATGTTTCCATCCTTCCACCTTTCATTTTGGTTAACCATTAGTTTGTTTTATAAGTCTGTGAGTGTCTTTTTCTGTGGAAGTATGTTCATTGGTAGCAATCTTAGGATAACTTGTATAAATGATATCATAGGATATTTGTCATTCCCTTTTGACTTACTTTACCTAATATGATTATTTCTAGGCTCATTTTTAATCCTGAAAACGGCACTCTTCGTTTTCTTCCCGAGGCTACTATTCCATTCTGTACATATACCTCTTCTTCTTTGCCAGTTCATCTGTTTATGGACCTTTTTTTTGCTTCCATGTCTTGGCTATTTCAATATTGCTGCAGTGCACATTTGCCTGCCTCTGTCTTTCCGATTCTGGTGGTCTTAGATTATAGGCCCAAAACGTGCCCTCCCACGTCATCTGGTAGCTCAATTTTTACCTTTTAAAGCAGCTCCATTCAGTTTTTGTGAGTGCTGTTACCACTTTACATCCCACCAGCTGCTAGAAGGTACAAGGTTCTCTAAAACCCCTTCAGCATTTACAGTTTGTAGACGTTTTGCTGATGGTCCTTTGACTGGTGTGAGCTGAAACCTTTTTGGAGGCTGGATTTGAATGTGGCTAACAATTCCTTATACTGAGCTTTAGGCATGTCCTTTTTTTCTTTTCCTCTTTTTTTTTAGAGTGAGTACAACTTCTCTCTTCATATTGACTTCTTGAAAAATTTGTCATGTGTTGAATTTTCTTGCCTATTCCCTACCCCAGGGCATTTTTTGAGGGGAGGTGTCATTTACAGCCCTGCAGTCCTTGTGACTCTTAAGCAACCATTAGCACTGCGTTTAAAGCTGCTGTTGTGAGAAACAGCCACAAGGCGGCAGCATTATTACGTTCTCAACCCTTGTTACTAGGGCAACAGAGTCTTCCTGGAGGTAGTGTTCCGAGGTTGTATATTAGAGAGGAATGTGCGGGGACAAGCCCCCAGATTTCAGGGGGTAGATACGAATCGCCTTTAGAGCACATGAAAAGCGGCAAAACGTCGACAATGATGCACTTGGCCAAAAAGGGCGTATGCGTTTTTTCCTGAATATATTCAGGAAAAAACGCATACGCCCTTTTTGGCCAACCAAGCAAGCCGGAAAGGCAAATCAGCACTACAAATAAGTCTCACTTCCCATCCGTCCAAAGGCCATCCAAAACAGTGTAAAAACCAGAAGTGCAGGACAGGCCAGGGAGAAAAGGGAGCCTCGTTAGGCTGATGGGAGGGATGTAAATTGCCAACGGCCACTCTGGAGAAGTGCATGGTGTTTCCTAAAATATCTAAAAAGCACAGCTAGAGAGCGTAGGGCCCTTCCACTCGTGGGCGTATAAAATGGGAAAACTAAAAATCAACAAGACACAGGCACCCCAAACTTTAGGCCTACTCTGTTTACAAGAACCTCCAGTTCAGTACACCTTAAATATGCCAGGATAGAGAAAAATGGATAAAGAAGTGTGGTACTTAGGTACAATGGAATATCACTCACCCATGAAATCAATGTCATATGGCTACCAGCAGCATGATGAGTGGATTTAGGTACGACAATTCTAAGTGAAATAAGTCACACAGAAAAAGACACTTATCATAAGATATCACTTATAGAGGGAAAGTAAAAATCGCTACACATGACCTGATTACAAAACAGAACAGAGTCACACATTTAGAAAACACTGGATGGCTGCTTAACTGGAAAGGTGAGTTGGGGTGAGGCATAAAACAAGGGTTTGAAATTAGCACACATACCCTTCCATAAACCAAATATGTAACAGACAACACCTACCCCTTGCTCAGTGAACTGGACTCAACGCCCCCTATTCACCACACAAGAGTATATCGGACTAGTAAGAATCTTCAAACCTATGTATTGATATCTCTCTGTAAGTGAGTCAAGTGGGTGTAAAGCGGCATAAACACAGCAGTGAAAATCAGCTAAACCCCATTATAAAAATAGATTACAAAAAAACCCCCAACAAAGACAGTGAAAGAGAGAGAAATTCGTACAAAGTTCGTTCAGGGGCAGTGAAGCATCCTGGATCGACCATATCTAGACCCACAGCTGGATTAGACATAAGGCTGGACACTCTTGGGGCTGAGAGGATTGGTGAGGTTGGGTGAGCAAACGCCTACCCTTTAAAGTAACAGTGCGTGGTACCCATTCTATGGGTCCCAAATCTCCAGGTTCAAGGGAATCTTCTTACAGCGAAAAAATGCATGGGAAACCCAGTGGATGGTATACAGTGTGATCGGGAAAGGTTTCTGAAACGCACCTCATTCCTCATCTCCTGGTGCTCAGGTTCGCCATTCCAGCCGCGTTACTAGCAATCTCCCTCCTTGGAGAATCAGCACCTTTAACCTCCTGTGTCGTACACGTTGCAATTTGTCCTGAGGATGAACGGGAAGAGGGGGAACCAATGAGAGACTAGCTCTAGGTGTTGGGACAGGCACAGGTCACTCTATTTTCCCATCAGGAAGAAGAATTAACCACAGGCTCAGCCTGCCCCACGGAACCAGAATAGTGCCTGAAGCCATCCTGCCGGTTTGCGGCCAGCTCCCAAATAAGCGATTTGGAGAATGGAGCTCAGGAGCACGGCAATTCACAATTCTGCAGAGTTATAAATGATCACTCTCGTCTAAAATTGTATTGAGGTAAGGCAACGAAGAGGATCTCAAAGCAAGACAGAATTGAAGGAAACAGTTTTTCACAGATAGATTGGACTCGCCTTTAAAGCACATTGAAATTCCGCAGAACTTCGACAATGATGCAGTTGGCCAAAAAGGGCGTCTGCGTTCTTTCCTGAATAAATTTTGGAAAAAACGCAGATGCTCTTTTTGGCCACCTAAACAAGCGGGCAATGCAAATCAGCATTACAAAAATGTCTCACTTGGCATTGGTCAAAAGGCCCATGCTGAAAAAGTGTAAAACCCAGAAATGCAGGACAGGCCATGGAGAAAAGGCAGCCTTGTTTTGCTGATCGGCGGGATGTAAATTGACACCAGCCACTCTTGAGAAGTGTATGCTGTATCTTAAAACTTCTAAAAAACAGAGCTACAGAGCATACAGCACTTCCCCTCATGGGCGTATATCTTGGGAAAACCAAAAAATCGACAAGACACAGGCACCCCAAAGTTTAGGGCTGCTCTGTTTAGAAATGCCTCGATTTGGGTACAACTTACATGTCCTTGGAAGGAAAAAATGGATAAAGAAGATGTGGTACTTATGTACGATGGAATATTACTCAGCAATTAAATCAATGAAATAAGGCCAGTGGCATCAACTCGTGGAGACTGAGGTACGATCATTCTAAGTGACATAAGTCAGACATAAAAAGAGACTTATCATAAGGTATCACTTATAGATAGTATCTAAAAATGCCTTCACATGAACGCAATTACAAAACAGAAACGGAGTCACACATTTAGAAAACACACTTATGGCTGCTAAAGGAGAAAGGTGGGGCGGGGTGATGCATAAACCAGGAGGTTGAAATTAGCACAGATATGGTTCCATAAAGAAAATAGGTATTCGACAGGACCTACTCTATAGCTCAAAGAGCTGGACTCAGCACACTGTTGTCACCAGAAAAGGATATATAAGACTGGTAAGACTCTGCAAAAGAATTTACTGATGTCTCTCTTTAAGTGAATCAAGTGGATAGATGTAGAGCAGGAAGAAACACAGTATTGAAAATCAGCTATACCCCATTATAAAATTAAATAACAAGAACAAAATAAAGACAGTGAGAGAGAGAGAAATTCTTACAAAATTTGTTCAAGGGCTGTGATGCAACCTGGACTGACCATATCTAGACACAGAGCTGGATGGGACCTAAGGCTCTACACTCGTTGGTCTGAGAGGCTTCGTGAGGATGGGACAGCAAATGCAGCACTTTTAGAGTAATACTGCCTGGCCCCCATTCCATGGGTCCCATATCTCCAGGTGCAGGGGACCCTTCCTACAGCTAAAACATGCATGGCACATCCAGAGGATGGTACACCGTCTGATCGGGAAGAGTTTGGAAAAGTCACCTCATCTCCACGTCTCCTGGTATTCGGGTTCCCCAGCTCCTTTCCTTAGAGTCTCCCCACTTTGGGAAGGCAGCACACTCAACAGCCGGTTTTGCACGGCTTGGAATTTTCCGGTGAAGAAGGGGAATGGCGGGATGGAATGAGACACAAGCCTTAGATGTTTGGACAGGCATATGCCACTCTAGTTTCCTACCTGGAAGAAGAATTTCCCTATCCTTCAGGTGCCCCAGTAACTGGAATGGGTCTGTAGAAATCCTGCCCCTTTGTGTCTGCTTCCCTAAACAAGTTGAAAACCGGTGCTCAGGGGCACTGCAATTCACAAACATGCAGGGTTGTAATTGACACCTCTAATGGAGTCATTTCTTGAGCCAAGTATTCGTAAAGGCCTTGTAAGCAAGGCAGAATTGCAAGAAAGGGATTTCAAGGGGTAGTTTGCACTCGTCATTAAAGCACATGCAAAGCTGCTGAACATCGCCAATGATGCAGTTTGCCAAAAAGGCCGTATGCGTTATTCCTTAATCTATTCAGGAAAAACCCTTACTCCATTTTTGGCCAACAAAACAGGCGGGCAATGTAAATTAATACTACAAAGAGATATCACTTCGCACCAGTCAGAATGGCCAACCTCACAAACTGTAAAACCTGAAATGCAGGACAGGGCGTGGAGAAAAGGGAACCCTGACAAGCTGATGGTGGGAATGTAAATTGCTAACAGCCACTCTGGAGAAGTGGGTGGTGATTCCTTAAAAATCTAAAAACCAGAGCTTCAGAGCATATGGCGCTTCCACTCCTGGGCCTGTATCTTGGAAAAAACGTAAATTGACAGGACCCAGGCACTCTAAAATTTATCCAGCCCTGTTTACAAGAGCCTCTACTCGGAAGCTACCTAAAAGTCCTTGGAAGGAAGAACAGATAAAGAAATTATGGTAGATATGTACAATGGAATATTACTCAGCCATGAAGTGAATGAAATAAGGCCATTTAGGGCCACTCAGAAGGACCTACATACATTCATACTAAGTGTCATAAATCAGGCAATGAAAAATATCATATGATATTACTTATCGGTGGAATCTAAAAATTGATAGAAAGGTACTATCTTACAACACAGAAACAGAGTCCCAGACTTAGAACACAAACTTATGGTTACCAAACTGGAAAGGTGTGTTGGAGGCATAAATCATGAGGTTGGAGTTAGTATATACATATTTACAGAGAGAAAACTTGTAATCAACATGGACCTGCTGTAGAGCACTTGGAACTCTTCTCAACACCCTTTAGTAACCTCAATGGGAAAATAATTCTAAAAAGAATATATAGTTATCTCTGTATAAATGAATCATGTTGGTGTATGTCAAAAATGAACACAACATGATAAATCAACTATATACTCCATTATAAATTTAAAATTAAATTAAAGAAAAATGATCACTAAATTTGTTTAGTCACAGTGAACGTACTAGTGTCACATCCCTGGACACAGACACAATTTGGTCCCAAGGCTGGACTGTTGTGGGCCTGAGGACCTCGGGAGGATATGCCAGCTAATTCGCCCCCCTTGAACATGTAGTACCTGGTCCCCTCTGCATGGGATCACTATCTCCAGATCTAAGTGTGCCCTCATACTACTAAACCAACCCTCTGACACCCAAAGGATGGTGGACTCTCTGGGCTGGATGACACTTGGAAAATCACCTGCTCTCAACATATCCTGGTGTTTGGGTTCCGACCTCCCGACTCCTTCGTAAGGGTCATCCCACTCTACAAGACAGCACCCTCAACAGGTGATTTTGCAGGGGTTTATACTTGTTCGGGGGATGAAGGGTAAGGGGGAAGAAGGAATGGGACAGAAGCCCTTACATGTTTGGTCAGGCACATTCCACTCTAATTTAATACCCAAGAACAGGACTTGCCCTACATCTAAGGTTGTGTCAGTAACCAGAGAGGGACAGTAGAAATCCTGCCGCCTTCTGTTTCCCATAACAACAATTCTAAAACTGGACCTTATATGCACTTCATATTCACAATGCCTGGGGAGCTGTAAATGACAACAGCCCTCAAAAAATGTCTTGGGGTAGGAAATCGAAGTAGACTTCAAAACAAGGCAACCTTTCAATAACCCTTTTTCAAGGGATAAATCTTACTGACACTGTTCAAAAAAAAGCACATATGAAGATACTCACCATTGCTTTATGTTAGACAAATGCAAATCAGATGTACAAAGAAGTATCACCTGGAACCACTCAGAATAGCCATCGTCACAATGTCTACAAACAAGAAATGCTTCAGAGGGTGTGGAAAAAAGAGAAACCTACTACTTATTTTTTTTTTTTTAATCTGCGTTGGGTCTTCGTTGCTGCGCGCGGCTTTTCTATAGTTGCAGCAAGCGGGGGCTACTCATCGTTGTGGTACTAAGCCTTCTCTTTGTGGTGGCTTCTCTTGTTGTGGAGCACAAGCTGTAGGCACACAGGCTTCAGTAGTTGTGGCTCGTGGGCTCTAGAGCGCAGACTGAGTAGTTGTGGTGCACGGGCTTACTTGTTCTGTGGCATGTGAGATCTTCCCGGGCCAGGGCTCGAACCTGTGTCCCCTGAACTGGCAGGCAGATTCTTAACCACTGCGCCACCAATTCTATGCTATCGGTGGCAATGCCAATTGGTAACAGCCACTATGGAGCACAGAATGGAGGTTACCAGAGTAAGGGGAGGTGGGAGGGATAAATTGGAAATTGGGATTGACATATACACACCACTATATATAAAAGAGATAACAAATAAGGGCTTACTGTATAGCACAGGGAACTCTACTCAATACTCTGTAATGACCTGTATGGGAAAGGAATCCAAAAAGGATTGGATATATGTATAACTGCTTCACTGTGCTGTGCAGCAGAAAGTAACACAACATTGTAAATCAACTCTATTCCAAAAAAATTGAAATTGAAATGAAATGAAGTAAAATAAAATAAAATACAGCTACCAGATGATCCAGCAAGTTCACTCCTGTGTGCATATCTGGAGGAAAGCATAAATCGAAAAGACACATCTTCCCCAATGTTCACTGCAACACTCTTTACAATAGCGAAGACATGGAAGCAACCAAAATGTCCATCAACATATGAATATAGGTAAAGAATATGTGATACATATATATAATGGAATATGACTCAGCCATAAAATAGAAGAAAATAATGCCAGTTGCAGTAACATGGATGGACCTAGAGATGATTGTACTAAGTGAAGTAAGTCAGACAGAGTAAGACAAATATTGGATGATATCACTTCTAGGTGGAAGCTAAAAATTGATACAAATGAACTAACTTACAAAACAGAGGCAGACTCACAGACTTGGAAAACAAACTTATGGTTACCAAAGGGGAGAGGTGGGGGGTAGGGATAAATCAGGAGCTTGGGGTAAACATACGAATACTATTATATATAACAGATAAGCAACAAGGACCTACTGTATAGCACAGGGAGCTCTACTCAGTATTCTGGGAATACCGTTAACAGAAAAGAATCTGAAAAAGAATGAATATATGCATATGTGTAACTGAATCACTTGCTGTGCAGATGAAATGAACACAACATTGAAAATCAACTATACTCCAATAAAATTTAAATTTCAAAATAAAGAAAATCACCTATATTTCAAAAGAAAAAAAAAAAAAAAAGAATTCCCATCTCTTTATATGGCTTGATAGCTTACTTTTTTAGTGCTCAATATTATCCCATTCCCAGAATATATTAATACTATATCATTTCATTCACCTATTGGAGGACACCTTAGTTTCATTCACATTTTGGCAATATTGAATTAGGTGCTATAAATATCCATATGCAGGTTTTCCTCTGGAAGTATGTTTTAAACTACTTTCATTAAATATCCATGAGAACACTTGACGGATTGTACAGTAATGGAATGCTCAATATTCTAGCAAGGGTCAATCAGACTACCAAAGTAGCTGTATTATTTTTCATTTCCACCAATGACAAATGACATTTCCTATTTTTCCACATCTCCTACAGAATTTGTTCTTGTCATTGTTCACATTTTAGCCATTCTAAGTGTTACATAGTGGTATGTAATTGTATTTTTAATTTGCTTTTTCATGGCAGCATGTAATCTGGATTATTCTTCTGTATACTTATATGCATAGTGTCTATTTTCTTTGGTGAGGTGTCCATAAAGTATATTGGTCCACATTTTATTTAGGTTGCTTTCTTTTTTTTCTACCCAATCTGTATTTGTTTTATTTATTTTCGTGCCTTATTGCATTAGCAAAGACTTGGAGTAAAATATGGAAAAGGAGTGATGAAAGGGGACATCCTTGCTTTTACCTAAACTTAGTGGAAAAGCTTCATGGTTTTGACCATTGATCATGACGTAAGATAAAAGTTTCCTGTAAATCTTTGTTATCAACTTGAGAAAGCTCCAGTCTATTTCTTTAACTGAGAGTTTTTATGAAGAATGGGTGTTAGATTTTTTCAAAGGTCTTCTGAATCTATTGATATGCTAATGATTGTCTTGAAGGTGTTGATATGATGGATATAATTATTTGATTCTAGAATGTTGAACCAGCCTTTCATACCTGGGATTATTTCCTCTCATTCATGATATAAAATTCTCTCAAAATATTGTTGGATTCGATTTGGTAATATTTTGTTGAGGATTTTTGCATTGATGTTCCTGAGAGATATTGGTCAGTTTTCTTTACTATTCATATGTTCTTCTAAGTTTGGATGTTGTGGATTTAGTGTCAGACATTCATTTGGGGAGATTCCCAGTCATTTTTAAAAAATATTTTCTGTTCTTTATTATCTTTATTCTCCTCCTGCTATACCCATTATGTATAGGTCACAGCATTTTTCATTGTTCCACAATTATTGATTACTCTGTTCTGTTGATTTCTTTCCTGCCCATTTTCTCTTTTCTTTTGAGATTTAAAGGTTTCTCCTGATATGTCTTCAAGCTCACAGACATTTCTCCTCAGCCAGCTCTTTGACTGCTAAAACAAAATACGAGAGACTTGGTATTTTACAAACAACAGAATATTTTTGTTTTCTCATAATTGCTGAGGCTGAAAAGTTCAAGAACAAGTAACCAGGGGCTTCCCTGGAGGTGCAGTGGTTAAGAATCTGCCTACCAATAAAGGGGACAAGGGTTCGAGCCCTGGTCCAGGGAGATCCCACATGCCATGGAACAACTAAGCCCGTGCACCACAAATACTGAGCCTGTGCTCTAGAGTCCACAGGCCACAACTACTGAGCCCGTGAGCCACAACTACTGAAACCCACACTCCTAGAGCCCGTGCTCCGCAACAAGAGAAGCCACTCAATCAGAAGCCCGCGCACCGCACCAAAGACCCAACACAGCCAAAAAATTAATTAATTAATTATCTAATTAATTATTTTTTAAAAAAAGAACAAGTTGCCAGCTGACTTAGTGTCTGGCGAGGGACCAATTTCTGGTTCATAATGTGGGTCTTCTCGCTCGGCAATGAAATCATAGAATGGGCATAAGGTCTTCTGTGTGCTACATTTATTAGGTCACTAATCCCATGTTTGAGGTCTCTGGCCTCATAACCTAATCACCTCCCAAAACCCCCACCTCCTAATACCATCAACATGGGAGCTGGGTTTCAAAATTTTAAAATTAGAGGAACAAAATATTTACACCATAACAGGGACCACAGAGTTAACTGATTTTTCCTTTCATGTTAAAGGTTTGCACATTTATATTTATTATATAATCCCAAAACCCTTGTTTTTTTTTTATAAGATTCTTTTTCCGTATACGCCAGTACAGACCACTGAGTAGAGTTCCCTGTGCTATAAAGCAGGTCTTTATCAATACTTATCTATTTTATATATAGTAGTGTGTATAAGTCAGTCCCAATCTCCCAATTTATCCCTTCCCCACTTATCCCTTGGTAACCATAAGTTTGTTTTCTATATCCATGATTCTATTTCTGTTGTGTAAGTAAGTTCATTTGTACCTTTTTTTTTCTTTTTTAGATTCCTCATATAAGCAGTATCATATGATATCTGTCTTTCTGTGTCTGACTTGCTTCACTCAGTATAACAATCTCTAGGTCCATCCATGTTGCTACAAAACCCTTAATTGTTAAGGATAACTCTCAATTTTTCCCAGTATCATCAGCAATTCTTTCTGGCAGACACGTGATAACACTTTTTAAACAGGGATATTGAGACCAAGGCTCCTGACCTGCAAACAAACAAAACATCATTCATATAGTGAAAACTTTGCAAATCAAAGGATGAAAGCACTTGGTCTAAATCCCTTTGCACCCACTGCTGACAGAGGGCAGAGGAGTTTGACTCACTAATCTTCCTTACGTGCACTTCTTCCTAATGGGGTATTCCATCTAAAACTTATAAGAAGCGGGGATGTATCATGGAACACACCAATCGCTACTACAGATTCTGAAGCAGCAAAAACAAACAAACAAACAAAAAAACCATGATGAATCCATCCAAAGGGTTCTGTCCACATTGTTACAATAGTTTCCCTCACACTGTGAACCCTTTTCAAACCCTATCACTTGAACCTATTTTTATTTTTTTCAACAAAAATAATGTTAATCTGCAGTCAGACACTCCAGTAATATTACACTATCCCTTGTGCAAGTATGTAGGGATTTGAGGAGCTATGGGAGGCCACCATGAGAGGTTGCCTAGAGTAATTAGGACATTTCATTTAATGTTGGTTCTTCTCCCTAAGATGTCTGCTATCCTCTTCTTTTTGTAGCTACTAGCATTGAGAAAGTGACCAAGATAAGGCCCTTCTCTTTTACTGCCCATGAATGCAACTGTGATTAACCCCACAGAACTTGGTGCTTCCAGAATCCCCTGAACCTACTGACCCTCCATGCATGGCATGACATAGATAAGGATGGTGACGTGTATCCTTGTATAGAGCATGTTATAAAATGTTTGACTCTTCCCTTCCTCATAATTCCAAAGAATAGTTTTCTTTGGATTTCTGCTTAATGCTGCTGGAGTTGGTACATAAGTTGAGGGAGGTATCAGGGCACACCAAAAGAGAGGGTAACTGCACAGAAAATACAAGCAGGTACATTTCTGTGTAGTTTCAAGCAGCTTATTTGCTATATCAACCATGGTGTCATGTCGACCCTTCCTCTTTCTACTAGTAGTACAACAAACATAGAGGATATTTAGGCTGCTTGTTTTATCCCCACCTCTCACAATTGATCTGCATTAACATATAGGACAATGAAGGGCCCTTTCTACCATCTTAACCAATATTTGAGAACTAGAAAATGTCCAGATTTTGGGGGGTTTATTTTCATATTCCCCAATCAGGCCTATGAAGGAATCTTACCTATTGTGTTTAATGAAGTCATATCTCTGACGGCATCCCATCATCAACAAAACTGGAAAGAAATTTGAAGGGTCTTCGATTTTACCATATTTGAAATAACAATATTTTAGCCTGACACGTTTTTGGATTTTAGAAAAAAATATTTTAAATGAGACAAAAAATCATTTTTATGACACAAAAAGACAGCAATAGTTTTATATTTTTATCTGTTCCACTTGCACACAAGTGTCTCATGGGGTTATGTAAAGCTCTCCTGTTGGGTGCTGTGCATGGTGCAAGTATGGATTAAAGCTTAGGAATCTTAAGCTTCAGTCACCTGAAACATTTAAATTAGGATGCAAACAATCCTGTCCAACATTTGAAAAGAGCAAGACACTCTCTTTATTTTATTTGTTAGGTAATTAATCTGTCTTTTCCCCAAGGAGAGAAACAAGTGGCATCTTCCATCAATGTGTTGCACAAATATCTTTGAACAGAGAGTGCAAGCAGAGGCTGATACAGGATGTGAAAAAAAAAAAAAAGAGAGAGACCCTTGTGGCATTTTCTCCTAACTTATTGCAATCTCCCATTTAAAATGTGGGAATAATCAATCTTCTGAGGAAAAAGGCCCAAGGAAGGTTTTTGCTTCTGTGGAATAATGGGATTGCTAAAGATTTCAGGAGGCAAGACGAATTAGTGAGAATGACCATGAGAAATCAGAGAAAAGTCAGATCCATGGATGAAGTGATGTTTACCACTGTGAATCAATGAGAAGTAGGAGCAAATGAAAAGAAAGCTGATACAACATTTTCTGAATAAATGTAACCTTTCAGCTGTCATAGAAAAATTAATACTCACTATGATACAACATATTTAGTTTAGAAAGTTAACTTAAATTTAAAGCTTAATAATTACATTTATTGAAGAAATGAAAACATATTTGTGGTTTAGAATAAATAATGTGTTCTGCTACAGGTAAGAAGACTACATAAATAAATAGAAATAAGACTAAATAAATAAAGAGGAAAATAACAAATTAGATGTTATTAACATTAAAAACTGGCACTCATCTAAAGAAAGAGAAGGAGAGACAGAAAGAGAGAAGAACTCATCTCAAGCATGTATTAAAAACTCCTAAATAAGAAGTCTTCAGATGTTAAAAAAAGGAAGTCTTCAATAAGAAGATAATAGAATAGCAAAATGGGGGAAATATACCAAAAGATATTTCAAAAAAGAGAGTACAGAATGTTAAGTAAACATATCAAAAGATGCTTGGCTTCTTAGTAGTCAATTAAACGCAAAAGCGTGATACCTGGAATTATCACTCACCAACCAGAAAGTTCAAATGAAAATGACAGGTATTATCAAGTTTGACAAGAATGTGTATAATCCTTGAATCTCATTCACTGCTGCTGAAGATGAAAAATCATACAAATGTTTTGAAAATATTTAGAAATATCTAAAAAGATAAACACAAGAAAGCTATGACTCGAAAATGTTACTACTACATGTATACTGAACAATAATTTATACACACACCACCAAAGCTCAAGTTCTAGAATTTATATACCAGTGCTGTTCTCAATAGACACAAACTGAAAATCACTCATATTGTAATACACATTGGAATAAATTAATTAATAGTTAAATATTTACATTATGGAATCCTATGCAACAGTGGCAATGCATGATCACAACAACAGGCAACCATATAGGCATATTCACAAACAACATAAAATAAAAAAAGCCCAATCCAAAAGTGATTTTACTGTGCCATAGCATTTATATAAAATACAAAATACAGGTAAAGTTATCTTTTTGTTAGATACCAGAACAATATTAAACCTTAAGGGGAGTCACTAGAATGGGACCAGGGGGCCTCTGAGTATCTGGCAATTTTCTGTGTCTTTATCTAGAAGCTATGTTTAGAGTGTATTCAGATGCTGAATTTTCTGAAATTTGTCATTTCCTTACAAACCATGCATGTTTTTCGTTGTTTTTTATACATAACAAAAACTAAAAAAGATAGACCAGGGAAGGTAATTGTATTAGCACTTTAATATCCATGCTTTTCAAGGTGGAAGTGAAAAGTATGAAATACTTGACATTGTGATTACTTCTTAAAACTAAGGTGAAAATTTGAGGTTAATAAATAAGACACACTTCTTCATATATAATCCTCAAAGAGGAGGGGTAGAAAGGAGTATTATTTTTTTTCTTTAATACAGAATCGTTAAGATAGAAAATAATGAAAACAGACTAGGTTTAAAAAAGAGCACACTGGACTTCCCTGGTGGCACAGTGGGTAAGAATTTGCCTGCCAATGCAGGGAACAGGGGTTCCATCCCTGGTCTGGGAAGATCCCACATGCCACAGAGCAACTAAGCCCGTGTGCCACAAGTACTGAGCCTGTGCTCTAGAGCCTGCAAGCGACAACTATTGAGCCTGCATGACACAACTACTGAAGCCCATGCACCTAGAGCCCATACTCCACAACAAGAGAAACCACCGCAAGGAGAAGCCCGTGCACCACAACGATGAGTAACCCCTGCTTCTCTAGTAACAACTGGAGAAACCCTGTGCAGCAACGAAGACCCAACACAACCAAAAATTTAAAAAAATAAATCTTTTGACTTCTGAGATGACTCACTCACGTGGCTGTAGGTAAGAGGCCTCAGTTCCTTGCCACATGGATCTCTCCTTAGGGCTGCTTGAGTGTCCTCATGACATGGCAGCTGGCTTACCCCAGGATGAGTGATCTAGCAGAAACCAAAGCAGAAGCTGCAATGTCTTTTATAACTTTGGAAGCTGCACTTTGTCACTTCTGCAATTTCTTATTAGTTAAACAGTCAACCCTTTTCAAGTGCGAGGAGCCACACTGGTACATGGAGACTGGGAGATAATTAGGGGATAATTAGGTCCATCTTGGAGGCTGGCTACCAAAGTGGCTGACTAGCCAAAGTCTGAATTTTGTTTCCTTCACTTCTGGAGAGAAAATGGTCAGTGAACCTCATTGGTGGTCTTTGAGATGTACCAAAGCTACCTCTTGCTCTCACCCCCAGCTGTGTGGCTGACAGGGTCTTGGTGCTCCAGCCGGGTGTCAAGCCTGTGCCTCTGAGGTGGGAGAGCCGAGTTCAGGACATTGGTCTACCAGAGACCTCTGGCACCTTGTAATATCAAATGGCGAAAGCTCTCCCAGAGATACCCGTCTCAACGCTAAGACCCAGCTCCACTCAGAGACCAGCAAGATCCAGTGCTGGACATCCCATGCCAAACAACTAGCAAGACAGGAATGCAGGCCCACCCATTAGCAGAGAGGCTGCCGAAAATCACAATAAGGTCACAGACACCCCAAAACACACCACCAGATGCGGATCTGTCCACCAGAAAGACAAGATCCAGACACACCCACCAGAACACAGGCACCAGTCCCCTCCATCAGAAAGCCTACACAGCCCACTGAACCAACCTTAGCCACTGGGGGCAGACACCAAATACAACGGGAACTACGAATCTGCAGCCTCTGAAAAGGAGAGCCCAAACACAGTCCCCAAAGCCAAATGAGAAGACACAGAAACACACAGCAGATGAAGGAGCAAGGTTAAAACCCACCAGACCAAACAAATGTGGAGGAAATAGGCAGTCTACCTGAAAAAGAATTCAGAGTAATGATAGTAAAGATGATCCCAAATCTTGGAACTGGAATGGAGAATAGACAAGAAACGTTTAACAAGGACCTAGAAGAACTAAAGAGCAAACAAACAATGATGAACAACACAATAAATGGAATTAAAAATTCTCTAGAAGGAAACAATAGCAGAATAACTGAGGCAGAAGAATGGATAAATGACCTGGAAGATAAAATAGTGGAAATAACTACTGCAAAGCAAAATAAAGAAAAAAGAATGAAAAGAATTGAGGACAATCTGAGACATCTCTGGGAAAACATTAAACGCACCAACATTCGAATATAGGGGTCCCAGAAGTAGAAGAGAAAAAGAAAGACACTGAGAAAATATTTGAAGAGATTATAGTTGAAAACTTCCCTAATATGGGAAAGGAAATCGTTAATCAAGTCCAGGAAGCGCAGGGAGTCCCATACAAGATAAACCCAAGGAGAAACATGCCAAAACATATATTAATCAAACTATCAAAAATTAAATACAAAGAAAAAATATTAAAAGCAGCAAGGGAAAAACAACAAATAACATACAAGGGAATCCCCATAAGGTTAACAGCTGAACTTTCAGCAGAAACTCTGCAGGCCAGAAGGGACTGGCAGGACATATTTAAAGTAATGAAAGGGGAAAAGCTACAACCAAGATTACTCGACCCACCAAGGATCTCGTTCAGATTCGACAGAGAAATTAAAACCTTTACAGAGAAGCAAAAGCTAAGAGAATTCAGGACCACCAAACCCGCTTTACAACAAATGCTAAAGGAACTTCTCTAGGCAGGAAACACAAGAGAAGGAAAAGACCTACAATAAGAAACCCAAAACAATTAAGAAAATGGTAATAAGAACATACATATCAATAATTACCTTAAAGGTAAATGGATTAAATGCTCCAACCAAAAGACATAGACTGGCTGAATGGATCCGAAAACACGACCGGTATGTATGTGGTCTACAAGAGACCCACTTCAGACATAGGGACACATACAGATGGAAAGTGAGGGGATGGAATAAGATATTCCATGCCAATGGAAATCAAAAGAAAGCTAGAGTAGCAATTCTCATATCAGACAAAAAAGATTTTAAAATAAAGACTATTACAGGGGACAAAGATGGACACTACATAATGATCAAGGGATCGATCCAAGAAGAAGATATAACAATTGTATATATTTAGGCACCCAACATAGGAGCACCTCAATACATAAGGCAAATGCTAACAGCCATAAAAGGGGAAATCGACAGTAACACAATCATAGTAGGGGACTTTAGCACCCCTCTTTCACCAACGAACAGATCATCCACAATGAAAATAAATAAGGAAACACAAGCTTTAAATGATACATTAAACAAGATGGACTTAATTGATATTTATAGGACATTCCATCCAGAAACAACAGAATACACTTTTTCTCAAGTGCTCCTGGAACATTCTCCAGGATAGATCATATCTTGGGTCACAAATCAAACCTTGGTAAATATAAGAAAATTGAAATCGTATCAAGTATCTTTTCCGACCACAATGCTATCAGACTAGATATCAATTACAGGAAAAAAATCTGTAAAAAATAGAAACACATGGGCGCTCAACAATACACTACTTAATAACCAAGACATCACTGAAGAAATCAAAGAGGAAATAAAAAAATACCTAGAAACAAATGACAATGAAAACATGAAGACCCAAAACCTATGGGATGCAGCAAGAGCAGTTCTAAGAGAGAAGTTTATAGCAATACAATCCTACCTCAAGAAACAAGAAATATCTCAAATAAACAAGTTAACCTTACACCTAAAGCAATTAGAGAAAGAAAGAAAAAAAAAAAAAAAAAAAAAAAAAACAAAGTCAGCAGAGGAAAGACATCATAAAGATCAGACCAGAAATAAATGAAAAAGAAATGAAGGAAACAACAGCAAAGATCAAAAAAAACTAAAAGCTGGTTCTTTGAGAAGATAAACAAAATTGATAAAGCATTAGCCAGACTCATCAAGAAAAAAAGGGAGACGACTCAAATCAATAGAATTACAAATGAAAAAGGAGAAGTGACAACTGACACTGCAGACATACAAAGGATCATGAGAGATTACTGCAAGCAACTATATGCCAATAAAATGGACAACCTGGAAGAAATGGACAAATGCTTAGAAAAGCACAACCTTCCAAGACTGAACCAGGAAGAAATAGAAACTACAAACAAACCAATCCCAAGCACTGAACTTGAGACTGTGATTAAAAATCTTCCAACAAACAAAAGCCCAGGACCAGATGGCTTCACAGGCAAATTCTATCAAACATTTAGAGAAGAGTTAACACCTATCCTTCTCAAACTCTTCCAAAATATAGCAGAGGGAGGAACTCTCCCAAACTTATTCTATGAGACCACCATCTCCCTGACACCAAAACCAGACAAAGATGTCACAAAGAAAGAAAACTACAGGTCAATATCACTGATGAACATAGCTGCAAAAATCCACTGCACAATACTAGCAAACAGAATCCAACAGCGCCTTAAAAGGATCATACACCATGATCAAGTGGGGTTTATCCCAGGGATGCAAGGATTCTTTAATACATGCAAATCAATGAGATACACCATATTAAAAAACTGAAGGATAAAAACCATATGGTCATCTCAATAGATGCAGAAAATGCTTTCGACAATATTAAACACCCATTTATCATAAAAACCCTCCAGAAAGTAGGCATAGAGGGAACTTTCCTCAACATAATAAAGGCCATATATGACAAACCCACAGCCAGCATCGTTCTCAATGGTGAAAAAGTGAAACCATTTCCACCAAGATCAGGAACAAGACAAGGTTGCCCACTCTCACCACTATTATTCCACACACTTTTGGAATTTTTAGCTACAGCAATCAGAGAAGAAAAAGAAATAAAAGGAATCCAAATCGGAAAAGAAGAAGTTAAGCTCTCACTGTTTGCAGATGACATGATACTATACATAGAGAATCCTAAAGATGCTACCAGAAACCTACTAGAGCTAATCAATGAACTGGTAAGGTTGCAGGATACAAAATTAATGTACAGATATCTCTTTCATTCCTATACACTAAAGATGAAAATTCTGAAAGAGAAATTAGGGAAACACTCCCATTTACCACTGCAACACAAAGAATAAAATACCTAGGAATAAACCTACCTAAGGAGACAAAAGACGTTTACTCAACAAACTATAAGACACTGATGAAAGAAATCAAAGATGACACAAACAGATACAGAGATATACCATGTTCTTGGATTGGAAGAATCAACATTGTGAAAATGACTCTACTACCCAACGCAATCTACAGATTCAATGCAATCCCTATGAAACCACCAATGGAATTTTTCAGAGAACTAGAACAAAAAAATTTCACAATTTGTATGGAAACACAAAAGACCCCGAACAGCCAAAGCAATCTTGAGAAGAAAAACAGAGCTGGAGGAATCAGGCTCCCTGACTTCAGACAATACTACAAAGCTACAGTAGTCAAGACAGTATGGTACTGGCACAAAAACAGAAATATAGAGCAATGGAACAGGAGAGAAAGCCCAGACATAAACCCATACACATATGGTCACCTTATTTTTGATAAAGGAGGCAAGAATATACAATGGAGAAATCACAGCCTCTTCAATAAGTGGTGTTGGGAAAACTGGACAGCTACATGTAAAAGAATGAAATTAGAATACTCCCTAACACCATACACAAAAATAAACTCAAAATGGATTAGAGACCTAAATATAAGACTGGACACTATAAAACTCTTAGAGGAAAACATAGGAAGAACACTCTTTGACATAAATCACAGCAAGATCTTTTTTGATCCACCTCCTAGAGTAATGGAAATAAAAAACAAAAATAAACAAGTGGGACCTAATGAAACTTCAAAGCTTTTGCACAGCAAAGGAAACCATAAACAAGACGAAAAGACAACCCTCAGAATGGGCGAAAATATTTGCAAATGAACCAACGGACAAAGGATTAATCTCCAAAATATATAAACAGCTCATTCAGCTCAATATTAAAGAAACAAACACCCCAATCCAAAAATGGGCAGAAGACCTAAATAGACATTTCTCCAAAGAAGACATACAGACGGCCACGAAGCACATGAAAAGATGCTCAACATCACTAATTATTAGAGAAATGCAAATCAAAACTACAATGAGGTATCACCTCACTCCTGTTAGAATGGGCATCATCAGAAAATCTACAAACAACAAATGCTGGAGAGGGTGTGGAGAAAAGGGAAACCTCTTGCACTGTTGGTGGGAATGTAAATGGACACAGCCACTATGGAGAACAATATGGAGGTTCCTTAAAAAACTAAAAATAGAATTACCATATGACCCAGCAATCCCACTACTGGGCATATACCCAGAGAAAACTGTAATTCAAAAAGACACATGCACCCGAATGTTCATTGCAGCACTATTTACAATAGCCAGGTCATGGAAGCAACCTAAATGCCCATCAACAGACGAATGGATAAAGAAGTTGTGGTACATATATACAATGGAATATTACTCAGCCATAAAAAGGAACGAAATTGAGTCATTTGTTGAGACGTGGATGGATCTAGAGACTGTCATACAGAGTGAAGTAAGTCAGAAAGAGAAAAACAAATATCGTATATTAATGCATGTATGTGGAACCTAGAAAAATGGTACAGATGAGCCAGTTTGCAGGGCAGAAGTTGAGACACAGATGTAGAGAATGAACATATGGACACCAAGGGGGGAAAAGTGCGGTGGGGTGGGGATGGTGGTGTGCTGAATTGGGCGATTGGGATGGACATGTATACACTGATGTGTATAAAATTGATGCCTAATAAGAACCTGCAGTATAAAAAAACAAACAAAACAACTAATACTAAACTTTCATTGGGTTATTTGTATGGAAATATGTTAATATAAATGTTTCAGACATTACATGAAATTTCTAAAAATCTTATATTTGTATTTGTATGGGAATATGTATGGATATATGTTAATATAAATGTTTCAGACATTACATGAAATTTCTAAAAATCTTATATGTTCTGGTATGATGTTATAAGTAATAATCCTAGTTATTACTTTAAAATGTATATCTCAGAAATAACTAATTTTCTTGTCAACTGCATTATTATGAACTTTCATCAAATCTTTAATCGTGGTCATTTTTAAGTCTTTTGTCATTTACAGACAGTTCTGGGTGTACTCTGATGATTTTGCAAATATGTTCCTATAAAAGGGTTACATCTTCAAGAAATTCATGGAAAAGACTCTGACAAGTACAGGTTTCTGGTAACTGACTGTACTGCTGAACTGAATGAATAAGCATTTTCAGAACTCTAATGAAAAACTGATGAACTCATAAAAGTGCTAACAAAAGATCAAGATGAAAAAAAAATTAATTACATGGGACTGAGTGAACTGATGAGGATGAGTATAATTTTTGTGACTTTCTGTCTGAATTAAAAAAAAAAAAATCCCACAAGGACTCAGAGGCAAAGAATATACAAATCAATTTTCACTGCAAAGTAAAGGAGCTGTTACAGTGGAGGATTACTGGATTGAATGTCAATATTATGACATAGTATGAGTGTGTTTCATGTTTGGTAATTGCAATCACAATTTCACAATTTGTATGGAAACACAAAAGACCCCGAACAGCCAAAGCAATCTTGAGAAGAAAAACAGAGCTGGAGGAATCAGGCTCCCTGACTTCAGACAATACTACAAAGCTACAGTAGTCAAGACAGTATGGTACTGGCACAAAGACAGAAATATAGAGCAGTGGAACAGGAGAGAAAGCCCAGACATAAACCCATACACATATGGTCACCTTATTTTTGATAAGGGAGGCAAGAATATACAATGGAGAAATCACAGCCTCTTCAATAAGTGGTGCTGGGAAAACTGGACAGCTACCGGTACAAGAATGAAATTAGAAGACTCCCTAACACCATACACAAAAATAAACTCAAAATGGATCAAAGACCTAAATGTAAGGCCAGACACTATCAAACTCTTAGAGGAAAACATAGGCAGAACACTCTATGACATCAATCACAGCAAGATCCTTTATGACCCACCTCCTAGAAAACGGAAATTAAAAAGAAACATAAACAAATGAGACCTAAGGAGACTTAAAAGCTTTTGCACAGCAAAGGAAAACGTAAACAAGACGAAAAGGCCACCCTCAGAATGGGAGAAAATATTTGCCAACGAAGCAGCTGACAAAGGATTAATCTCCAAACGTTACAAGCAGCCCATGCAGCTCAATATCAAAAAAAACAAAAACAAACAACCCAATCCATAAATGGGCAGAAGACCTAAATAGACATTTCTCCAAAGAAGATATACAGATTGCCAACAAACACATGAAAGAATGCTCAACATCACTGATCATTAGAGAAATGCAACTCGAAATTACAATGAGGTATCACCACACACAGGTAAGAATGGCCATCATCAAAAAAATCTACAAACAATAAATGCTGCAGAGGTGTGGAAAAAAGGGAACCCTCTTGCACCGTTGGTGGGAGTGTAAATTGATACAGCCACTATCGAGAACGGTATCGAGGTTCTTTAAAAAACTAAAAATAGAACTACCATATGACACAGCAATCCCACTACTGGGCATATACCTGGAGAAAACCATAATTCAAAAAGAGTCATGTTCCACAATGTTCACTGCAGCTCTATTTGCAATAGCCAGGACATGGAAGCAACCTAAGTGTCCATCAACTGATGAATGGGTAAAAAAGATGTTGCACATCTTCAATATAAAATGGAATATTACTCAGCCATAAAAAGAAATGAAATTGAGTTATTTGTAGTGAGATGGATGGACCTAGAGTCTGTCCTACAGAGTGAAGTAAGTCAGAAAGAGAAAAACAAATACTGTATGCTAACACATATATGTGGAATCTAAAAAGAAAAGGAAAAGAAACGGTTGGGAAGAACCTAGGGACAGGACAGGAATGAAGACGCAGACATAGAGAATGGACTTGAGGCCATGGGGAGGGGGAAGGGTAAGCTGGGACGAAGTGAGAGAGTGGCATGGACTTATATATACTACCAAATGTAAAATAGCTAGCTAGTAGGAAACAGCTGCATAGAAGAGGGAGATCAGCTCAGTGCTTTATGACCACTTAGAGGGGTGGGATAGGGAGGGAGGGAGGGAGACGCAACAGGGAGGAGATATGGGGATATATGGATATGTATATCTGATTCACTTTGTTCTAAAGCAGAGACTAACACACCATTGTAAAGCAATTATAGTCCAATAAAGATGTTAAAATTAAATACATAAATAAATGAATAATTTCTGCCCCCCCCCAAATTAAATCTTTTTTAAAAATAAATTAAAAAAAAGAGCACTCAATGACATGGAACGCTAAACCTAAGTATTTTCAGTACTATAGTAAATGTAAATGGATTAATATCTCCTATTAAAGTGTAATTTTTTATATTATGTGCAATTAAATTTTTTTCACAATATACAGGTAAAATAAAAGAATTACATTAGAAAGGAGAAAACATTCCATGTATTTAAAAACAATAAAACAATAAGCATAGAATATGCATCTTAGATTTAAGTAGTCTTTAAGTTCAGAACAATTTGTCATTATTGTAATTAGTATTATTATACCAATTTCTTTAAAACATTTCAATACTTGTTGTATTTGAAAAAAATACTTTAATATTTTTTCTTCTCTCTTTTGTGGTCTAATACATGGTAAGTATTTAGCTGCTAACATAACTTAAAAATATATTTTGTTTTTTTTACAGCCGAACAAAACTGAATCAAGAAGAAATAGATAACTTGAACATACTGATCACTAAAAGCAAAATAGAGGGCTTCCCTGGTGGCGCGGTGGTTGAGAATCTGCCTGCCAATGCAGGGGACATGGGTTCGAGCCCTGGTTTAGGAAGATCCCACATGCTGCAGAGCAACTGGGCCCGTGAGCCACAACTACTGAGCCTGAGCGTCTGGAGCCCGTGCTCCACAACAAGAGAGGTCACGATAGTGAGAGGCCCACGCACCGTGATGAAGAGTGGCCCCCACTCGCTGCAACTAGAGAAAGCCCTCGCACAGAAACGAAGACCCAACACAGCCAAAATAAATAAATAGAATTAAAAAAAACATAGAATCTGTAATTTAAAAAAACTCCCTAGCAACAGAAGTCCAGGATCAGATGGTTTCACAGGCAAATTCTACCAAATATAAAAAGCAGAACTTACACTGATTCTTCTCAAACTCTTCGAAAAGATTGAAGAGTAAGGAATACTTCCAAAGACATTCTATGAAGCCACTATCACGCTGATATCAAAAACAGATGGGGAGGGGGGACTTCCCTGGTGGCACAGTGGTTAAGAATCTGTCTGCCACTGCAGGGGACATAGGTTCGAGACCTGGTCTGGAAAGATCCCACGTGCCATGGAGCAACTAAGCCTGTGTGCCACAACTACTGAGCCTGCGCTCTACAGCCCACGAGCCACAACTACTGAGCCTGATAGCCACAACTGCTGAAGCCCACGCACCTAGAGCCCATGATCTGCAACAAAAGAAGCCACCACAATGAACAGCCTGCACACCACAACGAAGAGTAGCCCCTGCTCACCGCAACTAGAGAGAGCCCGAGCACAGCAACGAATGCCCAATGCATCCAAAAATAAAGAAAGAAAGAAATTTACTTAAAAAAAAACCAAATAAAACAGATGGGGACTTTTCTGGTGGTCCAGCAGTTAAGATTTCGCCTTCCAGTGCAGGGGGTGCGGGTTCGATCCCTGGTTTTGGAGCTAAGATCCCACGTGCCTCACAAACAAGAAACCAAAACATAAAACAGAAGCAATATTGGAACAAATTCAATAAAGACTTTTAAAAAACACACAGAGAAAGACACTACCAAAAAAGAAAACTGCAGGCCAATATCGTTGATAAATATAGATGCAAAAATTCTCAACTGAATATTAGAAAACCGAATCCAACAACACATAAGAGGATCATACACCATGACCAAATTTGATTCACCCCAGTGTCACAAAGCTGTTTCAACATATGCAAATCAATCAACATAACATGATACACCCCATCGACAAAGGAAAAACAAGAAACAAACGATCATCTCAATAGATGGCGAAAAAGCATTTGAAAAGCTTCAACATCCATTCATGGTAAAAACACTTACCAACGTGGGTACAGAGGAAACATATCTCAACATAATAAAAGCTATTTATGACAAACCCACAGCCAATATAATACTCAACGTTCATAAGCTGAAAGCCTTCCCGCTAAAATCTGGAACAAGACAAGGATGCCCACTCTCACGTCTTCTCTTCAACATAGTACTGGCAGTCCTAGCCACAACAATCAGACAAGAAAAAGAAATATAATCTAACCAAATTGGAAGGGAAGAGGTAAAGTTGTCATTATATGCAGATGACATGATAATATATATAAAGGAAACCCTAAAAATTCCACACAAACACTACTAGAACTGATAAACAAATTCAGCAAAGTAGCAGGATACAAGATTAACATATATAAATTGGTTGCATTTCCTGGTTTTTCTTTCTTTTTTTTTTAAATTTATTTTGGCTGCATTGGGTCTTCATTGCTGTGCACGGGCTTTCTCTAGTTGTGGCCAGTGGGGACTAGACTTTCTTGTGGTGTGCAGGCTTCTCGTTGCAGTGGCTTCTCTTGTTGTGGAGCACGGGCTCTAGGCATGCAGGCTTAAGTAGTTGTGGCACATGGGCTCAGTATTTGTGGCTCACTGGCTCTAGAGTGCAGGCTAAGTAGTTGTGGCACACAGGTTTAGTTGCTCTACGGCATGTGAGATCTTCCTGCATCAGGGCTCAAACCCGTGTCCCCTGTATTGGCAGGCGGATTCTCAACCACCGAGCCACCAGGGAAGTCCCTGGTTGCATTTCTTTACACTAACAATGAAATATCAGAAAGGAAATGTAAACAAGCAATCCTTTTTTTAATGGCATCAAAAAAATAAAATGCTTAGGAATAAACCTCACCAAGGAGGTGAAAGACTTATATACTGAGAACTACAAAACATTAGTAAAGGAAGCTGAAGATGATTCAAAGAAATGGAAAGACATCCCACGCTCTTGGATGGGAGGAATTCATACTGTTAAAATGGCTATACTACCCAAAGCAATCTACAGATTGAATGTGATCCCTATCAAATTACCCATGACATTTTCCCCAGAACTAGAACAAATAATCCTAAAATGTATCTGGAACCATAAAAAGTCAGAAATGTGAACACAATCCCCAGGAAAAAGAACAAAGCAGGAGGCATAACCCTCCTAAACTTCAGAAAATACTACAAAGTTACAGTAATCAAAGCCGCATGGTATTGGCACAGAAAGAGATACATGGATCAATGGAATAGAATAGAGAGCTAAGAAATAAACCCACACACCTATGGTCAATTAACCTTTGACAAAGGAGGCAAGAATATACAATGGGGAGAAGACAGTCTCTTCAGCAAGTGGTGTTTTGAAAGTTGGAGAGCCGTATGCAAATCAGTGAAGTCAGAACATACCCTCACACCATACACAAAAATAAACTCAAAACGGCTTATATGCTTAAATATAAGATAGGACACCTTATAACTCCTAGAAGAGAACATAAGCAAAACATTCTCTGACATAAGTCATACCAAAATTTTCCTAGGTAGTTCTCCCTAGGCAGTACAAATACAGTAAGTCACCTACATATGAACCTTCAAGTTGCAAACTTTCAAAGATGCAAACGTCCATTCGCATGTCCAATCATGTAAGTTAGTTCACGTGTCTGGCATACATTGTCACGTGCGTGCTTCCTCTATATGTGGTTGTGCTTTTGTGTACTTTACAGTACTGTATAGAGTACAGTAGTACAGTACCTTTATTTCAAGCCCCAGATGTCTGGAAGCAAGCGTAAAAGCAGAGGTGATGTAGCTGGTACTGTTAAGAAGCGCCAAGCGATAATGACGGAAACAAAAGTGAAAGTAATTGAGAGAGTGGAGCGAGGCAAAAAGATGTTAGACATCGCTCATTCTTATAACATGAATCATTCAATCATTGGCACGAATCTAAAGAACAAGGACAAGATCATGGAACATGTGAAGTCTGCTGTGCCGACGATGTTGACAAAATATCCAAGAAGCATGGAAAAGTGATGGAGGAGATGGAGAAACTTCTCAGTGTGCGGATGCAGGATCAACATCAGCACTGAGTCCTGCTCAACTTAACGCTGATTCAAGAGAAAGCTAAAAGCCTTTATGAAGACTTGAAGAAGAAACACGGCAAAGAATCAGAGGGCACATCTTTTAATGCCAGCCATGGCTGGTTTCATTGGTTCAAGGCTAGAGCCAGCCTTCACAATGTAAAAGTAAGTGGAGAGACAGCAAGTGCAGATAGGGTAGCTGTCCAGGAACTTCCAGAAACACTTTGAGATATTATTGATGATGGTGTGTATTTACCCAACCAGGTTTTTAATGTGGATGAGACACAACTGTACTGGAAGAGGATGCCAGACCGAAGTTACGTCAGTAAGGAGGAAAAGTTGATGCCGGGCTGTAAAGCAGCAAAGGATAGGCTAACTGTTGTTTGGTGGCAATGCTTCCAGTGAATTGAAGCTGAAACCTCTCTTAGTTTATCATTCATGGAACCCAAGAACCCTTAAAAACATAGCCAAGGGCTCTCTTCCTGTTGTGTGGAAGCGTAACCCCAAATCCCGGATTACACAGGCCATGTTCCAGGACTGGTTTTGCCACCACTTTATCCCAGATGTAGAGAAATATTGCTTGGAGGAGGACGTTCCAGCAAAACATTCTTTTGCTGCTCGACTATGCTCTAGGCCACCCCCCATTCATGGATGACTTTCATCCCAACGTCAAAGTACTGCATCTGTCACCAAATACTACGTTGCTCATCCAACCTATGGACCAGGGCGTTATAGCGACGTTCAAGAAATATTATTTATGTCACACTTTTTGTCAGGCAGTAAAGGTAAGTGACAAATCAGGAACAACCTAGGGACAACTTTGGGAGGACTATAACATCTACAAGACCATAAAAAAAACATTGACTTTGCATGGTGTGAGGGTATGGCGGTCACGATGAATGGGGTTTGGAAGAACCTTTGCCCACAGTTTGTTCATGATTTTTGTGGATTTGAGAAGGTAGATCAGAAGTCCGAAGAGGTCTTCAGCAACGTAGTGACCCTCAGCGAGAAGCTGGAGCTAGATCTGCAAGAGGACGATTTCGCTGAACTCCTTGCTGTGCAACATGAGGAGCTTACTGATGGAACTGGAGGCCCAGAGAAAGGATGAAGAGGGACAGGAGGAAGAAAAAGTAACTGAAGAACTGAAGAGATTCACGACACAGAAAATGGCAAGGGAATCTTCGTTATTTGAGGAAGCACTGTTAGTTTTTGAGGCACAGGACCCGAACCTAGAATGGGACCCAAAGGTGGCAGCGGCCATTCAGATTGCAATCCAGTGCTACCTTGTCATCTATGATGAGAAAAAAAGAGCTACTACCCAGACATCAATGGATCATTCTTTCAAGAGGGTAGATAGAATTAAATCCAGCAAGGAACCAGAACCTTTGCCATCAACGTCAGGTATGAGTGAAATTGCAGCTTGCTCTCTGTCTCCTGCTGCTGATAATCCTTCACCCCTACCATCTCCCACCTCCCCTCCCTCCTCCAATCAGTAACTCTGCTCGCCTGTTCCCTCGATGCCAGCCCGAGTATCCCAGCTGTTCTACTGTATTACTGTACTTTTCAAGTTACTGTACTGTAAGATTAAAAATGCTTTCTTTGTTTTTGTGCTTGTTTTTTATGTATTGTTTGCGTGAAAAGTATTATAAACCTATTACGGTACAATACCATATAGCCGACTGTGTAAGTTGGGTACCTAGGCGAACTTTGTTGGACTTACAAACAAATTGAACTTACAAACGCACTCTTGGAACAGAACTTGTTCATATGTAGGGGATTTACTGTAAAAGCAAAAAAGAAACAGGAACTAATCAAACTTATAAGCTTTTGCACAGCAAAGGAAACCATAATCACAATGAAAATACAACCTATGGACTGGGAGAAAATATTAGCAAATGATGAGACCGACAAGGGCTTCATTTCCAAACTATACAAACAGCTCATACAACCCAATAACAAAATAACAAATAACTCAATGGAAAAATGGGTAGAAGACCTAAATAAACATTTCTCCAAAGAAGACATACAGAGTGCCAATAGGCACATGAAAAGATGCTCATCATCACTAATTATTAGATAAACGCAAATCCAAATTACAATGAGGTATCACTTCACACTGATCAGAATGGCCATCATTTAAAAAAAAATCTACAATTAACAAATGCTGGAGTGGGTATGGAGAAAAGGGAACCCTTCTACACTGTCGGTGGCCATGTAAGTTGGTGCAGCCACTATGGAAAACAGTATGGAGGTTCCTCAAAAAAACTATAAAGAGAGTTGTCATATGATCTAGCAATCCCACTTGTGGACATATATCTAGACAAAACTATAATTCAAAAAGATACATGAAACCCTATGTTCATAGCAGCACTATTTATAATAGGCAAGACATGGAAACAACCTAAATGCTCATTGAAAAATGAATGTATAAAGAAGGTGTGGTATACGTATACAATAGATATTACTCAGACATAAAAAAGCATGAAATAATGCCATTTGCAGCAACATGGATGGACCTAGAGATAATGATACTAAGTGAAGTAAGTCAGAGAGAGAAAGACAAATACCATATAATATCACTTATATGTGGAATCGAAAACAGGACACAAATGAACATGTCAGTGAAACAGAAACAAACACACAGATATAGAAAAGAGACTTGTGGTTGCCAAGGAGAGAGTGAAGGAAAGATTGGGAGTTTTGGAATAGCAGAAGCAAACTATTCTACATACGATGGACAACCCACCACGACCTACTGTATAGCACAGGAAACTATATTCAATATCCTGTGATAAACCATAATGGAAAAGAATATATATAGATATATAGATACATAGATATAGATATATAGATATAGATAGATAGATAGATATAAAACTGAATCACTTTGCTGCACAGCAGAAATTAATACAACAATGTATAAAGGCTGCAGAGGGTGTGGAGAAAAGGGAACCCTCCTGAACTGTTGGTGGGAATGTAAACTGACACAGCCACTATGGAGAACAGTATGGAGATTCCTTAAAAGCTAAAAATAGAACTACCATATGACCCAGCAATCCCACTACTGGGCATATACCCGGAGAAAACCATAATTCAAAAAGATACATGTACCACAATGTTCACTGTAGCACTATTTACAATAGCCAGGACATAGAAGCAACCTAAATGTCCATCGACAGATGAATATATGAAGAAGATGTGGCACATCTATACAATGGAGTATTACTCAGCCATAAAAAGGAACAAAATTGAGTTATTTGCAGTGAGGTGGTTGGACCTAGAGTCTGTCATACAGAGTGAAGTAAGTCAGAAAGAGAAAAACCAATACCGTACGCTAACACATATATATGGAATCTAGAAAAATGGTACTGACGAACCTAGTGACAGGGCAGGAATAAAGACACAGAGGTAGAGAACGGACTTAAGGACACAGGGGGGGAAGGGGAGACAGGGACGTAGTGAGAGAGTAGCACTGACATATATACACTACCAAATGTAAAATAGCTAGTGGTAAGCTGCCGCATAGCACAGGGAGATCAGCTCGGTGCTTTATGTCCCCCAGAGGGGTGGGATAGGGAGTGTGGGAGGGAGGCTCCAGAGGGGGGGATATGGGGAATATATGTATACATATAGCTGAGTCACTTTGTTGTAAAGCAGAAACTAATACAGTGTTATAAGGTAAGTATACTCCAATAAACATGTATTTTAAAACCCCACAACATTGTAAATCAACTACACTTGAAAATATTTCTTAAGTGCAAACAATTTTCTGAATGTAAGTTTTACTGTGTGTGTGTACCACAGGTTCAATATATATGAATTATGTCAAATTGATTACATTGCTTTTCAAAATAAAGAATTTTTGATATTTTACATCAGCTTCATGTCATAAATGCAGAAAAACTATATTATTTTTTTCTAAAGTTCAGAAATAGCCATTTTGCTCATTCGGTATACTATAAACCATTAACTATTAAAAAGGGATTCGTGACCTCTTCCTTCCAAAGAAATATTTCTCCACTCACACAAGCTTAATAGAATGTTCCGCCATGAACTGACTTCCCACCTTAGAGACACGAGATTTGCATCCTGAAACCTCTTTCTTGCAAAAATGTCCAATTATCATCCTAGCATTACAGAAAAGAAATGCTTTTTTCCAGATCTCAAATTCCATACAACTTTAGTCAAGACATCATGTATGTTTTTTTCACACACACACAGACTGTATTTTATTTTTACAAGAGATAAATCAACTGACACCAAGCACTGTAAATGGATGACCACAAGAAAAGCAACAATGATTGCAATTACCAAACACGAAACACACTCATACTATGTCATAACATTGACATTCAGTCCAGTAATCCTCCACTGTAACAGCTCCTTTACTTTGCAGTGAAAGACATCATGTATTTTTAAATAATCAGCACTCACCTGAGGTCTTTAAAACTCAACATAAACATAATTTTGTGTTCTCTTTCATTTACTCTGGTTCTAAGTGGTCATTTCTAAACGAAAGTATTTAAGTATGTTAACGTCATCTTATAACATCATATTTCAAATGACTACCGTGTCTCCAAAGATGAAATATGAGGAACTCACAATTAGGCTCTCCAAAGTTTTGCTCTCTGAATGTGTATGACCCTTCTGCTGAACTCCACACTGTTCATTATTCTCTGAGAATATTCTTTTTCTTGTATGGCCATCTCACATGCTCTTTCATTTCATGAAGTTTTTTCCTACAATGTTATGCCTAGTTTATTTCTGAGAATATGCATTATTTCAGAATGATATTTATAGACACAAAGACTTCTCTATAATTCCGGGAGAGTTTCAAGAACTCCTTCTTCTTTTTTTTTTTTTTTTTAATACCTAGATTCTGAAGCTCTCCACAAAGCATTACTAAACTTGCATTTACATAAGTATCTACATATTAATCACACTTTAATGCATTCACAATTGTATTATGATTTATTGCTAATTTTGGAGCTGTCTTATTTACCACCCTCTTGGAAATCACTTTAATATTTGCACTTAGGACTTGAAAGAGAATGGATAAATAAAAACCTGAAGAATATGCAAATACAATTTATATATTTCTCATAAAATTAGGTGATTATCTAACCTTTATCCAGAAAAAAAGAAGAGCCCAGATACTCTGCAGGCATGATCCTCGAGAATGTGTGGTCTTCCAGCAGGAAAACATGCAGTAATCCATGTGGCAGAGTTTACCTGTGACCAGCTGGGGTTAGTGACCTATGCATTCCTTACATGCAACATATCAGGAGTGGAAAAAGGGAATTTGTCCATTGTGGCAATAAGTATAATGAAGATTTGTAGCAGGTCATGCTCATATGTTCAACACAGGTACAATCAAAAGTTTGCTCAATTCTGGTAGATCTAAGTCTGTATCTGTTACCTTGTCTTTAACGAGGAAATGTCAGAACTGACTTACCAAAAAAAAAGTGTTTTGTTTGTTTGTTTGTTTTAATTAGAGTCACGGTGAGTAAGGCAGAGTTCAGAACAGCTAATGTGACTTAGTGATTCTCTCATCAGGAAATACAGTTTCTACTTCCCTGTTTATTCTCCACATCCTGTAGTAAGTAAAGTTTCAATGAAAGATAAATCTACAGCGTGAAAAGAAAAGAAAACTTACATGTGTTGATAAGGTCATTTTGACAGGTTTTACCACGTATGTCAGTGTTTCTGGGGATGGACACAAGCCAGAGCTCCCTACTCTGACATTTTCACTGCTGTCATTCCCCTTGATCCTCAATTTGAAAGTGGATAAAAATGTTTTCTATGCTTTCTTCTTTAAGAAATTAAATAAAGAATGCTTTCTAGACATGATCCTCTAATGATTTGCAGTCAGTGGTCATCAACAGAGGAAAAGCACAGAATCTCATCCCCACAGAAGGGTGACATTCAGTCAGGTAAGAAAATTCTCCCCGAAATCAGAGCTTCATCTTGAACATGCAATCAAAGGCTTTCACAGGTTCTTCATCACTCTGCACTCAGCCCTACCATAGGGGATTGGCTCTGAGAATCTCACATCAGATGACTGACAAACATGTCATAGTACACTGATCTGGTACCAGATCCTGCCTCTCTTAATGATCTCCCACAGGGACATTGGGATATTCTAGGATATTTCCTGGAGCCCTCTATTCTACACAGGTACACTTCCAAGTAGAAACAGAAGCTTGGATTCTCACTGGGACCCCTGCTCTGTCCAACCAACCTCCCTAGAAATATGATGTTCTAATCTCTCCTGATTAGAACATTTCAAGGTCTCTCCCTGTGCTAATTTAATAAAGGTAAAAGAGAAACAAGAAAGAGCAAACTATGCAGGGAGCAATATATAAGATTCCTTTACTTAACGTATTTATCTGATATACCCAAATACTGAGAAATATAGATTCGTTTCATAATGTTCAAGAAAAGAGGAGGAGGAACCTCCATGCCAACAGTATATATAAAATGGAATCAATATTGCATAAGCTCCAGCTTAAGCTTAGCTACGAGGTACTAACCCTTCTCATAAAGAAGCAATAGTTCTCCATCATTTGAAGCACACTGAGGACTCAGACAGCTCGACACTGAAGGTGTAGCCTCCTCACTCGAATTCTGTACCTGCCTCACAGAGCAGTGAAATATTCCCAAAGAATTATTAAGGATGAGGGGGGGAGGCGAAATAAAAAAGATGAATCCATCGTCTGTCCTACCGTCTGTTCTGTTGGATATTACCACCATCTTGGCCCAATATGACCTTCCCACTTTTCTCTGGGTCTCCCTACTTTCCACCTCCATCCTCTCATTATATCTTACCTACACTTGGGAACGACTCTAGTTTTTCCACTTATCTTTATCAACAAGTAATCCAAATAGCAACTGTGTATATAACTCCTTAGAAACCTCAGGTCTGACTCAGTAATAATACATGACCTTCAAAGTCCAAAGTTTTCCTAATCCCCTTTATTATTATTATTATTTTTTTCTAATTTCCATGTACTTACACTCTTAAGACCTCCACTGTTCTCAGGTTCGTCTTCCCTGCAAAATCTGTCAACCTAGACATAGACTTAAGTACCACCCTCTAATTATCTCCTAGGGAATCCAGTTTTTAAAAAAGCCTCAGCAAGCCTTATGGACTTTATTAAAGACTCTTTAAGATAACCCATGGGAGATAGCAGCACACCCACAGATATCTATCTAATACACCCTCAGAGTAATTTCTTTTCTCTTTTATAAAGTCTCTTCTGGCCAATGAAGACTCTCAGCTCTTCTTCTTCAACATATGCAGTGTCTCACCCTTCTGATTACTCTCTGCTCTATCCCAGGTCCACTCCCTTTCCTGATATTACATTCTTTCCCAATTTTGTATGTTGGTAAAATCAAATAACATAAAATATAACATGTTAGTTATTATAAAGTGCACCGTTCAGTGATATTAAATGCATTCATATTATTGGGCGATCAACATCACCATTTATCTTTCTAATTCTTTTCTACGTTTTAAAACTGTAACTCCATATCCTTTAAATATAACTTTCCTTTTTGTTCCATAACCACCTGAAAAGCGTCATTACCCTCCCAATTTCTATGGTTTTGACTACACTAAGTACCCCCATATAATTGAAATAAGTAGTTGTATTGTTATGACTCACTAAAAGTCACAAAAATGGCATTTTTGGTAGCTAAATTTCCTCAAGATTCATCCATGTTGTAGCATATTCCTAGATCTTTTCCTTTTTAACACTGAATAATATTGTATTATATGGGTATACCACACTTTGCTTGTCCAGGAACTAGTGGATGAACACTTAGGTTGCTTTCATATTTTAGCTACTGTGATTATCACTGCTCTAAACACTGGAGTACAAATATTTCTTTAAGACCCTGATTTCAATACCTTTGGGTATACCTCATAGTAAAATTCCTGGATCATGTAGTAATTCTATTTTTCAATATCTGAAAAATTGCCATACTCTTTTGCAAAGCAGCTGTATCATTCTGCATTCCCTCTGACATAGCACAATGGTTCCAACTCCCTCACATCCTCACCAATAGTTGTTTTCTGCTTGTGTATGTGTGTGTGTGCTTGTGTGTATATGCATGCACACAAATATATAAACATGCATTTAGTGATATGGAGCATCTATTCAAGTGCTTAGTCATTTGTACATCTTTTTGAAGAACCATCTATTCAAGTCTTTTATCCATTTTTGAATCAGGGTGTTTGCCCTTTGTTTAGCTGTAGGAGTTCTCTGTATATGCTGAATAGAAATCTCTTGTCAGATAGATGGCTCTGAAATATTTTCTCCCATCTTGTGGGTTGCCATTTTATTCTGTTTACATTTCTTTGATACACATTTTTTTTTAACTTATGTACTGCAAATTGTTTATTTTTTTGTTAGCTGTACCTTTGTTGTTCCTTCGTTTCATATGGAGGAAAACACTGCCAAATCCAATATCATGAAGCTCTTGTCCTGTATCTTCTCCTAAGACTTTTTATATTATTAGGTCTTCTATTTAGTTTCTTGATACGTTTTCATTAATTTTTGCATATGATGTTAGGTAAGGGTCCATCTTCCTTCTTTTGCATGTTGCCCACAAGACTTCTCAGCACCATGTGTTGAAAATACTATCCTTTCTACTTTGAAAAGTCTTGGCAAATTGTCAAAAATCATTTGGCCATATATCAGGGTTTATTTCTGGGTGTTGTATTCTATTCTATTCTATTGGTCTTGAATAAGGGAGAAAAGAGTATAACCTATCCAGGTTGATGAAGAACATAAAGAAAGACCAGGACTGAGAATTAGGAGGGCAATATAAAACAGCAGGGAGTAAAAGACAGTGTGAGAGAAGATCTTGTATTTGCGAGTTCATGGAAATAGGATCATGCTAAAACCACTAAACGCCTGACTTTGAACAATACGGTAAATGTGCCAGCAAGAAACATAACACTTACCCATCTCTGGGAAATATAGTATGGGCATAAAGATACACTACACATAAATATATTAAAAAGGGAAGGGTTTTCATGGTGTGAGAATATTGTGGCATTTGAAATACAATTCACTTCTGTTCTACCATTGTCTCTAAAATTTATCAAAGTGTATATACAAGCAATTCCAATTCTGGTAATGTGCTTGACAGGTTTATATATGAACTTCAGTGGAGCAGTAAATGTACATTCATAGTAGGACTGTTCCCTAAACCAAAAAACAAAACACAAAAACTGCAAAGACTAGAGTTCACTTTGTCAACACACATACAGATGCAATGATGGTCAACGGTCCGAAAACAGAAGGTGAGCATGGGTGAAAGAGGTTAATCCCCAGGCTGGGGTGGGGTGCAGAGTTTGAGGGTAACACAAGTAGAAAAGGCTTTTGTCCTATCCTTGATTTTTGAGGTATGGAAATTCACAGGTCACTACCTTCATTTCAAACTGAATGAATGCACTATTCAATTTTTTTAAACAGGTGAAGTAAACATGAGTGATAATAAATTTCAAACTGTCGCTAATCAAATAAGATACTAAGAAAACTTAAATAATATGATTTAAGAATGAAGTAGAGAGATTGTCCAACATGGTAGCATTCAAAGACCCAGAGCTTGATGCCTCTCATGGGCACACCAAAGTCACAACTGTTTACAGAACAGCAATTGATGAAAAAGGCCGGGACCTACCATAAAAGATGTTTTACAGCTAAAGATATAAGGAAGGCACCTCGACAAGACAGAAAGGAAAGGCAAAATCTCAATAGAGTCAAGACCCATACCACCAAGTGGGTGGCCCACAAATGGGAGAATAATTACAATTTCAGAGGTGCTCCCAGGTAGCAAGGGGTATGAAGCCAACATCAGGCTCCCAAGCCCAGGGACCCTGTTGTGGAAAGAAGAGTTCCTAGAAAGTTGGGCTTTGAAGACCAGTAGTGCTTATTTTCCAGAGAGCCAGAGGGTTGTGGGAAATAGAGATTCCACTCTTAAAAGATGCTCACAAAATCCCACGTGATCTGAGAATCAGAACAGAAGCAGTCATTTGAAAGGATCCCGGGTCACACCTACCTCCTGATCTTGGAGAGTCTCCCAGAGAGGCATGAGGCAACTACAGCACAGCCTCAGGGACAGAGACACTGGCAGCAGCCATTCGGGGGAGCTCCTTCTACCTCGTGGATGCTGGTACCAGCAAGCATAATTTCAGAATCCTCCCTGTAGCTTATCAGCCTCAGGACCGAGCCCCACCCATTTCCACCAGACTACAGACACAAGTACTAGGATGCTGCAGGCCAAGCAACTAACTGAGCAGGGGCATAGCCCCATCCACCAGCAAACAGGCTGCCTTCAGATCCTCTCAGTGCACAGCTGCCCCTGGACATGGGTCCAGCCACCAAAAGCCCCAGGACCAGCCTCCACACCTCAGTGGACAGGCACCAGCCCCAGAGTCCCTGGCCCCTCTGACAAGTGAGCCTGCTCTGGCCTTGGAGTCAGCCTCACCATGGGCAGGTGGTAACTGCACAGGGACTGGATGGAGCTTGGACCTACCCAACAGCAAACCTGCTTTAGCAGTGGGATCAGCCTCATACACCAACAGGCACACACCAGCTCCAGGAATACCACAGCCCAGCAGCCTGTGTAACCAGGCCACTTAATTGCAGGCCAGAAGCAGCCATGGACTCAGCTGGGTCCTGACCCCGCCCATCAGAATGCCAACACAAGATTAGGGATACCCCCGGCCCTGCAGAGAGCTGTGTCAGGAACAGTGATCCAACACCAACTCTGTGGCTCCTGGGCCCTGCAGCCAGAACGCAGAACCTGTCTCTTCCTCCCAGTAGCCAGCATAGCCCCAGAACCAGTGACTGGGCACTAGGCCTGATATCACCTGGACTGCAATTCTACCCATAAGTGAACCAGCACCAGATTTGGTGTCCCCCAGAGTTGTGCAGCCAGCTGCCTTATGATTTAGTCTCACCAAGCAGCACAGACAGCCTCCATACAAGGCAGAGCCTGGCAAACAAGCAGTCTGGGGGCAGCCAAGCCTACCAGACTACCCACAGTAGTCAGCCCGCCACAGCAGAAGAGCCCAAGCAGCCCACATAGGGGGTACACCTAGAATATACAGCTCTAGTGACCAGGGGAGAGGGGGCTGCTGGGACCCATAGGACAGCTCCTACAAAAGGCCACTTCCCCAAGGTCAGGAAATGTAACGAACCTACTACACACATAGCAATAAAAACAGGAAGTTAAGAAAAATGAGGTGACACAGAAACACGATCCAAATGAAGGACCAAGATAAGAATTCAGAAGAAGATCTAAGTGAAGTGGAGATAGCCAATCTCCTCAACAAAGGGTTCAAGGTAATGACTGTAAAGATGATCAAAGAACTCAGGAGAAGAATGGACGACCAGAGCAAGAAGTTAGAATTTTTTTAAAAAGAGTTAGACCATTAAAGAACAACAAAACAGAGATGAGGAATACAATAACTGAAATGAAAAATACATTAAAGGAAACTACTGTAGACTAAATGTTACAGAGGAATGAATCAGAAAACTGAAGGACAGAGTACTGGCAATCACTGAAGATGAACGGTAAAACAATAGATTAAAATGAAATGAGGAAAGTTGAACAGACTTGTGAAACAACATCAAGTGTACTAATATTTGCATTATACTGGTCCCAGAAGCAAAAAGGAAAGACAAAGCAGTGTAGAACATACCTGAAGACATAAGAGTTGAAAACTTCCCTAACCTGGGAAAGAAAACAGACATCCAAGTCCAGTAAACACAGTAAGGCCAAAACAAGATCAACCCAAAGAGGACCACACCAAGACTCATTGTAATTAAAATGGAAAAAAAAAAATAAAGATAAAAAGACACTATTAAAAGGAGCAAAGGAAAAGCAACAAGTTACAAACATGGGAAATTGCATAAAGTTATCTGCTGACTTTTCAGGATAACCTCTGCATGCCAGAAGGGAGTGGCATGGTATATTTAAAGTCATGAAAGGGAAAAGCCTATAAGCAAAAATACTCTACCCAGCAAGGCTCTCCTTCAGATTTGATGGTGAGATCTAAAGTTTTACAGAGAAGCAAAACTAAAAGAGCTCAGCATCGCCAAACCAGCTTTATGAGAAACCTCAAAGGGGTTTTTCTAAGTGAAAAAGAAAAGGTCACGATTGAAACATAAAAATTAGGAAAGGAAACTTACTAAAGGAAAAACCTCATTGGTTAAGGCAAATATTCAACAAAGGTAGTAAATCAACCATGGACACAGCTAATAGGAAGGATGAAAAAAAAACAGTAATAAAATCATCTATATTCACAATAAGAAGTTAAGGGACACACAAAACAGGTAGATGTAAAATATAAGGTCAAATTCAGTAACTGTGGGGGAGCAGAGTAACAATGCAGGGTTGTTAGTGTCCATGTGAAATTAAGAGCTCAGCAACTTAAATAATCACACACACACACACACACACACAAACAAAACTGAAAGAAATCCAAACATAATATTAAAGATAGTCCTCACATCACAGATGAAGGGAATAAAAGGGGAAGAAAGGAACACTGAAGAAATTAAAGAGGGATTCTAAAAATACCCAAGACAAATGAAAATGAACATACAATGATCCAAAATCTATGGGACACAGCCAACACAGTTCACAGGGGGAAGTTATAGTGATACAAGCTTATTCTTAGGAATCAAGAAAAATATCAAATAAACAACCTAACATTACACCTGAAGGAATTAGAAAAAGAAGAAAAAACAAAACTCAAAGTTGTCAGAGAGAAAAATTAAGAAAACTATACCATATGCAATGACATCAAAAAGAATAAGATACCTAGGAATAAACACACCTAAGCAGGTAAAAGACATGTGCTCAGAAATCTATCAGCCATTGGTGAAAGAAGTTGAAGACAACACAAAAAGATGGAAAAATATAGCATGTGCATCGACTGGAAGAATTAATACTGTTAAAATAACCATACTACCAAAGACAATCTACAGATTTAATGCAATCCCTATCAGAATACCAAAGCATTTTCACAGAACTTGAAAAAGTCATTTTAAAATTTGTATAGAAACACAAAGACCCCAAATAGCCAAACAATCTTGAGAAAGAACACAGCTGGAGGCATCACGCACCTTGACTTCAGACTATACTGCAAAGCGACAGTAATCAAAGAGAAAGGTACCAGAGCAAAAACAGACCCAAAGATCACTGGAATAGAATAGAGATCCCAGAAATAAGCCCACACACTTATATTTAATTGATTTATGACAAAGCAGGCAATATGGAGAAAAAACTGTCTCTTCAATAAGTGGTACTGGGAAAACTGGTCAGCTACATGGGAAAGAATAAAATTAGATTATTTTAGCACACCATATATAAAATAAATGCAAAACTGAATAAAGATCTAAACGTAGGACCAGAAACCATAAAACCCCTAGAGGAAAATATAGAACATTCTTCAACATAAATGATAGCAACAGTTTTAGGTTCAGTCTACTAAGGCAAATGAAACAAAAGCAAAAATAAACAAATGGGACTTCACTAAACTTAAAAGATTTTGCACAGCAAAGGAAACCAAAGGCAAAATGAAAAGACAACCTGCTGAGGGAGAGACAATATTTGCACATGATTAAGAGGTTAACATCAAAAAAGATGACCAAGCAAGGGTTCATACCTAAACTACAGAAACAGCACATACAACTCAATATCAAAAAAAAAAACACCCAAAATCTTTTTTAAAAAAATGAGAAGACCTAAATAGACATTTTTTCCAAGGAAAAACTACATATAGACAGTCAGAACTCACAAAGATGCTAAACATAGCTAATCGGCAGTAAAATGCAAATCAAAACTATGAGATATATCACCTCAGTCTTGTCAGAATGGCTGTCATCCAAAAGATCACAAATAACAAAGGTTAGTGAGGATGTGGAGAAAGGGAAACTCTTGTACACTCTTGATGTGAATGTGAAGTAGTGCAGCTACTGTGGAAAGCAGAATGGAGGTTCCACAAAAACCTAAAAATAGAACTACCATAATATCCAGCAATTCCACTGTTGGGTATATCAGAAGGAAACAAAAACACTATTTCAAAAAAAATAACTGCACACCAATGTTCATAACAGTGTTATTTGCCATAGCCAAGATATAGAGTCAAACTAAATGTTCATCAATAGCTTAGCGGATAAAAAAGATTTTTTATGATGACTTCAGCAAAAAATGACATTTTGCCATTTGCAAGAACATGGATGGATTTGGAGGGTATTATGCTTAGTAAAATAAGCCACAGAGAAAACAAGCATGGCATGTTATGAGAAAAAAAGCATGGTATGTTATGAGAAAACAAGCATGGTGTGTTATCACTTACACGTGGCATCTAAAAAAATTGAATACAACAACAACAAAAAAAACAGACTCACAGATTAAAGAACAGACTAGTGGTTACCAGCAGGGAGAGATAGGGTGGAGGGGCAAAATAGTGGTAGGAGATTTTGAGGTACAATCCACTATGTATAAAATCAATAATCTACAGTGATGTACTGTATAGCATGGGGAATATAGCCACTCTTTTATAATAACTACAAATGGAGAAGAACCTAAACATTTATGAATCACTATGCTGTACCTCTGAAACTAATATAATAATGTAAATTAACTATAGATCAATAAAATATAAAGTAAGAAACAATAAAGGGGAGACACAGATTATTAGATAGAAATCAATTAAATAAACACAAGTTTTGGAAATCAAGGAATTAAAAAACAACACGTAAGACACAACATTGGCATTTAAAGTGTACAATCTATTCATTTAAAAGAAATCATTTAAGTGGTAAAAAATGGTACCCATTCTCACAATTCTGTATATCTAGGATAAATTATTATCTACAAAAATATGTTACAAATATTCACTCAAAAAGAAAGAGAAAATTGGGATAAACCCATTTTAGTATCCAAATTTAATATCAAAGTCTCTATGCAAAATTGATTTGAATAAGCTCTGTTAGCCACTTCTAGTTTCTTTGTGATGTAAAATCTTTTAAAGCATAAAAATCAGCCTTTCTACATTATTCCATTAGACATACATAGAAGTTAAAAGAAATGAGAAGACAGAACAATCCACCAGGAAGGCGAATTTACTGAGAAACAGTCATTCGTTCTCCCTCCTCCTTTTCTTTTCCTCCTTTTCCAGGTCTCTTTCGGTTCCGATCAAGAGAAATCTTGAGAGTTCTGAGAATATTTCTTTGAGGGCTTCAAATCACCATACCTACATCCTCTGCCACAACTACACACACGGGAACAAAAATAAACCTCTGCTATCTACTCACGTAGGAGGGATTCATTCAAAATAAACTCCTACATGGAGACCAACAGGTGAGTTTTCTACCTGTTCTTTCTAATGTCCTTCCATTATAGTAAATCCCACACATTATGAGGAAGAAACGGTTATGTGAGCTTTTCCTTGACGTCAAAAAACTTGCATTCATTTCAAGTACCTGGTGATCATAGGGTACAGCCAGGGAAGGTGCCATCCCCCTTGGGGGGAGGGGCGGTGGATGGGCTCCCGCACCCATGCACCTCCTGATGCACAGATTCTGGAGAAACAAAGGGCGGTCACACCGCAGTCAGCCTGTCAGGCTGTCGGGCCACTGGGCAACCCGACCAGCCTGGAAGTGCCCCATCAGTTTGCTGAAAGCAAAACCCTGTCCCCCCTGTGAAGCCAGGCAATTTGGGTCAGAGAGTCAGAGGAGACCGGTAATCAACTCCTCCTCTCTGCTCACCTCCTTGGGGTTACAGCAAGCCCATCTCCAAACCCAAATCTGACCCTGGAGTGCCAAACTGGGAGTGGCAGGTGGGCTCTGCCGGTGCTTCAGCGCCCCCTGGAGGTTGTCTGCTCTAATGGCAACTCTCAGCCCTTCCTCCTCCTCCTTCCCTAGTCCTGGGGGCTGCCCTGGCCTCCTGCAGCTGCTGGCCTGAATTCATTCTTCTTTTTTCTCCAATTACAATGAAGTGTCTTACAGAGGTTTGGAATCTCTTGAAGAAGGAAGATCTTTTAGCCAATACACCTTAACCGTGAGAAGTTGGTTTCAAGAATGAACCTGAAATACTGTATTTTTCTCCTGATGATTCCAAGGAGAGACAGCTCAAGTTTTCTAAATCATAAGAAAAACCAAGGTAAATATGATATTCTGAGCCAGAGATGAAAAAGCAGTTTTTAGCACCCCCTCCTCATGTCATATGACCAGGATTTAAATCAATCAACTGCCACTGGTTTTTAAATCAAGTGACCCAACTTTAAATCCATCAGCTGCTTCCCTGTAACTCACGTGACTTGGCTTTGAATAGTAAGAAATGCAGAGGTATAAAAATGATGTTCTGAACAATAAATGGAAAGACAACATTTTAGAAAGTTTTTTCCTTTTCGAATGGACCATTCATTGCCTACAGAATAAAGGATTCCCTTGTGGATTTCTTGAACTGTAAACACATACATTGTCTCCGTTGGCTTGATTGACGTAGATTTGGGGGTTTTTTGTTGTTGTTGTTGTTAACATCTTTATTGGAGTATAACTGCTTTACCTTGTTGTGTTATCTTCTGCTGTATAACAAAGTGAATCAACTATTCGTATACATATATCCCCATATCCTCTCCCTCTTGTGTCTCCCTCCCACCTTCCCTATCCCACCCCTCTAGGTGGTCACAAAGCACTGAGCTGATCTCCCTGTGCTATATGCAGCTGCTTCCCAATAGCTATCCATTTCACCTTTGGTAGTGTATATATGTCCATGCCACTCTCTCACTTCATCCCAGCTTACCCTTCCCCCTCCCTGTGTCCTCAGGTCCGTTCTCTACATCTACGTCTTTATTCCTCTGCAGCGACTCCTGCTAGGGACGGATACTTCCTTTTATGCTCAGGGAAATCCCCTAGTTTGAATATGATTTGAGTCTGATCCTGTGAAACCATCAGAACTTCCCACCAGAGATAAATGAGGAGATTCTGGCCTTTATTAGTATGCATGATGAACACGGGTGTCCTGGCTGTACTTGCCAACCCTCCTATTTTACCCACCTATTTTTATCCACCTTCCTCCCTGTGAGTACCTTTGACCAACCCTGAGTTCAGACTCCTGACCTATTCCAGTGACTTTGTCAGCCTTTCTTTAAAAATGGACAGGTAATAAAACGAATTTAACCTAGAAGCAGCAGCTCAGTAAGGGAAATAAAATCATCAGAAGTTATCTAATCACAGCCACAGCCATCCAGGGCTCTGTCTTACCTGCTGGGTCATAAGAATGGGACCTTCCTAAACTTGAAGGGCATCCAATCAAATAAGTAAAGGTCTGCTCACCTCTGGCTCTTGGAGGGATTGCTAGGCACTCTACACAGTGTATACTAACTGCAAAACACTGTCATGGTTGTGAAACACCTATGTTCCAGGAAAGCTTTTTGGGGTGCATGGGGAAGGTTTCTTTTTGACATCAAGCAAAAAATAAATCACCAAGCTCTTTGAGCACAGGGGTTCTTAAGAGAGCAGTAGAAGGAAGGAATGGGCAGAAAAGACGATCTCCAGTGAAGTGAAGGCCGTTTTTCCAAAAGAGTAGGATTTAGTCTCAGTTTAAGGAGAACACTTTTAAATAGCTGGGACAGCTCCAAACTGCAGTTTAGGGAACGAGTGCTTCAAAAGAACAGTGCTTTAAAAGCCCTGGCAAGGCAGCAAGAGGATGAAGAGTTGGTTTTGCATAGTTTTGAACACAGGAGTAAAGAAGCAGAGGCATCTCTGACTAAAAGGCCCTGAGATCCTATGGCATCAATGGGTCAGTTGCAGGGGCAGGGGGTGTGGGGGGCGATATTTCTCTCTCAACGTCTCCCAGGGCAGCCACCCCTCCCGACCCCACCCCCCCACACCCTTCACCCTTCCTCCCTCCACTGTTGGGTCCCCAGGGACAGCACTTTTCAAGCTGGAGCCCTCAGGCACCATCTCTGCTGTCTGGATTCTTCCTGGAGCCTGGCAAGTTCTGGGACAGGAAAGCGGGTCTGCAAGGCCGCTGCGGTGCAGTCGGACCTGGAGGCCTGGAGGGGAACTGGAGCCCTGAAGCCCACCCACGTCCTTGAAGCCGAGGGAGGAACACATCCTCCTAACAGTACTTCTCAGGGGTCAGCGTGCTCCCCACCCGACGGTGATCCATACTCACTTGAGGCAGCAAGGACTGCCTCTAACTGGCCCCCTCGATTCCTCCTTAAGGGTCCTCGCACATGTGTGATAGCGCAGGCCCCGGATCTCTTTAGTCAGCTGAGGCCAGTGCTGCCGGCATCCCACCAGTCCCATCCCCCAGCCCCTCTCTCTGGGACTGTATCTAATAGAAGAAAGAGCACAGAGGAATTGGCTGAATCAAGGGACCTGGGAGCCTGGGGATGAGTTTGAAGACCGAGAACCTAAGGCGCAATTACATATTATTGGAAACTCTTGCGGAGTGTGTGTGGGGGAGGTTAGGAGGCTGAGAGGCTGAGTCGACCTGGTGAGTCCAGCCCCAGGACACCACACAGCCCTGTCCCCCTTTCCCTGCCATCAGACAAGCGGTGCCGCAACTCCAGACGGGACTCTGCACTTCCCCCTCCCTGATTCTCCAGAAGAGCAGGTGGCCCCCCTCTGAGGGCAGGGGCAAGACAACGGACCAAGTCCCCCTGCACAAAGGCGCTACTGGAATCTCTTCCTGAGCAGCAGTGCTGGCTTGGAGCGAACCCGTGCACCGCCAAAGTTGGTCTCATCCTGCAGCTGAGGGACGCAGGCTTTAAGTCAGCTGCCTTGGCTTTAAATCAATCAGTCCCCCCTTTAAGTCAGGTGACCCGACTTTAAATCACTGTGTGCCCCTCAAGCCTGCCACTTCAAAAGTTGGGAACTTCACTTTGATCCCAGCACCTCACACAGCTGAATGCACACTGTAGTCACCCCAAGCCTGGCTTAGAGGCAGGATATAAGGTAAGGGGATGGGCTGCACACATGGTGAGAAGGGTACACTTCATGTACCAGAAGGGTCCAGGTACTCTGGGTACAGCAAGCAGTGCACGATACAGCAGCTCCCTGGCAAAGCTGCTGATGCACAGGGGGAGCAGGCACACCCAGGCACGCAGAGGTTCCAGGCAGGGAGCTGGGGCACAGCCAGCCGGGAGGGTGTGAAAGCCGAGGATCTGAGCCTTCTTGAGAAAGGCAGACACAGAGGATGGATGAGAAACAAAGACCAGATGAAACATGGATTTGAAAAGCACACCCTGCTCTTGAAATTGGGGTGGGGTCACCCCAGATTTGAGTCTTCTTACGCCCCTGTAACTAGTGCTTTGGCATTTGCCCAATTACTTGTGAAATGTGACTGATAATATCTAAACCATAGAATACTGCATTTGGAGTGGTTTTGCGTGTTTATGTTTCTATAGTGGAATAATCTTTCCTACAAGAAAAATGTACACAATCTGAAATAAATTCAAACCCCTCTTTAAAAAGTACTATATCGGACTTCCCTGGTGGGGCAGTGGTTAAGAATCTGCCTGCCAAGGCAGGGGACATGGGTTCGAGCCCTGGTCAGGGAAGATCCCACATGCCGCGGAGCAGCTAAGCCCATGGGCCACAACTACTGAGCCTGCAGACCACAACTACTGAAGCCCGCGCGCCTAGAACCGGTGCTCCACAACAAGCGCAGCAAGAGAAGCCACCGCAATGAGAAGCCCGCGCACCGCAACAAAGAGTAGCCCCCGCTTGCCGCAACTAGAGAAAGCCTGCGCATAGCAACGAAGACCCAACGCAGCCAAAAACAAATTAATTAATTAATTAGTTAACTATTTAAAAAAAAAAAAGTACTATATCCTTCTGTACAGCTTCTCTGGGAAGAACAGAGAGATGGCGTAGGAGAGTGAGAAAGACCAATATTTAGTGCACATCTCTCATGCAGGTGCTCTGCTGGCTCAGATAGATTTATCCCCACTTTACAAAGGAGGAAATAATCTCAGAGAGGTTTAGTAATTTTCCCAAAGCCAAACAGCTATGGAGTGGCAGAACCAAGATCTGAACCAAGTCTGTTACCTTCAAAGCCTAAGTCCTCATCACAACAAAACTCAATTAATATTTACATTTATCGAATTACATTGCAACCTGGGGAGTTCTTGGCACAATCCTGAATAAGAGTGAGAAAGAAAGAAATAGCATTGTTCCTACAGTCAACCCAAATTTTTGGAGCAGCTCCTAGATGCCTGGCCCTTTTTGGGGTTCAGCAGTGATCAAGACAGGAAGAGTCCTGCTTTCATGAACCACGTAGTGGGGAGGAGAGACGGGTGCAACTTGGGTGAGGGATTTCACCTTGCTGGACCTCTGTTTTGTCATCTGGAAAATGGGATGGGTGTTCCTCATTTTCTGGGATTGTCCAGCCCTCACATTCTCTGATTCCATAAGAAGCATTTGTTTTCCTGTTTCTTTAAAATTCATTCAGGCCGTGAGCTGTGATGAATGTTGTTAGCTGCTCCCCAAAGCACTCTATTCCCACCCTTTTCCTGTGATCAGGTCTTTCCCGAAACATGACTCACAGTCAGTCAGTCAAGTCACAGAACCTAAGGGGCACCCAGCAGAAAAATTCCAACCCTTGCTTCCCAGGAGCTCTGCGGTCTACCTGCCAGGTAAACTTAACTCACCTGGCACAAGGTGGCCATCCCTGGTTTCACATCAACATGATCTCAGGCACAAACCTCCTTGTTTTTCCATTTTGTCTTTAAGTTACTTGTTGAAACAACTGCACAAATATGACAAAGGTATAAAATCAGGCATCTTCTGCCCCCAGTGCCTACTAATAAATGATTTTCTGCCACTTTAATGATAAAGATAGAACATTTCAACATTCTGCTACCCTTATTATTTGCCATTTTTGTTGATATTTCTATTGAATACATCTTTCAATATTTTAACAATGGAACATTTATTTAGGTTGTTCCAGACCCAGCCTTTAGTGGTAAAGGTTTTGTTGTTATATTTCTATTATGTTTCCTTTAAAAATCATTATCCTATTTAAATGGATTAAGTCAATTCTATAGGCATTTATCTTATGATATTGATGGAATTGATACATAGAGGGCAGTAGTACAAGTTGATTGGACTTGAGAACCTCTATTAGCACAGTTAAGTATAAATATTGTCTATATGTAAACCAAAGTACATGCCGAGTGAGATTCTCCGACTTTTTTCACTGTCTGCCCCTCAAGCCTGTGGGAAATGGAATATTTCTTGCCCTATCAGTAAACAAAGGATGCCACAGTCTTCAGCACTTGCAGCCCTCCAATGTGAGCCGGCGGGCCCTGAGGCACTCAGGATATGCAAATACAGAATGCAGGCCCCAGAGAGCTGAGGTGCATATCAAAGGAAGGAATTCAGTGAGCCCATACAAAGAAAAGCGCCGCATTCCTCACCTTGGGAGAGCTGGTTTTCCTTAGTTAACAATCACCTTTTGATGTTCCCCATTACCTGCGCCAGTCCCCTGCCCTGTCCCCCCCCCCCCCCCGGTACTTTAGCTCAGGGAGGAAGGAGCGCAGAGGGACTCGGCTGAATAAGGGGCCTGCGCGCCTCGGGAGGAGTTTTCAGCCGCTTTCCCCGCAGTCGGGAGGAGGGGCGCTGACGCTGCAGCCGGACCCTGCGCCTCCCTTGCCCCGTTTCCCCTCAGGACGCTCAGGCCGACCCGCTCCCCACGCCCACCAGGCCTCGCGAGCCAGGCCGAGGGCAGGGGCGAGAGGAGGGACCGAAGTTCCCGGGGACCAGACGCTGGAGGCCGCTCTTTCTGCACAGCAGCGGCGGGTGGCAGCGAAACCCTGCCCCTCAGAAGCTGGTCTTGTGCTGCCGCCCGGGCACCGGACCAGGCGGAGGGTCGGCGCCCACTTACCCGGCCCGCCGTCCCCGCGACTGTCACGGCTTCGGCCGCCGGGGCACCTCCAGAGCCGGCAGCCTCAGTGAGGTGGCCCTCCCCTCGGGCTCCGGGGCAGTTCCGTGACGGCGGAGGGAAGAGACCCCGCCCGAGCCGGGAGTTCCAGCTCTGAGGAAACGCGGGCTCTGTTCAGCGCGCAGTGGGTGGGACCGCTCTGCCCCGAGGCCTTCCGGGAGGGAGCGGGGCGGCGGGGGAGGGAGCCGCCAGGAGCGCAGGGCCCCGTCGGGGGGGTCCTGGAGGGGCGGCCCGGCCTGGGGGCCACGCCCACTGTGGCCGCAGCCCAGGTCTTTTTCCAGGAATCCTACACGAAAAAGTTAGAAAAAGACACAGTCTACAGTAAATATTCACAAATGATTGTTGCTGCTGTGCTCACTATTCTATTAAAGGTGTAAAATCCATAAAACACTTTAAGTTCAAAATTAAATATGAATTTTTACCTTTCTAATTATGTCTCTGATATTCACAGTTGTGGTTAATGAATCAGAGACTGTGGCATCACTAGTTAAAAATGAGCTTGTTAAAAAAATAGAACTCAGGCCCACCGGACCTACTGAATCACAATCTGCACTTTTACAATCTCCCCAGTGTACTTGTGTACCCATGAATAGTTGAAAGGTACATTTCTACCTCGACATGTCTTTTCTGTATGAGAAATACACACACTTTATCCAATTTGATATAAATAAAACACTCAAAAATGCATATGCCTGTGTTGAAACCATCATTTTATCATTTCTTTTCCAGACAAGTATAGTCTCTATACTGGTTTTGTGGATCACATGCCATACTCTTTTCTTGTAGTTAGAAATAAGGTAGAGAAAGTTACTTTGTAAAAAAAAAATATCTATCTATCTATCTATATATATATATATTAGTGGATAATTGAAGACACTCTTCTAAATTAAAAGCAGTTCTCTTAACTTGCTGTTTTCTTCTTGGGTCGCATTATGAACTCTTCCCGTGGCCACATGGCATGTGTACTTTGAATTTCAGGGACTGCTGACATTCCAGGATGTGGCCATAGATTTCTCTCAAGAGGAGTGAGAATGCCTGGACCAAGATCAATGGGAATTGTACAGGGATATGATGTTAGAGAAGTATAGGAACCTGCTCTCCTTGGGTGAGGATACCTTCCTTCCAGAATTCCTTATCCAACCACAGGGTTTGGAGTCCTTCATTTGTAGAATGTCTCCTGAAATCTTCTGCTTCCTACAATAGGGTTTCAGATTGCAACGTTTCAGGAAAGATTGGGAGTTTGTGGGTATAATTTTTCTTATTCTTTTAAAATTGCAGCCTCCCTTTTAATATACTTTGTAACTGCTTGGGATGTGTCTCTATGAACTGTGTACTATATGCTTCTGTTATAGTCCTTACAATATTTTATTGTCTTATTTTCTGTAACCATTTTCCATGGATTCTTTGGGCTTAAGGTATAGTAAAAGGGAGACTGCGATTCTCCCTTTAAAAGGGGACTTATTAAAAGGGGACTTCCCTGGTGATGCAGTGATTAAGAATTCGCCTGCCAATGCAGGGGACCCGCTTCGATCCCCGGCCCGGGAAGATCTCACGTGCCACGGAACAACTAAGCCAGTGGGCCACAACTACTGAGTCTGCACGCCACAACTACTGAAGCCGGTGTGTCTTGAGCCCGTGCGCCATTTATTTTTTGGAGAATAAAACCACTTCTGAGTGATTAAAATTTAGGCCAGCTAGTCAAAATGCTTTATCACCTGTTCTTCTAAAACACTGATCAATGGAACAAGTTTTACTAGGGATAACAGTGTAATTGTATTCTGGAGTTCATATGGGCAATATGGTTTATGACCTTGATGCTGGATCACGACATTTCAATGGTATAACTGCTATTAATTGTCTGTTTGTTCAACGATTAAAGTCTCACGTGATCTGAGCTCAGACTGGAGTCATCCTGGTTGGTTTCTGTCTATTGCAGATTTCTTCCAGTATGAAAGGACAAGAGCAATACGGCTTACTTTACAAAATGTCTTCAAACTAAATGATGATATAATCTACCTTCAATTAATTTATACATACCCTGCTGTAGAACAGGGTTCGTTACGGTGGCAGAGCCCGGTAATTATGTAAAACTGAAACTTTTTCTGCACTGGTTCAAGTCCTCTTCCTAAGAATATGTTTATAATCAACATTCTTTCACAAATTACCCAACTTAATTCACCAGAGCATTCCTCATATTAACTAAATGGAAAATCCTAGGCTATATACAAATCCAGAAAGGGCCAAAAATCATCAGCCCCCATGGATGATCACAACCCATTGCTGAGGCATTCAAATTACTTATTAAAGAACCACTATGTCCATCAACATCATCAATTTATATATTATTGCCCCAGTGCTAGCCTTAACCCTGGCTCTCACAACATGAATTCCTCTTCCCATATCTTATCCACTAATTAATATAAATGTAGGCATATTATTTCTATTAGCCATATCACACCTAGCCATTTATTCCATCCTCAGATCTGGATGAACTTCACATTCAAAATACTCACTCACTGGAGCTCTAGGAACAAGAGCACAGACAATCATCTCATATGAAGTAATGTAGCAGTTATTCCATTCTCAGTCTTACAGATAAATGGATCATTTACACTTTCAACAGTAATTATTACACAAGAACACCTATGACTAATTTTCTCCTGACCCCTACCCAGAATTTGATTATCTCCGCAGTAGCAGAAATCCAATGAAGCCCCACTTGATTTAACAGAAGTAGAATCAAAACCCGTATATGTCTTCAATGTAGAAAATGTAGCAGGCCCATTCACCCCGTCCCTCCTAGAGAATGTGTCAATTTCCCTATAATAAACATTTCCACAGCAATCTATTTTTAGGAGCATTCGACAATCCCTAGGTGCCAGAATTATATACAGCCCAAGTCATCATGAAAACACATCTAACAATCTCCTTTCTATGAATTTGAGCCTCCCACCTACAATTTTGATATGATCAACGCATACGTCTCTTATAAAAAGTTTTTTTACGACTAACATTAACCCTATGTATATGAGAGTTTTCACTACGTGTCATCATACCAGGCAACCCACCACAAATTTAAGAAATATGTCTGACAAAAGAGTTACTTTGATAGAGTAAATCACAGAGGTTTCAATGCTCTTATTCCTGGAATTGAATTCTTCCTAATAATTTTACATTCTCCATGCTACGTACCACATTACACCACATGCTATATAGTAAAGTTCTCTAAGTAAGCTTCAGGCCCATACCCCCAAAATATTTTTGTATATCCTCCCTGTGCTAATAAACTCTCATTGTTTTTACCAACATTCCACTGACCATTTTCTCAGGAAATATAATTGTATAACAAGCTCACACTGGTTAATGGTATCCCCATTCTAATAAAAAACATGAACCCATAAGCTACAGAAGCATCCAACAAATATTTCCTAAAACAGTCCACCGCATCAATACTACTTATAATGGCTATTATCATTAATCTAATATACTCTGGTCAAAGAGCACAATGAATAACAAAAATCTTTAATCCAGCAGCATCCACCCTCATGACAATCGCCCTTGTCACAAAAGTAGGACTTTCCCCATTTCACTTCTGAGTGCCTGAAGTCACACAAGGCATCCCATGAACAGCAGACCTGATGCTATCAACATGAAAAAATTGCACCCCTATCAGTTTTATACCACATGTCACCATCCATCAACCTAAATATACTATTAATCATAGTGATATTATAAATCATAGCTGGAGGCTGAGGCAGACTTCGCCATACTCACCTGGAAAATATTTCACCCTCCTCATCAATTGCCCATATAGGATGAATAACAGCTATTATAATGTATATTCAGATTATAACAATCCTAAACATACTAATTTATATCATAACAAGACTATCTTCTTCTTATTTATGCCCAGATCATGTACTACAAGAGTATCATTATCACACACATGAGATAAAACACCTCCCATCACAATCATTTCCCTCACCATTATAGTATCATTAGGACATCGCCCATCACTATCAGGGTTTCTACCCAAATGAATAATTATCCAAGAGATAACAAAAATGACAACATCATTCTACCAACACTAATAGCCATCATAGCAGTCCTCAGCATACATTTCTACTTGCAGCTAACATACTCCACATCACTAACTCTATTCCCTTCATTAAACAACACAAACACAAAACAATTTGAACATACAAAGAAATAACCTTCCTATCATTACCAATCACAATACCCACACGATTACTACACACAACACCCATTCTATCGGTGCTGGACTAGGAATTTAGGTTAGTTCAGACCAAGAGCTTTCAAAACCCTAAACAAGTGAAATTTACTTAATTCCTAAAAATAAGGATTGCAAGACTTTATTCTACATCAATTGAATGTAAAGCAAACACAGTATTTAAGCCAAATCTTTACGAGATTGATGAGTTTTAACCCCAGGAAACTTTAGTTAACAGGCAAATCCTCTAGTCAACTGGCTTCAGTCTACTTCTTCTTCATTTGAGAAAGAAAAAAAGAAAAAAAAGGCAGGAAAATCACTGGCAGAATTGAAGCTGCTTCTCTGAAGTTACAATTCAATTTGTTGATTCACCACAGGGTTTGCCAGAAAGAGGGCTCAATCTCTGTCTTTAGATTTACAGTCTGATGCTAACTCAGTCATTTTACCTCTGTTCATACACTGCTGATTCTTTTCAACCAATCACAAAGATATTGGCATTTTATATTTCCTATTTGGTGCTTGAGCTGGAGTAGCAGGCAGCACCTTAATTATATTAATCCAGGCTGAGCTATGCTGACCTGGACCGCTACTTGGAGATGCCCAAATCTGTAAGGTAGTCATAACAGTCCCTGCACTTGTAATAATTTTCTTTATAGCTGTACCCGTTATGATTGCAGGCTTTGAAAACTGACTTGGGCCACTAATAACTCAGACACCTGAAGTAGCATTTCCCCCAATAAATCATATAAACTTTTGACTACTTCCCCCATCATTCTTACTCCTACTCATATCACCAATAGTAGAAGCTGGTTCTGGTACCAGTGGAACCGTGTATTCAGCTCTAGCCTGCAATCTGGCCCATGCAGGAGCCTCTGTCGACCTAACTGTTTTCTCCTTACATTCAGCAGGTGTCTCCTCAATTCCTGGTATTATTACTTTTATTACTATAGTCTTTAATACAAAACCAGCAGTCATATCCCAATACCAAACACCATTATTTGTTTAATCTTCCCCAACTATAGCCATATTACTATAATTACCAATCTCAGTCCAAGCAGCCAGAATTGCCATGCTGTTAAGAGATAGAAATCTAAACACTACTTTCTTTGACCCTGCAGGAGGAGACCGAATCCTATACCAACACCTATTTTGATACTTCGCTCACCCTGAAGTCTGTATTCATGGCCTAACAGGGTTTGTTATAAACTCACATATCATTACATACTATTTAGGACAAAAATTGCCTTTCAGCTATCTGGGAATAGTATGAGTCATGCCCACTGGTTTTTTAGGAGTTCTCTTGTGGGCCCATCATATGTTTACCATAGGGATAGCTGTGGACTCAGGAGGATACTTTGCATCAGCTACCGTAATTACTTCTATCCCTACAGGAGTAAAAGTATCTAGCTGATTAGCAACTCTTTATTTAATGTTTCTTTTTCTTTTCATTTTTTTTTTTTTTTTGGCTGAGTTGGGTCTTGGTTGCTGCGCATGGGCTTTCTCTGGTTGCGGTGAGCGGCAGCTACTCTTCGTTGCGGTGTGCGGTCCTTTCATTGCAGTGGCTTCCCTTGTTGCAGAGCACGGCCTCTAGGTGCGTGGGCTTCAGTAGTTGTGGCTTGCGGGCTCTAGAGGGCAGGCTCAGTAGTTGTGGCACACGGGCTTTTTGCTCCGCGGCATGTGGAATCTTCCCAGACAAGGGCTCGAACCCGTGTCCCCTGCATTGGCAGGCAAATTCTTAACCACTGCGTCACCAGGGAAGTCCCTGGTTAGCAACTGTTCACGGAGGTAATACTATATGACCTTCCACTATATTATGAGTTTTAGGCTTTAGTTTTTCTTCTTACAGTAGGTGGTTAGACAAGAATCATCTTAGCCAACTCATCCCCAGACATTGTCCTCCAGGATACATACTATGTAGTAGCACACTTCCATGACCTAATGTCCATGGGAGCAGTCTTCACTATTATAGGAGGCTTCCTACACTGATTCCCACTATTCTCAGGTTATACTGTTAGCTCAGCATGAGCAAAAATTCACTTCACAAGTATATTTGTAGTAGTAAATATGTCTTCCTGCAGCATTTTCGTGGCCTCTCAGGGATGTCACTATGTTAGTCTGAGTACCCTGAGGCACACACAACATGAAATATTTTGTCTTTAGGCTCATTCATCTCAGTAGCAGCAGTAATGCTAATAATCTTCATACTTTGAAAAGCATTTGTGTCTAAACAAGAAGTCTTAGCAGTGGAAATTGCTACTCCTAACCTAGAATGGTTACACGGATGTCCGCCACCATATCCTATGTTTCAAGATCCTACCTACGTAAATGTAAAATAAGGAAGGACTCAAGTCCTTTTCAACCAGTTTCAAGCCAACACCATAACAATTATGTCTTCCTCAATAAATGAGATAAAAGTAAAAAGTGATGTAGCTTTGTCAAAGTTAAATGATAGGCTAAAATCCTGTATATCACTAAGGCATATCAATTTCATCTAGGCTCTCAAGATACAACATCACCGATTATGGAAGAACTTTTACATTTTCATCATCACACATTAATAGTGATTTTTAAAATAAGTTCTCTAGTCCTCTATATCATTTCACTAATATTGACATCTAAACTCATATGCATACAATAGATGCACAGGTAGAGAAAATGTGAACAATTTACTAGCTATTATTGTAATCTTAATTGCCCTATCATCATTGTGAATGCTTTACATGATACATGAAATCAATAACTCTTCCCAAACCATAAAAAAACTATGGGTCAGTAATGATACTGAAGCTACAAATACACAGATTATGAAGATTTAAATGTTGACTCCTCTGTAATCCCCACATCAGAGCTAAAACCAGGAGAATAATGACTAATAGAAGTCAACAACCGAGTAGTTAGGGATAGTCATTGAATATTAGTTTCATCTGAAATTGTTGTACACTCCGGAGTTGTTCCTTCTCAGGCCTAAAAGGAGCTGCTATCCCAGGACGCCTAACTTAAAGAATCCTAATATCAACAGGACCAGGCCTATGTTGTGGACAAGAGAGCTCGTTTTCCTGAGTTCAAAGACAGGACAGAGGGATATGGCTGAGATATGGTGTGAATCTGGAGCCCATGGGGAGGCACTCTCCAAGCTTCAGTATAGAAATGGGGCCTCTAGGGTCCCAGGCCACCCACCACGCCGTCTCGAGCAGGATCTGGGCAACATTCCCTGTCAGTGATGAGGCAGCCCTAGCACTTGTCACGCCCCGATGTCGTGTCCTATGTGGGCCCCATGCTCTTGGGACCACACCCCACACTCTGCAGGTCCATGCTACAGGGTCCTTCATGCCTCAGGAGTAGAGACCACACAGCAAGCAGTTCCCTCCCCGACCAGCAGGAGGAGGGGAGGAGAGCAGGGGCACCAGGGGAATCTCACTCAGACAACAACACCCCAGCGGTGCCAGCGGGGACAGTGAGGATGCAGATGAGGCACAGACCAAGAGATGGGACCAGAGGACCCAAAAGGCAGCTGGTCAGGTCCTGGCTCACCTGTACCCCGGACACCTTTGTCCCGCATACACCCCCTTCCTCATACACCCTCTCCTTAAATGCATAGTCTTCAGATGCAAACAGGCAGAGCTTCAGACTGAAAGTCAGCTCTTCCAAAATGACCCGTCAGCAAACACTGCAGGATTCCACTCCAGTGGGTGCCCTGGAGTCGACAACTCAGGGACTGAAGTGGATATCGGTGCCAGGGGCAGTGGGAGGGAATGGGGAATGAGACTTTCATGGTTGTGGAATTTTGGTTTTGCAAGATGAAAAGTTCTAGGGATGGTGGTGATGGCTCCACGAGAAAGTGAATATATCTGATGCCTCAGAAACGTGCACTTAAAATGGTGATGATGGTAAAGGGTATGTGACGTGTGTTTTATTTCACTTAAAATACATTCTTAAAATAATGTCTTGTTAATTGAGATTCCATTTCGACTCCCCTTCATCACAAATGTCGGAGGCCCGGACACAGTCCCCTACCTTAGGGGCCATCACGGTACCCTCACAGAGCACGGGGGAGACCATTCTTAGGGGGGGCTAGTCTGTGCTCACCTGACCTCTGTCCAGGGGGACCCAGGCAGTGGTGACCCCCATAGATTAGACATATGATATGCTATAGTATTAATATGATACCACCAAGTGTTGTCACTCACCGGAACACAGAGCAGCAACCCACTCAAACATGCCTGGCCTCATATGATTGTGACAAGATTAAGAGAAGAAAAGGAACCACAGGTTAATCAGGACAACACCCTTAATGCAGAGGTTGGAAATCTCAAAGGGGACAGGACACACTGCAGGCAAAGAGCACATATGCGGTCTCCCCATACATGTGAGCCTGACCCATGCAGGTATGGTGAGACCCACACAGTCCCCGCACCCTATACCTGGGGCCACACATCCACACTCACCAGGGTGACCCACCTCCCCAGACCCCTCCACCTGGGTCACATGTCCACAGTCCCAGGGTGACCTCACCTCCCCAGACCCTGCACCTGGGGTCACACGTCCCCTTGGTCAGGACACCATGGCTCTGCAGGGGGCTCCCCCAATGTGGAAACAAGCTGGGTCCCTGGGACCTCCTGGGATGGGAAAAAGTGTCAGGCGGGTCTCCTTTCCCCACACTTGTCCCAGAGGAGTCCTCCTCTTCTCACTTTGGTTCTGTGTGATTTTAACTGTTTTTAAAGCTTTCATACTAGAGTTGAACACACGACCTTGGTGCTGGCATGCTCAGTCCTTTCTCGTCTCACTTACATGTTGAGAAAACTCACAGGACAGCAGGGCTGAAAGCCGAGGGGCAGCTCTGGACTCTGCTGAGTAGGGACGGTAGACTGGAGGGAGAGCTCAGCAGCAGCCTCAGCTGTCACCCATCGGCCTTTTGCCCGATCTGCGTGCCCTGCAATCAATTCACCAGCTAAACCTGCTTCCCTATGCACCATGCACGTGCTGGTAAATTGGAATTATTGCCAGGTAGTCCTCCTGAGGATTCTCCATGAGCCCCAGGGAAGGTGAACCTTGCAGGGATTAAGACTAAGGCCCCGACCATAGCACTGACCCTTGGGAGGACCAGGTCACCACACTCAGAAGAGAGGCTGTTACGTAGACAAGCCCACCTCAGCTCCAGACCCCAGACATCTAAGCACTGACATTCAGATGCAGGCACGGAGCTTCCCAGTACTGAGGCCAGGCCGGGTCTCTACCCAGGTCCCCATAGTCCTAGCGTACACAGAGCATGGTCAGGTCTAAATCTTCTTATTATAGACAACACATGGTCAGCTCTAAACATAATCAGTAGACAGGACATGCAGAGGTCTAAATCTACCATGTAGACAGAACTTGATCATGTTTAAACTAGCTTAGGGCTGATCTCATAGGAGGTACAGATCACACACATGGGTCTCTCATCTTTGGACACCCACATCAGGAAACTGAACAAAATCTTTGTCATTAAACATTTCAACAGGCAAAACAGAAATGTTCCCAATTTCTCTGGCCACCTGATGGTCAGGATCCACGGGCGAGCCACGAACTTCTTAGAGTGCAGCCCAGTCTGCTGCCAGGACAGACAAGAAGTGGCCTGATTCCAGCCTCCCAGGCTTCCAGAAGGAGGCGGCCACACTGGAAGCCCAGGCAGGAGAGTCCTGCATGGTCCGGGCCGGGAGATCCGGTCTGTCCATTCGGCTGGCCGATTCCGGGCGGGGCGCTCAGGGCCGCTGAGAGCCCTGCACTCAGGTCCTGCTTCCCTGCAGCGTGTGCGTGTGCGTGTGCGTGTGCGTGTGCGTGTGCGTGCGCGTGTGTGTGTGTGTGTGTGTGTGTGTGTGTGTAGAGGGGGCGGTGGCTGACGGCTCCCATGGCTCCCGTCCCGGGCACCGCGCTGTCTTCAAGGGGAGGCACGGGGAGAGGTAGGGGCACAGAAGCCGTTGGAGAGGAGAACCCACCGCGGAACTCCTTGCACACTGGCTCGCCCCATCAGGAAACCCGCCTGCCCATCGTGGGCCGCATGTCACCCCCAAGCCCCCCACCCCCGAGGGCAGGGTGCCTGCTCTTTCAACAGCACAGGGTCTCACATGAAGGAGACCCAGTGGGGACTGTCACACACCCCCCCACTCCTGATGCTGTGTTTGGGGAGAATGAACCCCCTTGACTGGGCGATGGGACCCTGTGTGGAAAGAGGTGGCGGCCCCATCCAAATCGGGGCCTGGCTGAGAGATGGGAACACAGGAGCCAAGTGCAGGGCCTGGAGGCCAGGCCAACAGGAGGGGCACCCCCAGCCTTGGCCGGGCTCTCCAACGGTGACATTGTTGCTTTAGGGGACCTGGGGCAGGTGACTGAATGTAAAGGGAGTCTAAACTGGACCCTGAATGGAGCTTAAAGAAGGTGTGAAGGATGTTACTGAGACAGTGACAGTCATTGGAAGACACACTCTGTGTCAGGATATCCTGCTCCATCCATTTAAATCCCTGAGATCTGTGACCTTTACGTGGCTACGCAGGATTGTTAGAGCAGCTGCGTGCGGATATATCTGGGGCACAATTCAGTCTGCAACCAACTTGCAAGTGGTTCCAGCAAACACACAGGTGTGCGCACAGGCAGGCACAGCACACACACAAACATATGCATGTGCACAGCACAACTATATTCACACACTAGCATGTGAACACACATGCATGCATATGCCCATGCACACACTAATGTGTGCAAGTGCACATACCTATGCACATGCACAGCATATGTATGCAAACAGGCACATGCACACGCATAGCACACACACAGGGAATAAAGTGAATCCGTAAAGCATTAATTCCTGAACACAAGTGAAGCTGACATGTATTTTTCCCTTTTCTTAGCCTTGATGTTTTTCACAACAAAAAGTTTAAGAAAAAAGTTAATGGCAAATGACTTTTGATTCATAGGACTTTCTGATGTTATTCCACAAATATTATGACAGGAGAAATGAATGTAGCTATTACATGTGTCCACTAATGGATGAATGGAGAAGAGAAACACGGTCCATCAATACAAGGGAATGCTATTCAGCCTAAAAAGGAAGGCAATTCTGACACAGGCTGCAGCAGGGATGAACCTTGAGGGCATTATGCTCAGTGATGTAAGCTAGACACAAAAAAACAAAGAGTGCTTGATCCACTCATACAAGGCCCCTAGAGCAGTCGGAAACCTAGAGACATAAAGTAGGATGTTGAGTGCCAGGGGCTGAGGGAGGGACAATGGGGAGTGAGTGTTTAATGGGGACTGTTTCAATTTTGCAAGATGAAAAAGTTCTGGAGGATGATGGTGGTCAGGTTTGCACAACAGTGTGAATTACTTCTTGACCCTGAAATGTGCACTTAAAAATGGTTAAGATAGTAAATTTTATGTTATGTATATCTGACCACAATTTTTTAAACTTTTTAAAAAACAACAGGAAATAGTCCATGAATACCACAAGATGCACAACTTCACTAACAACAGAGGGATTAAAGCCATAAGAAAAATACTGTGCGTACACCTACCAGAATGGCAGACATGAAAGACATAGTATCAAATATCAGCCGGATGTGGAGCAATGGAAAGCCTGGTACGCAACGGGGGGATGCAACCACTTCTGAAACAATCGGGCCTCAGATAGCGAAGTCCCTGCACAGAGACCCACAGTGCTCCTCCCAGTTGAACACAAACCCACCAGCCCTGCACCAGGACACACGGACATGGACTCGCAGCCACAGGAGCCAAACCTGAAAGAACCTGAAGGCCATCACAGGCGGATGCAGAAATGAACCAAGCACGCTCCTATGAAGGAATATTCCACAGCAATGGAGTACATTTTGTTTAAAGGCAGTAAAACTATAAAAATTACTTTTTAAAAAAACTATATTTACACGATGAAAGAATCTATAATTCTGGCACCTAGGGATTGTCGAATGCTCCTAAAAATAGATTGCTGTGGAAATGTTTATTATAGGGAAATTGACATATTGTCTAGGAGGGACAGGGTGAATGGGCCTGCTACATTTTCTACATTGAAGACATATACGGGTTTTGATTCTACTTCTGTTAAATCAAGTGGGGCTTCATTGGATTTCTGCTACTGCGGAGATAATCAAATTCTGGGTAGGGGTCAGGAGAAAATTAGTCATAGGTGTTCTTGTGTAATAATTACTGTTGAAAGTGTAAATGATCCATTTATCTGTAAGACTGAGAATGGAATAACTGCTACATTACTTCATATGAGATGATTGTCTGTGCTCTTGTTCCTAGAGCTCCAGTGAGTGAGTATTTTGAATGTGAAGTTCATCCAGATCTGAGGATGGAATAAATGGCTAGGTGTGATATGGCTAATAGAAATAATATGCCTACATTTATATTAATTAGTGGATAAGATATGGGAAGAGGAATTCATGTTGTGAGAGCCAGGGTTAAGGCTAGCACTGGGGCAATAATATATAAATTGATGATGTTGATGGACATAGTGGTTCTTTAATAAGTAATTTGAATGCCTCAGCAATGGGTTGTGATCATCCATGGGGGCTGATGATTTTTGGCCCTTTCTGGATTTGTATATAGCCTAGGATTTTCCATTTAGTTAATATGAGGAATGCTCTGGTGAATTAAGTTGGGTAATTTGTGAAAGAATGTTGATTATAAACATATTCTTAGGAAGAGGACTTGAACCAGTGCAGAAAAAGTTTCAGTTTTACATAATTACCGGGCTCTGCCACCGTAACGAACCCTGTTCTACAGCAGGGTATGTATAAATTAATTGAAGGTAGATTATATCATCATTTAGTTTGAAGACATTTTGTAAAGTAAGCCGTATTGCTCTTGTCCTTTCATACTGGAAGAAATCTGCAATAGACAGAAACCAACCAGGATGACTCCAGTCTGAGCTCAGATCACGTGAGACTTTAATCGTTGAACAAACAGACAATTAATAGCAGTTATACCATTGAAATGTCGTGATCCAGCATCAAGGTCATAAACCATATTGCCCATATGAACTCCAGAATACAATTACACTGTTATCCCTAGTAAAACTTGTTCCATTGATCAGTGTTTTAGAAGAACAGGTGATAAAGCATTTTGACTAGCTGGCCTAAATTTTAATCACTCAGAAGTGGTTTTATTCTCCAAAAAATAAATGGCGCACGGGCTCAAGACACACCGGCTTCAGTAGTTGTGGCGTGCAGACTCAGTAGTTGTGGCCCACTGGCTTAGTTGTTCCGTGGCACGTGAGATCTTCCCGGGCCGGGGATCGAAGCGGGTCCCCTGCATTGGCAGGCGAATTCTTAATCACTGCATCACCAGGGAAGTCCCCTTTTAATAAGTCCCCTTTTAAAGGGAGAATCGCAGTCTCCCTTTTACTATACCTTAAGCCCAAAGAATCCATGGAAAATGGTTACAGAAAATAAGACAATAAAATATTGTAAGGACTATAACAGAAGCATATAGTACACAGTTCATAGAGACACATCCCAAGCAGTTACAAAGTATATTAAAAGGGAGGCTGCAATTTTAAAAGAATAAGAAAAATTATACCCACAAACTCCCAATCTTTCCTGAAACGTTGCAATCTGAAACCCTATTGTAGGAAGCAGAAGATTTCAGGAGACATTCTACAAATGAAGGACTCCAAACCCTGTGGTTGGATAAGGAATTCTGGAAGGAAGGTATCCTCACCCAAGGAGAGCAGGTTCCTATACTTCTCTAACATCATATCCCTGTACAATTCCCATTGATCTTGGTCCAGGCATTCTCACTCCTCTTGAGAGAAATCTATGGCCACATCCTGGAATGTCAGCAGTCCCTGAAATTCAAAGTACACATGCCATGTGGCCACGGGAAGAGTTCATAATGCGACCCAAGAAGAAAACAGCAAGTTAAGAGAACTGCTTTTAATTTAGAAGAGTGTCTTCAATTATCCACTAATATATATATATATAGATAGATAGATAGATATTTTTTTTTTACAAAGTAACTTTCTCTACCTTATTTCTAACTACAAGAAAAGAGTATGGCATGTGATCCACAAAACCAGTATAGAGACTATACTTGTCTGGAAAAGAAATGATAAAATGATGGTTTCAACACAGGCATATGCATTTTTGAGTGTTTTATTTATATCAAATTGGATAAAGTGTGTGTATTTCTCATACAGAAAAGACATGTCGAGGTAGAAATGTACCTTTCAACTATTCATGGGTACACAAGTACACTGGGGAGATTGTAAAAGTGCAGATTGTGATTCAGTAGGTCCGGTGGGCCTGAGTTCTATTTTTTTAACAAGCTCATTTTTAACTAGTGATGCCACAGTCTCTGATTCATTAACCACAACTGTGAATATCAGAGACATAATTAGAAAGGTAAAAATTCATATTTAATTTTGAACTTAAAGTGTTTTATGGATTTTACACCTTTAATAGAATAGTGAGCACAGCAGCAACAATCATTTGTGAATATTTACTGTAGACTGTGTCTTTTTCTAACTTTTTCGTGTAGGATTCCTGGAAAAAGACCTGGGCTGCGGCCACAGTGGGCGTGGCCCCCAGGCCGGGCCGCCCCTCCAGGACCCCCCCGACGGGGCCCTGCGCTCCTGGCGGCTCCCTCCCCCGCCGCCCCGCTCCCTCCCGGAAGGCCTCGGGGCAGAGCGGTCCCACCCACTGCGCGCTGAACAGAGCCCGCGTTTCCTCAGAGCTGGAACTCCCGGCTCGGGCGGGGTCTCTTCCCTCCGCCGTCACGGAACTGCCCCGGAGCCCGAGGGGAGGGCCACCTCACTGAGGCTGCCGGCTCTGGAGGTGCCCCGGCGGCCGAAGCCGTGACAGTCGCGGGGACGGCGGGCCGGGTAAGTGGGCGCCGACCCTCCGCCTGGTCCGGTGCCCGGGCGGCAGCACAAGACCAGCTTCTGAGGGGCAGGGTTTCGCTGCCACCCGCCGCTGCTGTGCAGAAAGAGCGGCCTCCAGCGTCTGGTCCCCGGGAACTTCGGTCCCTCCTCTCGCCCCTGCCCTCGGCCTGGCTCGCGAGGCCTGGTGGGCGTGGGGAGCGGGTCGGCCTGAGCGTCCTGAGGGGAAACGGGGCAAGGGAGGCGCAGGGTCCGGCTGCAGCGTCAGCGCCCCTCCTCCCGACTGCGGGGAAAGCGGCTGAAAACTCCTCCCGAGGCGCGCAGGCCCCTTATTCAGCCGAGTCCCTCTGCGCTCCTTCCTCCCTGAGCTAAAGTACCGGGGGGGGGGGGGGGACAGGGCAGGGGACTGGCGCAGGTAATGGGGAACATCAAAAGGTGATTGTTAACTAAGGAAAACCAGCTCTCCCAAGGTGAGGAATGCGGCGCTTTTCTTTGTATGGGCTCACTGAATTCCTTCCTTTGATATGCACCTCAGCTCTCTGGGGCCTGCATTCTGTATTTGCATATCCTGAGTGCCTCAGGGCCCGCCGGCTCACATTGGAGGGCTGCAAGTGCTGAAGACTGTGGCATCCTTTGTTTACTGATAGGGCAAGAAATATTCCATTTCCCACAGGCTTGAGGGGCAGACAGTGAAAAAAGTCGGAGAATCTCACTCGGCATGTACTTTGGTTTACATATAGACAATATTTATACTTAACTGTGCTAATAGAGGTTCTCAAGTCCAATCAACTTGTACTACTGCCCTCTATGTATCAATTCCATCAATATCATAAGATAAATGCCTATAGAATTGACTTAATCCATTTAAATAGGATAATGATTTTTAAAGGAAACATAATAGAAATATAACAACAAAACCTTTACCACTAAAGGCTGGGTCTGGAACAACCTAAATAAATGTTCCATTGTTAAAATATTGAAAGATGTATTCAATAGAAATATCAACAAAAATGGCAAATAATAAGGGTAGCAGAATGTTGAAATGTTCTATCTTTATCATTAAAGTGGCAGAAAATCATTTATTAGTAGGCACTGGGGGCAGAAGATGCCTGATTTTATACCTTTGTCATATTTGTGCAGTTGTTTCAACAAGTAACTTAAAGACAAAATGGAAAAACAAGGAGGTTTGTGCCTGAGATCATGTTGATGTGAAACCAGGGATGGCCACCTTGTGCCAGGTGAGTTAAGTTTACCTGGCAGGTAGACCGCAGAGCTCCTGGGAAGCAAGGGTTGGAATTTTTCTGCTGGGTGCCCCTTAGGTTCTGTGACTTGACTGACTGACTGTGAGTCATGTTTCGGGAAAGACCTGATCACAGGAAAAGGGTGGGAATAGAGTGCTTTGGGGAGCAGCTAACAACATTCATCACAGCTCACGGCCTGAATGAATTTTAAAGAAACAGGAAAACAAATGCTTCTTATGGAATCAGAGAATGTGAGGGCTGGACAATCCCAGAAAATGAGGAACACCCATCCCATTTTCCAGATGACAAAACAGAGGTCCAGCAAGGTGAAATCCCTCACCCAAGTTGCACCCGTCTCTCCTCCCCACTACGTGGTTCATGAAAGCAGGACTCTTCCTGTCTTGATCACTGCTGAACCCCAAAAAGGGCCAGGCATCTAGGAGCTGCTCCAAAAATTTGGGTTGACTGTAGGAACAATGCTATTTCTTTCTTTCTCACTCTTATTCAGGATTGTGCCAAGAACTCCCCAGGTTGCAATGTAATTCGATAAATGTAAATATTAATTGAGTTTTGTTGTGATGAGGACTTAGGCTTTGAAGGTAACAGACTTGGTTCAGATCTTGGTTCTGCCACTCCATAGCTGTTTGGCTTTGGGAAAATTACTAAACCTCTCTGAGATTATTTCCTCCTTTGTAAAGTGGGGATAAATCTATCTGAGCCAGCAGAGCACCTGCATGAGAGATGTGCACTAAATATTGGTCTTTCTCACTCTCCTACGCCATCTCTCTGTTCTTCCCAGAGAAGCTGTACAGAAGGATATAGTACTTTTTTTTTTTTAAATAGTTAACTAATTAATTAATTAATTTGTTTTTGGCTGCGTTGGGTCTTCGTTGCTATGCGCAGGCTTTCTCTAGTTGCGGCAAGCGGGGGCTACTCTTTGTTGCGGTGCGCGGGCTTCTCATTGCGGTGGCTTCTCTTGCTGCGCTTGTTGTGGAGCACCGGTTCTAGGCGCGCGGGCTTCAGTAGTTGTGGTCTGCAGGCTCAGTAGTTGTGGCCCATGGGCTTAGCTGCTCCGCGGCATGTGGGATCTTCCCTGACCAGGGCTCGAACCCATGTCCCCTGCCTTGGCAGGCAGATTCTTAACCACTGCCCCACCAGGGAAGTCCGATATAGTACTTTTTAAAGAGGGGTTTGAATTTATTTCAGATTGTGTACATTTTTCTTGTAGGAAAGATTATTCCACTATAGAAACATAAACACGCAAAACCACTCCAAATGCAGTATTCTATGGTTTAGATATTATCAGTCACATTTCACAAGTAATTGGGCAAATGCCAAAGCACTAGTTACAGGGGCGTAAGAAGACTCAAATCTGGGGTGACCCCACCCCAATTTCAAGAGCAGGGTGTGCTTTTCAAATCCATGTTTCATCTGGTCTTTGTTTCTCATCCATCCTCTGTGTCTGCCTTTCTCAAGAAGGCTCAGATCCTCGGCTTTCACACCCTCCCGGCTGGCTGTGCCCCAGCTCCCTGCCTGGAACCTCTGCGTGCCTGGGTGTGCCTGCTCCCCCTGTGCATCAGCAGCTTTGCCAGGGAGCTGCTGTATCGTGCACTGCTTGCTGTACCCAGAGTACCTGGACCCTTCTGGTACATGAAGTGTACCCTTCTCACCATGTGTGCAGCCCATCCCCTTACCTTATATCCTGCCTCTAAGCCAGGCTTGGGGTGACTACAGTGTGCATTCAGCTGTGTGAGGTGCTGGGATCAAAGTGAAGTTCCCAACTTTTGAAGTGGCAGGCTTGAGGGGCACACAGTGATTTAAAGTCGGGTCACCTGACTTAAAGGGGGGACTGATTGATTTAAAGCCAAGGCAGCTGACTTAAAGCCTGCGTCCCTCAGCTGCAGGATGAGACCAACTTTGGCGGTGCACGGGTTCGCTCCAAGCCAGCACTGCTGCTCAGGAAGAGATTCCAGTAGCGCCTTTGTGCAGGGGGACTTGGTCCGTTGTCTTGCCCCTGCCCTCAGAGGGGGGCCACCTGCTCTTCTGGAGAATCAGGGAGGGGGAAGTGCAGAGTCCCGTCTGGAGTTGCGGCACCGCTTGTCTGATGGCAGGGAAAGGGGGACAGGGCTGTGTGGTGTCCTGGGGCTGGACTCACCAGGTCGACTCAGCCTCTCAGCCTCCTAACCTCCCCCACACACACTCCGCAAGAGTTTCCAATAATATGTAATTGCGCCTTAGGTTCTCGGTCTTCAAACTCATCCCCAGGCTCCCAGGTCCCTTGATTCAGCCAATTCCTCTGTGCTCTTTCTTCTATTAGATACAGTCCCAGAGAGAGGGGCTGGGGGATGGGACTGGTGGGATGCCGGCAGCACTGGCCTCAGCTGACTAAAGAGATCCGGGGCCTGCGCTATCACACATGTGCGAGGACCCTTAAGGAGGAATCGAGGGGGCCAGTTAGAGGCAGTCCTTGCTGCCTCAAGTGAGTATGGATCACCGTCGGGTGGGGAGCACGCTGACCCCTGAGAAGTACTGTTAGGAGGATGTGTTCCTCCCTCGGCTTCAAGGACGTGGGTGGGCTTCAGGGCTCCAGTTCCCCTCCAGGCCTCCAGGTCCGACTGCACCGCAGCGGCCTTGCAGACCCGCTTTCCTGTCCCAGAACTTGCCAGGCTCCAGGAAGAATCCAGACAGCAGAGATGGTGCCTGAGGGCTCCAGCTTGAAAAGTGCTGTCCCTGGGGACCCAACAGTGGAGGGAGGAAGGGTGAAGGGTGTGGGGGGGTGGGGTCGGGAGGGGTGGCTGCCCTGGGAGACGTTGAGAGAGAAATATCGCCCCCCACACCCCCTGCCCCTGCAACTGACCCATTGATGCCATAGGATCTCAGGGCCTTTTAGTCAGAGATGCCTCTGCTTCTTTACTCCTGTGTTCAAAACTATGCAAAACCAACTCTTCATCCTCTTGCTGCCTTGCCAGGGCTTTTAAAGCACTGTTCTTTTGAAGCACTCGTTCCCTAAACTGCAGTTTGGAGCTGTCCCAGCTATTTAAAAGTGTTCTCCTTAAACTGAGACTAAATCCTACTCTTTTGGAAAAACGGCCTTCACTTCACTGGAGATCGTCTTTTCTGCCCATTCCTTCCTTCTACTGCTCTCTTAAGAACCCCTGTGCTCAAAGAGCTTGGTGATTTATTTTTTGCTTGATGTCAAAAAGAAACCTTCCCCATGCACCCCAAAAAGCTTTCCTGGAACATAGGTGTTTCACAACCATGACAGTGTTTTGCAGTTAGTATACACTGTGTAGAGTGCCTAGCAATCCCTCCAAGAGCCAGAGGTGAGCAGACCTTTACTTATTTGATTGGATGCCCTTCAAGTTTAGGAAGGTCCCATTCTTATGACCCAGCAGGTAAGACAGAGCCCTGGATGGCTGTGGCTGTGATTAGATAACTTCTGATGATTTTATTTCCCTTACTGAGCTGCTGCTTCTAGGTTAAATTCGTTTTATTACCTGTCCATTTTTAAAGAAAGGCTGACAAAGTCACTGGAATAGGTCAGGAGTCTGAACTCAGGGTTGGTCAAAGGTACTCACAGGGAGGAAGGTGGATAAAAATAGGTGGGTAAAATAGGAGGGTTGGCAAGTACAGCCAGGACACCCGTGTTCATCATGCATACTAATAAAGGCCAGAATCTCCTCATTTATCTCTGGTGGGAAGTTCTGATGGTTTCACAGGATCAGACTCAAATCATATTCAAACTAGGGGATTTCCCTGAGCATAAAAGGAAGTATCCGTCCCTAGCAGGAGTCGCTGCAGAGGAATAAAGACGTAGATGTAGAGAACGGACCTGAGGACACAGGGAGGGGGAAGGGTAAGCTGGGATGAAGTGAGAGAGTGGCATGGACATATATACACTACCAAAGGTGAAATGGATAGCTATTGGGAAGCAGCTGCATATAGCACAGGGAGATCAGCTCAGTGCTTTGTGACCACCTAGAGGGGTGGGATAGGGAAGGTGGGAGGGAGACACAAGAGGGAGAGGATATGGGGATATATGTATACGAATAGTTGATTCACTTTGTTATACAGCAGAAGATAACACAACAAGGTAAAGCAGTTATACTCCAATAAAGATGTTAACAACAACAACAACAAAAAACCCCCAAATCTACGTCAATCAAGCCAACGGAGACAATGTATGTGTTTACAGTTCAAGAAATCCACAAGGGAATCCTTTATTCTGTAGGCAATGAATGGTCCATTCGAAAAGGAAAAAACTTTCTAAAATGTTGTCTTTCCATTTATTGTTCAGAACATCATTTTTATACCTCTGCATTTCTTACTATTCAAAGCCAAGTCACGTGAGTTACAGGGAAGCAGCTGATGGATTTAAAGTTGGGTCACTTGATTTAAAAACCAGTGGCAGTTGATTGATTTAAATCCTGGTCATATGACATGAGGAGGGGGTGCTAAAAACTGCTTTTTCATCTCTGGCTCAGAATATCATATTTACCTTGGTTTTTCTTATGATTTAGAAAACTTGAGCTGTCTCTCCTTGGAATCATCAGGAGAAAAATACAGTATTTCAGGTTCATTCTTGAAACCAACTTCTCACGGTTAAGGTGTATTGGCTAAAAGATCTTCCTTCTTCAAGAGATTCCAAACCTCTGTAAGACACTTCATTGTAATTGGAGAAAAAAGAAGAATGAATTCAGGCCAGCAGCTGCAGGAGGCCAGGGCAGCCCCCAGGACTAGGGAAGGAGGAGGAGGAAGGGCTGAGAGTTGCCATTAGAGCAGACAACCTCCAGGGGGCGCTGAAGCACCGGCAGAGCCCACCTGCCACTCCCAGTTTGGCACTCCAGGGTCAGATTTGGGTTTGGAGATGGGCTTGCTGTAACCCCAAGGAGGTGAGCAGAGAGGAGGAGTTGATTACCGGTCTCCTCTGACTCTCTGACCCAAATTGCCTGGCTTCACAGGGGGGACAGGGTTTTGCTTTCAGCAAACTGATGGGGCACTTCCAGGCTGGTCGGGTTGCCCAGTGGCCCGACAGCCTGACAGGCTGACTGCGGTGTGACCGCCCTTTGTTTCTCCAGAATCTGTGCATCAGGAGGTGCATGGGTGCGGGAGCCCATCCACCGCCCCTCCCCCCAAGGGGGATGGCACCTTCCCTGGCTGTACCCTATGATCACCAGGTACTTGAAATGAATGCAAGTTTTTTGACGTCAAGGAAAAGCTCACATAACCGTTTCTTCCTCATAATGTGTGGGATTTACTATAATGGAAGGACATTAGAAAGAACAGGTAGAAAACTCACCTGTTGGTCTCCATGTAGGAGTTTATTTTGAATGAATCCCTCCTACGTGAGTAGATAGCAGAGGTTTATTTTTGTTCCCGTGTGTGTAGTTGTGGCAGAGGATGTAGGTATGGTGATTTGAAGCCCTCAAAGAAATATTCTCAGAACTCTCAAGATTTCTCTTGATCGGAACCGAAAGAGACCTGGAAAAGGAGGAAAAGAAAAGGAGGAGGGAGAACGAATGACTGTTTCTCAGTAAATTCGCCTTCCTGGTGGATTGTTCTGTCTTCTCATTTCTTTTAACTTCTATGTATGTCTAATGGAATAATGTAGAAAGGCTGATTTTTATGCTTTAAAAGATTTTACATCACAAAGAAACTAGAAGTGGCTAACAGAGCTTATTCAAATCAATTTTGCATAGAGACTTTGATATTAAATTTGGATACTAAAATGGGTTTATCCCAATTTTCTCTTTCTTTTTGAGTGAATATTTGTAACATATTTTTGTAGATAATAATTTATCCTAGATATACAGAATTGTGAGAATGGGTACCATTTTTTACCACTTAAATGATTTCTTTTAAATGAATAGATTGTACACTTTAAATGCCAATGTTGTGTCTTACGTGTTGTTTTTTAATTCCTTGATTTCCAAAACTTGTGTTTATTTAATTGATTTCTATCTAATAATCTGTGTCTCCCCTTTATTGTTTCTTACTTTATATTTTATTGATCTATAGTTAATTTACATTATTATATTAGTTTCAGAGGTACAGCATAGTGATTCATAAATGTTTAGGTTCTTCTCCATTTGTAGTTATTATAAAAGAGTGGCTATATTCCCCATGCTATACAGTACATCACTGTAGATTATTGATTTTATACATAGTGGATTGTACCTCAAAATCTCCTACCACTATTTTGCCCCTCCACCCTATCTCTCCCTGCTGGTAACCACTAGTCTGTTCTTTAATCTGTGAGTCTGTTTTTTTTGTTGTTGTTGTATTCAATTTTTTTAGATGCCACGTGTAAGTGATAACACACCATGCTTGTTTTCTCATAACATACCATGCTTTTTTTCTCATAACATGCCATGCTTGTTTTCTCTGTGGCTTATTTTACTAAGCATAATACCCTCCAAATCCATCCATGTTCTTGCAAATGGCAAAATGTCATTTTTTGCTGAAGTCATCATAAAAAATCTTTTTTATCCGCTAAGCTATTGATGAACATTTAGTTTGACTCTATATCTTGGCTATGGCAAATAACACTGTTATGAACATTGGTGTGCAGTTATTTTTTTTGAAATAGTGTTTTTGTTTCCTTCTGATATACCCAACAGTGGAATTGCTGGATATTATGGTAGTTCTATTTTTAGGTTTTTGTGGAACCTCCATTCTGCTTTCCACAGTAGCTGCACTACTTCACATTCACATCAAGAGTGTACAAGAGTTTCCCTTTCTCCACATCCTCACTAACCTTTGTTATTTGTGATCTTTTGGATGACAGCCATTCTGACAAGACTGAGGTGATATATCTCATAGTTTTGATTTGCATTTTACTGCCGATTAGCTATGTTTAGCATCTTTGTGAGTTCTGACTGTCTATATGTAGTTTTTCCTTGGAAAAAATGTCTATTTAGGTCTTCTCATTTTTTTAAAAAAGATTTTGGGTGTTTTTTTTTTTGATATTGAGTTGTATGTGCTGTTTCTGTAGTTTAGGTATGAACCCTTGCTTGGTCATCTTTTTTGATGTTAACCTCTTAATCATGTGCAAATATTGTCTCTCCCTCAGCAGGTTGTCTTTTCATTTTGCCTTTGGTTTCCTTTGCTGTGCAAAATCTTTTAAGTTTAGTGAAGTCCCATTTGTTTATTTTTGCTTTTGTTTCATTTGCCTTAGTAGACTGAACCTAAAACTGTTGCTATCATTTATGTTGAAGAATGTTCTATATTTTCCTCTAGGGGTTTTATGGTTTCTGGTCCTACGTTTAGATCTTTATTCAGTTTTGCATTTATTTTATATATGGTGTGCTAAAATAATCTAATTTTATTCTTTCCCATGTAGCTGACCAGTTTTCCCAGTACCACTTATTGAAGAGACAGTTTTTTCTCCATATTGCCTGCTTTGTCATAAATCAATTAAATATAAGTGTGTGGGCTTATTTCTGGGATCTCTATTCTATTCCAGTGATCTTTGGGTCTGTTTTTGCTCTGGTACCTTTCTCTTTGATTACTGTCGCTTTGCAGTATAGTCTGAAGTCAAGGTGCGTGATGCCTCCAGCTGTGTTCTTTCTCAAGATTGTTTGGCTATTTGGGGTCTTTGTGTTTCTATACAAATTTTAAAATGACTTTTTCAAGTTCTGTGAAAATGCTTTGGTATTCTGATAGGGATTGCATTAAATCTGTAGATTGTCTTTGGTAGTATGGTTATTTTAACAGTATTAATTCTTCCAGTCGATGCACATGCTATATTTTTCCATCTTTTTGTGTTGTCTTCAACTTCTTTCACCAATGGCTGATAGATTTCTGAGCACATGTCTTTTACCTGCTTAGGTGTGTTTATTCCTAGGTATCTTATTCTTTTTGATGTCATTGCATATGGTATAGTTTTCTTAATTTTTCTCTCTGACAACTTTGAGTTTTGTTTTTTCTTCTTTTTCTAATTCCTTCAGGTGTAATGTTAGGTTGTTTATTTGATATTTTTCTTGATTCCTAAGAATAAGCTTGTATCACTATAACTTCCCCCTGTGAACTGTGTTGGCTGTGTCCCATAGATTTTGGATCATTGTATGTTCATTTTCATTTGTCTTGGGTATTTTTAGAATCCCTCTTTAATTTCTTCAGTGTTCCTTTCTTCCCCTTTTATTCCCTTCATCTGTGATGTGAGGACTATCTTTAATATTATGTTTGGATTTCTTTCAGTTTTGTTTGTGTGTGTGTGTGTGTGTGTGTGATTATTTAAGTTGCTGAGCTCTTAATTTCACATGGACACTAACAACCCTGCATTGTTACTCTGCTCCCCCACAGTTACTGAATTTGACCTTATATTTTACATCTACCTGTTTTGTGTGTCCCTTAACTTCTTATTGTGAATATAGATGATTTTATTACTGTTTTTTTTTCATCCTTCCTATTAGCTGTGTCCATGGTTGATTTACTACCTTTGTTGAATATTTGCCTTAACCAATGAGGTTTTTCCTTTAGTAAGTTTCCTTTCCTAATTTTTATGTTTCAATCGTGACCTTTTCTTTTTCACTTAGAAAAACCCCTTTGAGGTTTCTCATAAAGCTGGTTTGGCGATGCTGAGCTCTTTTAGTTTTGCTTCTCTGTAAAACTTTAGATCTCACCATCAAATCTGAAGGAGAGCCTTGCTGGGTAGAGTATTTTTGCTTATAGGCTTTTCCCTTTCATGACTTTAAATATACCATGCCACTCCCTTCTGGCATGCAGAGGTTATCCTGAAAAGTCAGCAGATAACTTTATGCAATTTCCCATGTTTGTAACTTGTTGCTTTTCCTTTGCTCCTTTTAATAGTGTCTTTTTATCTTTATTTTTTTTTTTCCATTTTAATTACAATGAGTCTTGGTGTGGTCCTCTTTGGGTTGATCTTGTTTTGGCCTTACTGTGTTTACTGGACTTGGATGTCTGTTTTCTTTCCCAGGTTAGGGAAGTTTTCAACTCTTATGTCTTCAGGTATGTTCTACACTGCTTTGTCTTTCCTTTTTGCTTCTGGGACCAGTATAATGCAAATATTAGTACACTTGATGTTGTTTCACAAGTCTGTTCAACTTTCCTCATTTCATTTTAATCTATTGTTTTACCGTTCATCTTCAGTGATTGCCAGTACTCTGTCCTTCAGTTTTCTGATTCATTCCTCTGTAACATTTAGTCTACAGTAGTTTCCTTTAATGTATTTTTCATTTCAGTTATTGTATTCCTCATCTCTGTTTTGTTGTTCTTTAATGGTCTAACTCTTTTTAAAAAAATTCTAACTTCTTGCTCTGGTCGTCCATTCTTCTCCTGAGTTCTTTGATCATCTTTACAGTCATTACCTTGAACCCTTTGTTGAGGAGATTGGCTATCTCCACTTCACTTAGATCTTCTTCTGAATTCTTATCTTGGTCCTTCATTTGGATCGTGTTTCTGTGTCACCTCATTTTTCTTAACTTCCTGTTTTTATTGCTATGTGTGTAGTAGGTTCGTTACATTTCCTGACCTTGGGGAAGTGGCCTTTTGTAGGAGCTGTCCTATGGGTCCCAGCAGCCCCCTCTCCCCTGGTCACTAGAGCTGTATATTCTAGGTGTACCCCCTATGTGGGCTGCTTGGGCTCTTCTGCTGTGGCGGGCTGACTACTGTGGGTAGTCTGGTAGGCTTGGCTGCCCCCAGACTGCTTGTTTGCCAGGCTCTGCCTTGTATGGAGGCTGTCTGTGCTGCTTGGTGAGACTAAATCATAAGGCAGCTGGCTGCACAACTCTGGGGGACACCAAATCTGGTGCTGGTTCACTTATGGGTAGAATTGCAGTCCAGGTGATATCAGGCCTAGTGCCCAGTCACTGGTTCTGGGGCTATGCTGGCTACTGGGAGGAAGAGACAGGTTCTGCGTTCTGGCTGCAGGGCCCAGGAGCCACAGAGTTGGTGTTGGATCACTGTTCCTGACACAGCTCTCTGCAGGGCCGGGGGTATCCCTAATCTTGTGTTGGCATTCTGATGGGCGGGGTCAGGACCCAGCTGAGTCCATGGCTGCTTCTGGCCTGCAATTAAGTGGCCTGGTTACACAGGCTGCTGGGCTGTGGTATTCCTGGAGCTGGTGTGTGCCTGTTGGTGTATGAGGCTGATCCCACTGCTAAAGCAGGTTTGCTGTTGGGTAGGTCCAAGCTCCATCCAGTCCCTGTGCAGTTACCACCTGCCCATGGTGAGGCTGACTCCAAGGCCAGAGCAGGCTCACTTGTCAGAGGGGCCAGGGACTCTGGGGCTGGTGCCTGTCCACTGAGGTGTGGAGGCTGGTCCTGGGGCTTTTGGTGGCTGGACCCATGTCCAGGGGCAGCTGTGCACTGAGAGGATCTGAAGGCAGCCTGTTTGCTGGTGGATGGGGCTATGCCCCTGCTCAGTTAGTTGCTTGGCCTGCAGCATCCTAGTACTTGTGTCTGTAGTCTGGTGGAAATGGGTGGGGCTCGGTCCTGAGGCTGATAAGCTACAGGGAGGATTCTGAAATTATGCTTGCTGGTACCAGCATCCACGAGGTAGAAGGAGCTCCCCCGAATGGCTGCTGCCAGTGTCTCTGTCCCTGAGGCTGTGCTGTAGTTGCCTCATGCCTCTCTGGGAGACTCTCCAAGATCAGGAGGTAGGTGTGACCCGGGATCCTTTCAAATGACTGCTTCTGTTCTGATTCTCAGATCACGTGGGATTTTGTGAGCATCTTTTAAGAGTGGAATCTCTATTTCCCACAACCCTCTGGCTCTCTGGAAAATAAGCACTACTGGTCTTCAAAGCCCAACTTTCTAGGAACTCTTCTTTCCACAACAGGGTCCCTGGGCTTGGGAGCCTGATGTTGGCTTCATACCCCTTGCTACCTGGGAGCACCTCTGAAATTGTAATTATTCTCCCATTTGTGGGCCACCCACTTGGTGGTATGGGTCTTGACTCTATTGAGATTTTGCCTTTCCTTTCTGTCTTGTCGAGGTGCCTTCCTTATATCTTTAGCTGTAAAACATCTTTTATGGTAGGTCCCGGCCTTTTTCATCAATTGCTGTTCTGTAAACAGTTGTGACTTTGGTGTGCCCATGAGAGGCATCAAGCTCTGGGTCTTTGAATGCTACCATGTTGGACAATCTCTCTACTTCATTCTTAAATCATATTATTTAAGTTTTCTTAGTATCTTATTTGATTAGCGACAGTTTGAAATTTATTATCACTCATGTTTACTTCACCTGTTTAAAAAAATTGAATAGTGCATTCATTCAGTTTGAAATGAAGGTAGTGACCTGTGAATTTCCATACCTCAAAAATCAAGGATAGGACAAAAGCCTTTTCTACTTGTGTTACCCTCAAACTCTGCACCCCACCCCAGCCTGGGGATTAACCTCTTTCACCCATGCTCACCTTCTGTTTTCGGACCGTTGACCATCATTGCATCTGTATGTGTGTTGACAAAGTGAACTCTAGTCTTTGCAGTTTTTGTGTTTTGTTTTTTGGTTTAGGGAACAGTCCTACTATGAATGTACATTTACTGCTCCACTGAAGTTCATATATAAACCTGTCAAGCACATTACCAGAATTGGAATTGCTTGTATATACACTTTGATAAATTTTAGAGACAATGGTAGAACAGAAGTGAATTGTATTTCAAATGCCACAATATTCTCACACCATGAAAACCCTTCCCTTTTTAATATATTTATGTGTAGTGTATCTTTATGCCCATACTATATTTCCCAGAGATGGGTAAGTGTTATGTTTCTTGCTGGCACATTTACCGTATTGTTCAAAGTCAGGCGTTTAGTGGTTTTAGCATGATCCTATTTCCATGAACTCGCAAATACAAGATCTTCTCTCACACTGTCTTTTACTCCCTGCTGTTTTATATTGCCCTCCTAATTCTCAGTCCTGGTCTTTCTTTATGTTCTTCATCAACCTGGATAGGTTATACTCTTTTCTCCCTTATTCAAGACCAATAGAATAGAATAGAATACAACACCCAGAAATAAACCCTGATATATGGCCAAATGATTTTTGACAATTTGCCAAGACTTTTCAAAGTAGAAAGGATAGTATTTTCAACACATGGTGCTGAGAAGTCTTGTGGGCAACATGCAAAAGAAGGAAGATGGACCCTTACCTAACATCATATGCAAAAATTAATGAAAACGTATCAAGAAACTAAATAGAAGACCTAATAATATAAAAAGTCTTAGGAGAAGATACAGGACAAGAGCTTCATGATATTGGATTTGGCAGTGTTTTCCTCCATATGAAACGAAGGAACAACAAAGGTACAGCTAACAAAAAAATAAACAATTTGCAGTACATAAGTTAAAAAAAAATGTGTATCAAAGAAATGTAAACAGAATAAAATGGCAACCCACAAGATGGGAGAAAATATTTCAGAGCCATCTATCTGACAAGAGATTTCTATTCAGCATATACAGAGAACTCCTACAGCTAAACAAAGGGCAAACACCCTGATTCAAAAATGGATAAAAGACTTGAATAGATGGTTCTTCAAAAAGATGTACAAATGACTAAGCACTTGAATAGATGCTCCATATCACTAAATGCATGTTTATATATTTGTGTGCATGCATATACACACAAGCACACACACACATACACAAGCAGAAAACAACTATTGGTGAGGATGTGAGGGAGTTGGAACCATTGTGCTATGTCAGAGGGAATGCAGAATGATACAGCTGCTTTGCAAAAGAGTATGGCAATTTTTCAGATATTGAAAAATAGAATTACTACATGATCCAGGAATTTTACTATGAGGTATACCCAAAGGTATTGAAATCAGGGTCTTAAAGAAATATTTGTACTCCAGTGTTTAGAGCAGTGATAATCACAGTAGCTAAAATATGAAAGCAACCTAAGTGTTCATCCACTAGTTCCTGGACAAGCAAAGTGTGGTATACCCATATAATACAATATTATTCAGTGTTAAAAAGGAAAAGATCTAGGAATATGCTACAACATGGATGAATCTTGAGGAAATTTAGCTACCAAAAATGCCATTTTTGTGACTTTTAGTGAGTCATAACAATACAACTACTTATTTCAATTATATGGGGGTACTTAGTGTAGTCAAAACCATAGAAATTGGGAGGGTAATGACGCTTTTCAGGTGGTTATGGAACAAAAAGGAAAGTTATATTTAAAGGATATGGAGTTACAGTTTTAAAACGTAGAAAAGAATTAGAAAGATAAATGGTGATGTTGATCGCCCAATAATATGAATGCATTTAATATCACTGAACGGTGCACTTTATAATAACTAACATGTTATATTTTATGTTATTTGATTTTACCAACATACAAAATTGGGAAAGAATGTAATATCAGGAAAGGGAGTGGACCTGGGATAGAGCAGAGAGTAATCAGAAGGGTGAGACACTGCATATGTTGAAGAAGAAGAGCTGAGAGTCTTCATTGGCCAGAAGAGACTTTATAAAAGAGAAAAGAAATTACTCTGAGGGTGTATTAGATAGATATCTGTGGGTGTGCTGCTATCTCCCATGGGTTATCTTAAAGAGTCTTTAATAAAGTCCATAAGGCTTGCTGAGGCTTTTTTAAAAACTGGATTCCCTAGGAGATAATTAGAGGGTGGTACTTAAGTCTATGTCTAGGTTGACAGATTTTGCAGGGAAGACGAACCTGAGAACAGTGGAGGTCTTAAGAGTGTAAGTACATGGAAATTAGAAAAAAAAAATAATAATAATAAAGGGGATTAGGAAAACTTTGGACTTTGAAGGTCATGTATTATTACTGAGTCAGACCTGAGGTTTCTAAGGAGTTATATACACAGTTGCTATTTGGATTACTTGTTGATAAAGATAAGTGGAAAAACTAGAGTCGTTCCCAAGTGTAGGTAAGATATAATGAGAGGATGGAGGTGGAAAGTAGGGAGACCCAGAGAAAAGTGGGAAGGTCATATTGGGCCAAGATGGTGGTAATATCCAACAGAACAGACGGTAGGACAGACGATGGATTCATCTTTTTTATTTCGCCTCCCCCCCTCATCCTTAATAATTCTTTGGGAATATTTCACTGCTCTGTGATGCAGGTACAGAATTCGAGTGAGGAGGCTACACCTTCAGTGTCGAGCTGTCTGAGTCCTCAGTGTGCTTCAAATGATGGAGAACTATTGCTTCTTTATGAGAAGGGTTAGTACCTCGTAGCTAAGCTTAAGCTGGAGCTTATGCAATATTGATTCCATTTTATATATACTGTTGGCATGGAGGTTCCTCCTCCTCTTTTCTTGAACATTATGAAACGAATCTATATTTCTCAGTATTTGGGTATATCAGATAAATACGTTAAGTAAAGGAATCTTATATATTGCTCCCTGCATAGTTTGCTCTTTCTTGTTTCTCTTTTACCTTTATTAAATTAGCACAGGGAGAGACCTTGAAATGTTCTAATCAGGAGAGATTAGAACATCATATTTCTAGGGAGGTTGGTTGGACAGAGCAGGGGTCCCAGTGAGAATCCAAGCTTCTGTTTCTACTTGGAAGTGTACCTGTGTAGAATAGAGGGCTCCAGGAAATATCCTAGAATATCCCAATGTCCCTGTGGGAGATCATTAAGAGAGGCAGGATCTGGTACCAGATCAGTGTACTATGACATGTTTGTCAGTCATCTGATGTGAGATTCTCAGAGCCAATCCCCTATGGTAGGGCTGAGTGCAGAGTGATGAAGAACCTGTGAAAGCCTTTGATTGCATGTTCAAGATGAAGCTCTGATTTCGGGGAGAATTTTCTTACCTGACTGAATGTCACCCTTCTGTGGGGATGAGATTCTGTGCTTTTCCTCTGTTGATGACCACTGACTGCAAATCATTAGAGGATCATGTCTAGAAAGCATTCTTTATTTAATTTCTTAAAGAAGAAAGCATAGAAAACATTTTTATCCACTTTCAAATTGAGGATCAAGGGGAATGACAGCAGTGAAAATGTCAGAGTAGGGAGCTCTGGCTTGTGTCCATCCCCAGAAACACTGACATACGTGGTAAAACCTGTCAAAATGACCTTATCAACACATGTAAGTTTTCTTTTCTTTTCACGCTGTAGATTTATCTTTCATTGAAACTTTACTTACTACAGGATGTGGAGAATAAACAGGGAAGTAGAAACTGTATTTCCTGATGAGAGAATCACTAAGTCACATTAGCTGTTCTGAACTCTGCCTTACTCACCGTGACTCTAATTAAAACAAACAAACAAACAAAACACTTTTTTTTTGGTAAGTCAGTTCTGACATTTCCTCGTTAAAGACAAGGTAACAGATACAGACTTAGATCTACCAGAATTGAGCAAACTTTTGATTGTACCTGTGTTGAACATATGAGCATGACCTGCTACAAATCTTCATTATACTTATTGCCACAACGGACAAATTCCCTTTTTCCACTCCTGATATGTTGCATGTAAGGAATGCATAGGTCACTAACCCCAGCTGGTCACAGGTAAACTCTGCCACATGGATTACTGCATGTTTTCCTGCTGGAAGACCACACATTCTCGAGGATCATGCCTGCAGAGTATCTGGGCTCTTCTTTTTTTCTGGATAAAGGTTAGATAATCACCTAATTTTATGAGAAATATATAAATTGTATTTGCATATTCTTCAGGTTTTTATTTATCCATTCTCTTTCAAGTCCTAAGTGCAAATATTAAAGTGATTTCCAAGAGGGTGGTAAATAAGACAGCTCCAAAATTAGCAATAAATCATAATACAATTGTGAATGCATTAAAGTGTGATTAATATGTAGATACTTATGTAAATGCAAGTTTAGTAATGCTTTGTGGAGAGCTTCAGAATCTAGGTATTAAAAAAAAAAAAAAAAAGAAGAAGGAGTTCTTGAAACTCTCCCGGAATTATAGAGAAGTCTTTGTGTCTATAAATATCATTCTGAAATAATGCATATTCTCAGAAATAAACTAGGCATAACATTGTAGGAAAAAACTTCATGAAATGAAAGAGCATGTGAGATGGCCATACAAGAAAAAGAATATTCTCAGAGAATAATGAACAGTGTGGAGTTCAGCAGAAGGGTCATACACATTCAGAGAGCAAAACTTTGGAGAGCCTAATTGTGAGTTCCTCATATTTCATCTTTGGAGACACGGTAGTCATTTGAAATATGATGTTATAAGATGACGTTAACATACTTAAATACTTTCGTTTAGAAATGACCACTTAGAACCAGAGTAAATGAAAGAGAACACAAAATTATGTTTATGTTGAGTTTTAAAGACCTCAGGTGAGTGCTGATTATTTAAAAATACATGATGTCTTTCACTGCAAAGTAAAGGAGCTGTTACAGTGGAGGATTACTGGACTGAATGTCAATGTTATGACATAGTATGAGTGTGTTTCGTGTTTGGTAATTGCAATCATTGTTGCTTTTCTTGTGGTCATCCATTTACAGTGCTTGGTGTCAGTTGATTTATCTCTTGTAAAAATAAAATACAGTCTGTGTGTGTGTGAAAAAAACATACATGATGTCTTGACTAAAGTTGTATGGAATTTGAGATCTGGAAAAAAGCATTTCTTTTCTGTAATGCTAGGATGATAATTGGACATTTTTGCAAGAAAGAGGTTTCAGGATGCAAATCTCGTGTCTCTAAGGTGGGAAGTCAGTTCATGGCGGAACATTCTATTAAGCTTGTGTGAGTGGAGAAATATTTCTTTGGAAGGAAGAGGTCACGAATCCCTTTTTAATAGTTAATGGTTTATAGTATACCGAATGAGCAAAATGGCTATTTCTGAACTTTAGAAAAAAATAATATAGTTTTTCTGCATTTATGACATGAAGCTGATGTAAAATATCAAAAATTCTTTATTTTGAAAAGCAATGTAATCAATTTGACATAATTCATATATATTGAACCTGTGGTACACACACACAGTAAAACTTACATTCAGAAAATTGTTTGCACTTAAGAAATATTTTCAAGTGTAGTTGATTTACAATGTTGTGGGGTTTTAAAATACATGTTTATTGGAGTATACTTACCTTATAACACTGTATTAGTTTCTGCTTTACAACAAAGTGACTCAGCTATATGTATACATATATTCCCCATATCCCCCCCTCTGGAGCCTCCCTCCCACACTCCCTATCCCACCCCTCTGGGGGACATAAAGCACCGAGCTGATCTCCCTGTGCTATGCGGCAGCTTACCACTAGCTATTTTACATTTGGTAGTGTATATATGTCAGTGCTACTCTCTCACTACGTCCCTGTCTCCCCTTCCCCCCCTGTGTCCTTAAGTCCGTTCTCTACCTCTGTGTCTTTATTCCTGCCCTGTCACTAGGTTCGTCAGTACCATTTTTCTAGATTCCATATATATGTGTTAGCGTACGGTATTGGTTTTTCTCTTTCTGACTTACTTCACTCTGTATGACAGACTCTAGGTCCAACCACCTCACTGCAAATAACTCAATTTTGTTCCTTTTTATGGCTGAGTAATACTCCATTGTATAGATGTGCCACATCTTCTTCATATATTCATCTGTCGATGGACATTTAGGTTGCTTCTATGTCCTGGCTATTGTAAATAGTGCTACAGTGAACATTGTGGTACATGTATCTTTTTGAATTATGGTTTTCTCCGGGTATATGCCCAGTAGTGGGATTGCTGGGTCATATGGTAGTTCTATTTTTAGCTTTTAAGGAATCTCCATACTGTTCTCCATAGTGGCTGTGTCAGTTTACATTCCCACCAACAGTTCAGGAGGGTTCCCTTTTCTCCACACCCTCTGCAGCCTTTATACATTGTTGTATTAATTTCTGCTGTGCAGCAAAGTGATTCAGTTTTATATCTATCTATCTATCTATATCTATATATCTATATCTATGTATCTATATATCTATATATATTCTTTTCCATTATGGTTTATCACAGGATATTGAATATAGTTTCCTGTGCTATACAGTAGGTCGTGGTGGGTTGTCCATCGTATGTAGAATAGTTTGCTTCTGCTATTCCAAAACTCCCAATCTTTCCTTCACTCTCTCCTTGGCAACCACAAGTCTCTTTTCTATATCTGTGTGTTTGTTTCTGTTTCACTGACATGTTCATTTGTGTCCTGTTTTCGATTCCACATATAAGTGATATTATATGGTATTTGTCTTTCTCTCTCTGACTTACTTCACTTAGTATCATTATCTCTAGGTCCATCCATGTTGCTGCAAATGGCATTATTTCATGCTTTTTTATGTCTGAGTAATATCTATTGTATACGTATACCACACCTTCTTTATACATTCATTTTTCAATGAGCATTTAGGTTGTTTCCATGTCTTGCCTATTATAAATAGTGCTGCTATGAACATAGGGTTTCATGTATCTTTTTGAATTATAGTTTTGTCTAGATATATGTCCACAAGTGGGATTGCTAGATCATATGACAACTCTCTTTATAGTTTTTTTGAGGAACCTCCATACTGTTTTCCATAGTGGCTGCACCAACTTACATGGCCACCGACAGTGTAGAAGGGTTCCCTTTTCTCCATACCCACTCCAGCATTTGTTAATTGTAGATTTTTTTTTAAATGATGGCCATTCTGATCAGTGTGAAGTGATACCTCATTGTAATTTGGATTTGCGTTTATCTAATAATTAGTGATGATGAGCATCTTTTCATGTGCCTATTGGCACTCTGTATGTCTTCTTTGGAGAAATGTTTATTTAGGTCTTCTACCCATTTTTCCATTGAGTTATTTGTTATTTTGTTATTGGGTTGTATGAGCTGTTTGTATAGTTTGGAAATGAAGCCCTTGTCGGTCTCATCATTTGCTAATATTTTCTCCCAGTCCATAGGTTGTATTTTCATTGTGATTATGGTTTCCTTTGCTGTGCAAAAGCTTATAAGTTTGATTAGTTCCTGTTTCTTTTTTGCTTTTACAGTAAATCCCCTACATATGAACAAGTTCTGTTCCAAGAGTGCGTTTGTAAGTTCAATTTGTTTGTAAGTCCAACAAAGTTCGCCTAGGTACCCAACTTACACAGTCGGCTATATGGTATTGTACCGTAATAGGTTTATAATACTTTTCACGCAAACAATACATAAAAAACAAGCACAAAAACAAAGAAAGCATTTTTAATCTTACAGTACAGTAACTTGAAAAGTACAGTAATACAGTAGAACAGCTGGGATACTCGGGCTGGCATCGAGGGAACAGGCGAGCAGAGTTACTGATTGGAGGAGGGAGGGGAGGTGGGAGATGGTAGGGGTGAAGGATTATCAGCAGCAGGAGACAGAGAGCAAGCTGCAATTTCACTCATACCTGACGTTGATGGCAAAGGTTCTGGTTCCTTGCTGGATTTAATTCTATCTACCCTCTTGAAAGAATGATCCATTGATGTCTGGGTAGTAGCTCTTTTTTTCTCATCATAGATGACAAGGTAGCACTGGATTGCAATCTGAATGGCCGCTGCCACCTTTGGGTCCCATTCTAGGTTCGGGTCCTGTGCCTCAAAAACTAACAGTGCTTCCTCAAATAACGAAGATTCCCTTGCCATTTTCTGTGTCGTGAATCTCTTCAGTTCTTCAGTTACTTTTTCTTCCTCCTGTCCCTCTTCATCCTTTCTCTGGGCCTCCAGTTCCATCAGTAAGCTCCTCATGTTGCACAGCAAGGAGTTCAGCGAAATCGTCCTCTTGCAGATCTAGCTCCAGCTTCTCGCTGAGGGTCACTACGTTGCTGAAGACCTCTTCGGACTTCTGATCTACCTTCTCAAATCCACAAAAATCATGAACAAACTGTGGGCAAAGGTTCTTCCAAACCCCATTCATCGTGACCGCCATACCCTCACACCATGCAAAGTCAATGTTTTTTTTATGGTCTTGTAGATGTTATAGTCCTCCCAAAGTTGTCCCTAGGTTGTTCCTGATTTGTCACTTACCTTTACTGCCTGACAAAAAGTGTGACATAAATAATATTTCTTGAACGTCGCTATAACGCCCTGGTCCATAGGTTGGATGAGCAACGTAGTATTTGGTGACAGATGCAGTACTTTGACGTTGGGATGAAAGTCATCCATGAATGGGGGGTGGCCTAGAGCATAGTCGAGCAGCAAAAGAATGTTTTGCTGGAACGTCCTCCTCCAAGCAATATTTCTCTACATCTGGGATAAAGTGGTGGCAAAACCAGTCCTGGAACATGGCCTGTGTAATCCGGGATTTGGGGTTACGCTTCCACACAACAGGAAGAGAGCCCTTGGCTATGTTTTTAAGGGTTCTTGGGTTCCATGAATGATAAACTAAGAGAGGTTTCAGCTTCAATTCACTGGAAGCATTGCCACCAAACAACAGTTAGCCTATCCTTTGCTGCTTTACAGCCCGGCATCAACTTTTCCTCCTTACTGACGTAACTTCGGTCTGGCATCCTCTTCCAGTACAGTTGTGTCTCATCCACATTAAAAACCTGGTTGGGTAAATACACACCATCATCAATAATATCTCAAAGTGTTTCTGGAAGTTCCTGGACAGCTACCCTATCTGCACTTGCTGTCTCTCCACTTACTTTTACATTGTGAAGGCTGGCTCTAGCCTTGAACCAATGAAACCAGCCATGGCTGGCATTAAAAGATGTGCCCTCTGATTCTTTGCCGTGTTTCTTCTTCAAGTCTTCATAAAGGCTTTTAGCTTTCTCTTGAATCAGCGTTAAGTTGAGCAGGACTCAGTGCTGATGTTGATCCTGCATCCGCACACTGAGAAGTTTCTCCATCTCCTCCATCACTTTTCCATGCTTCTTGGATATTTTGTCAACATCGTCGGCACAGCAGACTTCACATGTTCCATGATCTTGTCCTTGTTCTTTAGATTCGTGCCAATGATTGAATGATTCATGTTATAAGAATGAGCGATGTCTAACATCTTTTTGCCTCGCTCCACTCTCTCAATTACTTTCACTTTTGTTTCCGTCATTATCGCTTGGCGCTTCTTAACAGTACCAGCTACATCACCTCTGCTTTTACGCTTGCTTCCAGACATCTGGGGCTTGAAATAAAGGTACTGTACTACTGTACTCTATACAGTACTGTAAAGTACACAAAAGCACAACCACATATAGAGGAAGCACGCACGTGACAATGTATGCCAGACACGTGAACTAACTTACATGATTGGACATGCGAATGGACGTTTGCATCTTTGAAAGTTTGCAACTTGAAGGTTCATATGTAGGTGACTTACTGTATTTGTACTGCCTAGGGAGAACTACCTAGGAAAATTTTGGTATGACTTATGTCAGAGAATGTTTTGCTTATGTTCTCTTCTAGGAGTTATAAGGTGTCCTATCTTATATTTAAGCATATAAGCCGTTTTGAGTTTATTTTTGTGTATGGTGTGAGGGTATGTTCTGACTTCACTGATTTGCATACGGCTCTCCAACTTTCAAAACACCACTTGCTGAAGAGACTGTCTTCTCCCCATTGTATATTCTTGCCTCCTTTGTCAAAGGTTAATTGACCATAGGTGTGTGGGTTTATTTCTTAGCTCTCTATTCTATTCCATTGATCCATGTATCTCTTTCTGTGCCAATACCATGCGGCTTTGATTACTGTAACTTTGTAGTATTTTCTGAAGTTTAGGAGGGTTATGCCTCCTGCTTTGTTCTTTTTCCTGGGGATTGTGTTCACATTTCTGACTTTTTATGGTTCCAGATACATTTTAGGATTATTTGTTCTAGTTCTGGGGAAAATGTCATGGGTAATTTGATAGGGATCACATTCAATCTGTAGATTGCTTTGGGTAGTATAGCCATTTTAACAGTATGAATTCCTCCCATCCAAGAGCGTGGGATGTCTTTCCATTTCTTTGAATCATCTTCAGCTTCCTTTACTAATGTTTTGTAGTTCTCAGTATATAAGTCTTTCACCTCCTTGGTGAGGTTTATTCCTAAGCATTTTATTTTTTTGATGCCATTAAAAAAAGGATTGCTTGTTTACATTTCCTTTCTGATATTTCATTGTTAGTGTAAAGAAATGCAACCAGGGACTTCCCTGGTGGCTCGGTGGTTGAGAATCCGCCTGCCAATACAGGGGACACGGGTTTGAGCCCTGATGCAGGAAGATCTCACATGCCGTAGAGCAACTAAACCTGTGTGCCACAACTACTTAGCCTGCACTCTAGAGCCAGTGAGCCACAAATACTGAGCCCATGTGCCACAACTACTTAAGCCTGCATGCCTAGAGCCCGTGCTCCACAACAAGAGAAGCCACTGCAACGAGAAGCCTGCACACCACAAGAAAGTCTAGTCCCCACTGGCCACAACTAGAGAAAGCCCGTGCACAGCAATGAAGACCCAATGCAGCCAAAATAAATTTAAAAAAAAAAAGAAAGAAAAACCAGGAAATGCAACCAATTTATATATGTTAATCTTGTATCCTGCTACTTTGCTGAATTTGTTTATCAGTTCTAGTAGTGTTTGTGTGGAATTTTTAGGGTTTCCTTTATATATATTATCATGTCATCTGCATATAATGACAACTTTACCTCTTCCCTTCCAATTTGGTTAGATTATATTTCTTTTTCTTGTCTGATTGTTGTGGCTAGGACTGCCAGTACTATGTTGAAGAGAAGACGTGAGAGTGGGCATCCTTGTCTTGTTCCAGATTTTAGCGGGAAGGCTTTCAGCTTATGAACGTTGAGTATTATATTGGCTGTGGGTTTGTCATAAATAGCTTTTATTATGTTGAGATATGTTTCCTCTGTACCCACGTTGGTAAGTGTTTTTACCATGAATGGATGTTGAAGCTTTTCAAATGCTTTTTCGCCATCTATTGAGATGATCGTTTGTTTCTTGTTTTTCCTTTGTCGATGGGGTGTATCATGTTATGTTGATTGATTTGCATATGTTGAAACAGCTTTGTGACACTGGGGTGAATCAAATTTGGTCATGGTGTATGATCCTCTTATGTGTTGTTGGATTCGGTTTTCTAATATTCAGTTGAGAATTTTTGCATCTATATTTATCAACGATATTGGCCTGCAGTTTTCTTTTTTGGTAGTGTCTTTCTCTGTGTGTTTTTTAAAAGTCTTTATTGAATTTGTTCCAATATTGCTTCTGTTTTATGTTTTGGTTTCTTGTTTGTGAGGCACGTGGGATCTTAGCTCCAAAACCAGGGATCGAACCCGCACCCCCTGCACTGGAAGGCGAAATCTTAACTGCTGGACCACCAGAAAAGTCCCCATCTGTTTTATTTGGTTTTTTTTTAAGTAAATTTCTTTCTTTCTTTATTTTTGGATGCATTGGGCATTCGTTGCTGTGCTCGGGCTCTCTCTAGTTGCGGTGAGCAGGGGCTACTCTTTGTTGTGGTGTGCAGGCTGTTCATTGTGGTGGCTTCTTTTGTTGCAGATCATGGGCTCTAGGTGCGTGGGCTTCAGCAGTTGTGGCTATCAGGCTCAGTAGTTGTGGCTCGTGGGCTGTAGAGCGCAGGCTCAGTAGTTGTGGCACACAGGCTTAGTTGCTCCATGGCACGTGGGATCTTTCCAGACCAGGTCTCGAACCTATGTCCCCTGCAGTGGCAGACAGATTCTTAACCACTGTGCCACCAGGGAAGTCCCCCCTCCCCATCTGTTTTTGATATCAGCGTGATAGTGGCTTCATAGAATGTCTTTGGAAGTATTCCTTACTCTTCAATCTTTTCGAAGAGTTTGAGAAGAATCAGTGTAAGTTCTGCTTTTTATATTTGGTAGAATTTGCCTGTGAAACCATCTGATCCTGGACTTCTGTTGCTAGGGAGTTTTTTTAAATTACAGATTCTATGTTTTTTTTAATTCTATTTATTTATTTTGGCTGTGTTGGGTCTTCGTTTCTGTGCGAGGGCTTTCTCTAGTTGCAGCGAGTGGGGGCCACTCTTCATCACGGTGCGTGGGCCTCTCACTATCGTGACCTCTCTTGTTGTGGAGCACGGGCTCCAGACGCTCAGGCTCAGTAGTTGTGGCTCACGGGCCCAGTTGCTCTGCAGCATGTGGGATCTTCCTAAACCAGGGCTCGAACCCGTGTCCCCTGCATTGGCAGGCAGATTCTCAACCACCGCGCCACCAGGGAAGCCCTCTATTTTGCTTTTAGTGATCAGTATGTTCAAGTTATCTATTTCTTCTTGATTCAGTTTTGTTCGGCTGTAAAAAAAACAAAATATATTTTTAAGTTATGTTAGCAGCTAAATACTTACCATGTATTAGACCACAAAAGAGAGAAGAAAAAATATTAAAGTATTTTTTTCAAATACAACAAGTATTGAAATGTTTTAAAGAAATTGGTATAATAATACTAATTACAATAATGACAAATTGTTCTGAACTTAAAGACTACTTAAATCTAAGATGCATATTCTATGCTTATTGTTTTATTGTTTTTAAATACATGGAATGTTTTCTCCTTTCTAATGTAATTCTTTTATTTTACCTGTATATTGTGAAAAAAATTTAATTGCACATAATATAAAAAATTACACTTTAATAGGAGATATTAATCCATTTACATTTACTATAGTACTGAAAATACTTAGGTTTAGCGTTCCATGTCATTGAGTGCTCTTTTTTTTAATTTATTTTTAAAAAAGATTTAATTTGGGGGGGGGCAGAAATTATTCATTTATTTATGTATTTAATTTTAACATCTTTATTGGACTATAATTGCTTTACAATGGTGTGTTAGTCTCTGCTTTAGAACAAAGTGAATCAGATATACATATCCATATATCCCCATATCTCCTCCCTGTTGCGTCTCCCTCCCTCCCTCCCTATCCCACCCCTCTAAGTGGTCATAAAGCACTGAGCTGATCTCCCTCTTCTATGCAGCTGTTTCCTACTAGCTAGCTATTTTACATTTGGTAGTATATATAAGTCCATGCCACTCTCTCACTTCGTCCCAGCTTACCCTTCCCCCTCCCCATGGCCTCAAGTCCATTCTCTATGTCTGCGTCTTCATTCCTGTCCTGTCCCTAGGTTCTTCCCAACCGTTTCTTTTCCTTTTCTTTTTAGATTCCACATATATGTGTTAGCATACAGTATTTGTTTTTCTCTTTCTGACTTACTTCACTCTGTAGGACAGACTCTAGGTCCATCCATCTCACTACAAATAACTCAATTTCATTTCTTTTTATGGCTGAGTAATATTCCATTTTATATTGAAGATGTGCAACATCTTTTTTACCCATTCATCAGTTGATGGACACTTAGGTTGCTTCCATGTCCTGGCTATTGCAAATAGAGCTGCAGTGAACATTGTGGAACATGACTCTTTTTGAATTATGGTTTTCTCCAGGTATATGCCCAGTAGTGGGATTGCTGTGTCATATGGTAGTTCTATTTTTAGTTTTTTAAAGAACCTCGATACCGTTCTCGATAGTGGCTGTATCAATTTACACTCCCACCAACGGTGCAAGAGGGTTCCCTTTTTTCCACACCTCTGCAGCATTTATTGTTTGTAGATTTTTTTGATGATGGCCATTCTTACCTGTGTGTGGTGATACCTCATTGTAATTTCGAGTTGCATTTCTCTAATGATCAGTGATGTTGAGCATTCTTTCATGTGTTTGTTGGCAATCTGTATATCTTCTTTGGAGAAATGTCTATTTAGGTCTTCTGCCCATTTATGGATTGGGTTGTTTGTTTTTGTTTTTTTTGATATTGAGCTGCATGGGCTGCTTGTAACGTTTGGAGATTAATCCTTTGTCAGCTGCTTCGTTGGCAAATATTTTCTCCCATTCTGAGGGTGGCCTTTTCGTCTTGTTTACGTTTTCCTTTGCTGTGCAAAAGCTTTTAAGTCTCCTTAGGTCTCATTTGTTTATGTTTCTTTTTAATTTCCGTTTTCTAGGAGGTGGGTCATAAAGGATCTTGCTGTGATTGATGTCATAGAGTGTTCTGCCTATGTTTTCCTCTAAGAGTTTGATAGTGTCTGGCCTTACATTTAGGTCTTTGATCCATTTTGAGTTTATTTTTGTGTATGGTGTTAGGGAGTCTTCTAATTTCATTCTTGTACCGGTAGCTGTCCAGTTTTCCCAGCACCACTTATTGAAGAGGCTGTGATTTCTCCATTGTATATTCTTGCCTCCCTTATCAAAAATAAGGTGACCATATGTGTATGGGTTTATGTCTGGGCTTTCTCTCCTGTTCCACTGCTCTATATTTCTGTCTTTGTGCCAGTACCATACTGTCTTGACTACTGTAGCTTTGTAGTATTGTCTGAAGTCAGGGAGCCTGATTCCTCCAGCTCTGTTTTTCTTCTCAAGATTGCTTTGGCTGTTCGGGGTCTTTTGTGTTTCCATACAAATTGTGAAATTGTGATTGCAATTACCAAACATGAAACACACTCATACTATGTCATAATATTGACATTCAATCCAGTAATCCTCCACTGTAACAGCTCCTTTACTTTGCAGTGAAAATTGATTTGTATATTCTTTGCCTCTGAGTCCTTGTGGGATTTTTTTTTTTTTAATTCAGACAGAAAGTCACAAAAATTATACTCATCCTCATCAGTTCACTCAGTCCCATGTAATTAATTTTTTTTTCATCTTGATCTTTTGTTAGCACTTTTATGAGTTCATCAGTTTTTCATTAGAGTTCTGAAAATGCTTATTCATTCAGTTCAGCAGTACAGTCAGTTACCAGAAACCTGTACTTGTCAGAGTCTTTTCCATGAATTTCTTGAAGATGTAACCCTTTTATAGGAACATATTTGCAAAATCATCAGAGTACACCCAGAACTGTCTGTAAATGACAAAAGACTTAAAAATGACCACGATTAAAGATTTGATGAAAGTTCATAATAATGCAGTTGACAAGAAAATTAGTTATTTCTGAGATATACATTTTAAAGTAATAACTAGGATTATTACTTATAACATCATACCAGAACATATAAGATTTTTAGAAATTTCATGTAATGTCTGAAACATTTATATTAACATATATCCATACATATTCCCATACAAATACAAATATAAGATTTTTAGAAATTTCATGTAATGTCTGAAACATTTATATTAACATATTTCCATACAAATAACCCAATGAAAGTTTAGTATTAGTTGTTTTGTTTGTTTTTTTATACTGCAGGTTCTTATTAGGCATCAATTTTATACACATCAGTGTATACATGTCCATCCCAATCGCCCAATTCAGCACACCACCATCCCCACCCCACCGCACTTTTCCCCCCTTGGTGTCCATATGTTCATTCTCTACATCTGTGTCTCAACTTCTGCCCTGCAAACTGGCTCATCTGTACCATTTTTCTAGGTTCCACATACATGCATTAATATACGATATTTGTTTTTCTCTTTCTGACTTACTTCACTCTGTATGACAGTCTCTAGATCCATCCACGTCTCAACAAATGACTCAATTTCGTTCCTTTTTATGGCTGAGTAATATTCCATTGTATATATGTACCACAACTTCTTTATCCATTCGTCTGTTGATGGGCATTTAGGTTGCTTCCATGACCTGGCTATTGTAAATAGTGCTGCAATGAACATTCGGGTGCATGTGTCTTTTTGAATTACAGTTTTCTCTGGGTATATGCCCAGTAGTGGGATTGCTGGGTCATATGGTAATTCTATTTTTAGTTTTTTAAGGAACCTCCATATTGTTCTCCATAGTGGCTGTGTCCATTTACATTCCCACCAACAGTGCAAGAGGTTTCCCTTTTCTCCACACCCTCTCCAGCATTTGTTGTTTGTAGATTTTCTGATGATGCCCATTCTAACAGGAGTGAGGTGATACCTCATTGTAGTTTTGATTTGCATTTCTCTAATAATTAGTGATGTTGAGCATCTTTTCATGTGCTTCGTGGCCGTCTGTATGTCTTCTTTGGAGAAATGTCTATTTAGGTCTTCTGCCCATTTTTGGATTGGGGTGTTTGTTTCTTTAATATTGAGCTGAATGAGCTGTTTATATATTTTGGAGATTAATCCTTTGTCCGTTGGTTCATTTGCAAATATTTTCGCCCATTCTGAGGGTTGTCTTTTCGTCTTGTTTATGGTTTCCTTTGCTGTGCAAAAGCTTTGAAGTTTCATTAGGTCCCACTTGTTTATTTTTGTTTTTTATTTCCATTACTCTAGGAGGTGGATCAAAAAAGATCTTGCTGTGATTTATGTCAAAGAGTGTTCTTCCTATGTTTTCCTCTAAGAGTTTTATAGTGTCCAGTCTTATATTTAGGTCTCTAATCCATTTTGAGTTTATTTTTGTGTATGGTGTTAGGGAGTATTCTAATTTCATTCTTTTACATGTAGCTGTCCAGTTTTCCCAACACCACTTATTGAAGAGGCTGTGATTTCTCCATTGTATATTCTTGCCTCCTTTATCAAAAATAAGGTGACCATATGTGTATGGGTTTATGTCTGGGCTTTCTCTCCTGTTCCATTGCTCTATATTTCTGTTTTTGTGCCAGTACCATACTGTCTTGACTACTGTAGCTTTGTAGTATTGTCTGAAGTCAGGGAGCCTGATTCCTCCAGCTCTGTTTTTCTTCTCAAGATTGCTTTGGCTGTTCGGGGTCTTTTGTGTTTCCATACAAATTGTGAAATTTTTTTGTTCTAGTTCTCTGAAAAATTCCATTGGTGGTTTCATAGGGATTGCATTGAATCTGTAGATTGCGTTGGGTAGTAGAGTCATTTTCACAATGTTGATTCTTCCAATCCAAGAACATGGTATATCTCTGTATCTGTTTGTGTCATCTTTGAGTTCTTTCATCAGTGTCTTATAGTTTGTTGAGTAAACGTCTTTTGTCTCCTTAGGTAGGTTTATTCCTAGGTATTTTATTCTTTGTGTTGCAGTGGTAAATGGGAGTGTTTCCCTAATTTCTCTTTCAGAATTTTCATCTTTAGTGTATAGGAATGAAAGAGATATCTGTACATTAATTTTGTATCCTGCAACCTTACCAGTTCATTGATTAGCTCTAGTAGGTTTCTGGTAGCATCTTTAGGATTCTCTATGTATAGTATCATGTCATCTGCAAACAGTGAGAGCTTAACTTCTTCTTTTCCGATTTGGATTCCTTTTATTTCTTTTTCTTCTCTGATTGCTGTAGCTAAAAATTCCAAAAGTGTGTGGAATAATAGTGGTGAGAGTGGGCAACCTTGTCTTGTTCCTGATCTTGGTGGAAATGGTTTCACTTTTTCACCATTGAGAACGATGCTGGCTGTGGGTTTGTCATATATGGCCTTTATTATGTTGAGGAAAGTTCCCTCTATGCCTACTTTCTGGAGGGTTTTTATGATAAATGGGTGTTTAATATTGTCGAAAGCATTTTCTGCATCTATTGAGATGACCATATGGTTTTTATCCTTCAGTTTTTTAATATGGTGTATCTCATTGATTTGCATGTATTAAAGAATCCTTGCATCCCTGGGATAAACCCCACTTGATCATGGTGTATGATCCTTTTAAGGCGCTGTTGGATTCTGTTTGCTAGTATTGTGCAGTGGATTTTTGCAGCTATGTTCATCAGTGATATTGACCTGTAGTTTTCTTTCTTTGTGACATCTTTGTCTGGTTTTGGTGTCAGGGAGATGGTGGTCTCATAGAATAAGTTTGGGAGAGTTCCTCCCTCTGCTATATTTTGGAAGAGTTTGAGAAGGATAGGTGTTAACTCTTCTCTAAATGTTTGATAGAATTTGCCTGTGAAGCCATCTGGTCCTGGGCTTTTGTTTGTTGGAAGATTTTTAATCACAGTCTCAAGTTCAGTGCTTGGGATTGGTTTGTTTGTAGTTTCTATTTCTTCCTGGTTCAGTCTTGGAAGGTTGTGCTTTTCTAAGCATTTGTCCATTTCTTCCAGGTTGTCCATTTTATTGGCATATAGTTGCTTGCAGTAATCTCTCATGATCCTTTGTATGTCTGCAGTGTCAGTTGTCACTTCTCCTTTTTCATTTGTAATTCTATTGATTTGAGTCGTCTCCCTTTTTTTCTTGATGAGTCTGGCTAATGCTTTATCAATTTTGTTTATCTTCTCAAAGAACCAGCTTTTAGTTTTTTTTGATCTTTGCTGTTGTTTCCTTCATTTCTTTTTCATTTATTTCTGGTCTGATCTTTATGATGTCTTTCCTCTGCTGACTTTGTTTTTTTTTTTTTTTTTTTTTTTTTCTTTCTTTCTCTAATTGCTTTAGGTGTAAGGTTAACTTGTTTATTTGAGATATTTCTTGTTTCTTGAGGTAGGATTGTATTGCTATAAACTTCTCTCTTAGAACTGCTCTTGCTGCATCCCATAGGTTTTGGGTCTTCATGTTTTCATTGTCATTTGTTTCTAGGTATTTTTTTATTTCCTCTTTGATTTCTTCAGTGATGTCTTGGTTATTAAGTAGTGTATTGTTGAGCGCCCATGTGTTTCTATTTTTTACAGATTTTTTTCCTGTAATTGATATCTAGTCTGATAGCATTGTGGTCGGAAAAGATACTTGATACGATTTCAATTTTCTTATATTTACCAAGGTTTGATTTGTGACCCAAGATATGATCTATCCTGGAGAATGTTCCAGGAGCACTTGAGAAAAAGTGTATTCTGTTGTTTCTGGATGGAATGTCCTATAAATATCAATTAAGTCCATCTTGTTTAATGTATCATTTACAGCTTGTGTTTCCTTATTTATTTTCATTGTGGATGATCTGTTCGTTGGTGAAAGAGGGGTGCTAAAGTCCCCTACTATGATTGTGTTACTGTCGATTTCCCCTTTTATGGCTGTTAGCATTTGCCTTATGTATTGAGGTGCTCCTATGTTGGGTGCCTAAATATATACAATTGTTATATCTTCTTCTTGGATCGATCCCTTGATCATTATGTAGTGTCCATCTTTGTCCCCTGTAATAGTCTTTATTTTAAAATCTTTTTTGTCTGATATGAGAATTGCTACTCTAGCTTTCTTTTGATTTCCATTGGCATGGAATATCTTATTCCATCCCCTCACTTTCCATCTGTATGTGTCCCTATGTCTGAAGTGGGTCTCTTGTAGACCACATACATACCGGTCGTGTTTTCGGATCCATTCAGCCAGTCTATGTCTTTTGGTTGGAGCATTTAATCCATTTACATTTAAGGTAATTATTGATATGTATGTTCTTATTACCATTTTCTTAATTGTTTTGGGTTTCTTATTGTAGGTCTTTTCCTTCTCTTGTGTTTCCTGCCTAGAGAAGTTCCTTTAGCATTTGTTGTAAAGCGGGTTTGGTGGTCCTGAATTCTCTTAGCTTTTGCTTCTCTGTAAAGGTTTTAATTTCTCTGTCGAATCTGAACGAGATCCTTGGTGGGTCGAGTAATCTTGGTTGTAGCTTTTCCCCTTTCATTACTTTAAATATGTCCTGCCAGTCCCTTCTGGCCTGCAGAGTTTCTGCTGAAAGTTCAGCTGTTAACCTTATGGGGATTCCCTTGTATGTTATTTGTTGTTTTTCCCTTGCTGCTTTTAATATTTTTTCTTTGTATTTAATTTTTGATAGTTTGATTAATATATGTTTTGGCATGTTTCTCCTTGGGTTTATCTTGTATGGGACTCCCTGCGCTTCCTGGACTTGATTAACGATTTCCTTTCCCATATTAGGGAAGTTTTCAACTATAATCTCTTCAAATATTTTCTCAGTGTCTTTCTTTTTCTCTTCTACTTCTGGGACCCCTATATTCGAATGTTGGTGCGTTTAATGTTTTCCCAGAGATGTCTCAGATTGTCCTCAATTCTTTTCATTCTTTTTTCTTTATTTTGCTTTGCAGTAGTTATTTCCACTATTTTATCTTCCAGGTCATTTATCCATTCTTCTGCCTCAGTTATTCTGCTATTGTTTCCTTCTAGAGAATTTTTAATTCCATTTATTGTGTTGTTCATCATTGTTTGTTTGCTCTTTAGTTCTTCTAGGTCCTTGTTAAACGTTTCTTGTCTATTCTCCATTCCAGTTCCAAGATTTGGGATCATCTTTACTATCATTACTCTGAATTCTTTTTCAGGTAGACTGCCTATTTCCTCCACATTTGTTTGGTCTGGTGGGTTTTAACCTTGCTCCTTCATCTGCTGTGTGTTTCTGTGTCTTCTCATTTGGCTTTGGGGACTGTGTTTGGGCTCTCCTTTTCAGAGGCTGCAGATTCGTAGTTCCCGTTGTATTTGGTGTCTGCCCCCAGTGGCTAAGGTTGGTTCAGTGGGCTGTGTAGGCTTTCTGATGGAGGGGACTGGTGCCTGTGTTCTGGTGGGTGTGTCTGGATCTTGTCTTTCTGGTGGACAGATCCGCATCTGGTGGTGTGTTTTGGGGTGTCTGTGACCTTATTGTGATTTTCGGCAGCCTCTCTGCTAATGGGTGGGCCTGCATTCCTGTCTTGCTAGTTGTTTGGCATGGGATGTCCAGCACTGGATCTTGCTGGTCTCTGAGTGGAGCTGGGTCTTAGCGTTGAGACGGGTATCTCTGGGAGAGCTTTCGCCATTTGATATTACAAGGTGCCAGAGGTCTCTGGTAGACCAATGTCCTGAACTCGGCTCTCCCACCTCAGAGGCACAGGCTTGACACCCGGCTGGAGCACCAAGACCCTGTCAGCCACACAGCTGGGGGTGAGAGCAAGAGGTAGCTTTGGTACATCTCAAAGACCACCAATGAGGTTCACTGACCATTTTCTCTCCAGAAGTGAAGGAAACAAAATTCAGACTTTGGCTAGTCAGCCACTTTGGTAGCCAGCCTCCAAGATGGACCTAATTATCCCCTAATTATCTCCCAGTCTCCATGTACCAGTGTGGCTCCTCGCACTTGAAAAGGGTTGACTGTTTAACTAATAAGAAATTGCAGAAGTGACAAAGTGCAGCTTCCAAAGTTATAAAAGACATTGCAGCTTCTGCTTTGGTTTCTGCTAGATCACTCATCCTGGGGTAAGCCAGCTGCCATGTCATGAGGACACTCAAGCAGCCCTAAGGAGAGATCCATGTGGCAAGGAACTGAGGCCTCTTACCTACAGCCACGTGAGTGAGTCATCTCAGAAGTCAAAAGATTTATTTTTTTAAATTTTTGGTTGTGTTGGGTCTTCGTTGCTGCACAGGGTTTCTCCAGTTGTTACTAGAGAAGCAGGGGTTACTCATCATTGTGGTGCACGGGCTTCTCCTTGCGGTGGTTTCTCTTGTTGTGGAGTATGGGCTCTAGGTGCATGGGCTTCAGTAGTTGTGTCATGCAGGCTCAATAGTTGTCGCTTGCAGGCTCTAGAGCACAGGCTCAGTACTTGTGGCACACGGGCTTAGTTGCTCTGTGGCATGTGGGATCTTCCCAGACCAGGGATGGAACCCCTGTTCCCTGCATTGGCAGGCAAATTCTTACCCACTGTGCCACCAGGGAAGTCCAGTGTGCTCTTTTTTAAACCTAGTCTGTTTTCATTATTTTCTATCTTAACGATTCTGTATTAAAGAAAAAAAATAATACTCCTTTCTACCCCTCCTCTTTGAGGATTATATATGAAGAAGTGTGTCTTATTTATTAACCTCAAATTTTCACCTTAGTTTTAAGAAGTAATCACAATGTCAAGTATTTCATACTTTTCACTTCCACCTTGAAAAGCATGGATATTAAAGTGCTAATACAATTACCTTCCCTGGTCTATCTTTTTTAGTTTTTGTTATGTATAAAAAACAACGAAAAACATGCATGGTTTGTAAGGAAATGACAAATTTCAGAAAATTCAGCATCTGAATACACTCTAAACATAGCTTCTAGATAAAGACACAGAAAATTGCCAGATACTCAGAGGCCCCCTGGTCCCATTCTAGTGACTCCCCTTAAGGTTTAATATTGTTCTGGTATCTAACAAAAAGATAACTTTACCTGTATTTTGTATTTTATATAAATGCTATGGCACAGTAAAATCACTTTTGGATTGGGCTTTTTTTATTTTATGTTGTTTGTGAATATGCCTATATGGTTGCCTGTTGTTGTGATCATGCATTGCCACTGTTGCATAGGATTCCATAATGTAAATATTTAACTATTAATTAATTTATTCCAATGTGTATTACAATATGAGTGATTTTCAGTTTGTGTCTATTGAGAACAGCACTGGTATATAAATTCTAGAACTTGAGCTTTGGTGGTGTGTGTATAAATTATTGTTCAGTATACATGTAGTAGTAACATTTTCGAGTCATAGCTTTCTTGTGTTTATCTTTTTAGATATTTCTAAATATTTTCAAAACATTTGTATGATTTTTCATCTTCAGCAGCAGTGAATGAGATTCAAGGATTATACACATTCTTGTCAAACTTGATAATACCTGTCATTTTCATTTGAACTTTCTGGTTGGTGAGTGATAATTCCAGGTATCACGCTTTTGCGTTTAATTGACTACTAAGAAGCCAAGCATCTTTTGATATGTTTACTTAACATTCTGTACTCTCTTTTTTGAAATATCTTTTGGTATATTTCCCCCATTTTGCTATTCTATTATCTTCTTATTGAAGACTTCCTTTTTTTAACATCTGAAGACTTCTTATTTAGGAGTTTTTAATACATGCTTGAGATGAGTTCTTCTCTCTTTCTGTCTCTCCTTCTCTTTCTTTAGATGAGTGCCAGTTTTTAATGTTAATAACATCTAATTTGTTATTTTCCTCTTTATTTATTTAGTCTTATTTCTATTTATTTATGTAGTCTTCTTACCTGTAGCAGAACACATTATTTATTCTAAACCACAAATATGTTTTCATTTCTTCAATAAATGTAATTATTAAGCTTTAAATTTAAGTTAACTTTCTAAACTAAATATGTTGTATCATAGTGAGTATTAATTTTTCTATGACAGCTGAAAGGTTACATTTATTCAGAAAATGTTGTATCAGCTTTCTTTTCATTTGCTCCTACTTCTCATTGATTCACAGTGGTAAACATCACTTCATCCATGGATCTGACTTTTCTCTGATTTCTCATGGTCATTCTCACTAATTCGTCTTGCCTCCTGAAATCTTTAGCAATCCCATTATTCCACAGAAGCAAAAACCTTCCTTGGGCCTTTTTCCTCAGAAGATTGATTATTCCCACATTTTAAATGGGAGATTGCAATAAGTTAGGAGAAAATGCCACAAGGGTCTCTCTCTTTTTTTTTTTTTCACATCCTGTATCAGCCTCTGCTTGCACTCTCTGTTCAAAGATATTTGTGCAACACATTGATGGAAGATGCCACTTGTTTCTCTCCTTGGGGAAAAGACAGATTAATTACCTAACAAATAAAATAAAGAGAGTGTCTTGCTCTTTTCAAATGTTGGACAGGATTGCTTGCATCCTAATTTAAATGTTTCAGGTGACTGAAGCTTAAGATTCCTAAGCTTTAATCCATACTTGCACCATGCACAGCACCCAACAGGAGAGCTTTACATAACCCCATGAGACACTTGTGTGCAAGTGGAACAGATAAAAATATAAAACTATTGCTGTCTTTTTGTGTCATAAAAATGATTTTTTGTCTCATTTAAAATATTTTTTTCTAAAATCCAAAAACGTGTCAGGCTAAAATATTGTTATTTCAAATATGGTAAAATCGAAGACCCTTCAAATTTCTTTCCAGTTTTGTTGATGATGGGATGCCGTCAGAGATATGACTTCATTAAACACAATAGGTAAGATTCCTTCATAGGCCTGATTGGGGAATATGAAAATAAACCCCCCAAAATCTGGACATTTTCTAGTTCTCAAATATTGGTTAAGATGGTAGAAAGGGCCCTTCATTGTCCTATATGTTAATGCAGATCAATTGTGAGAGGTGGGGATAAAACAAGCAGCCTAAATATCCTCTATGTTTGTTGTACTACTAGTAGAAAGAGGAAGGGTCGACATGACACCATGGTTGATATAGCAAATAAGCTGCTTGAAACTACACAGAAATGTACCTGCTTGTATTTTCTGTGCAGTTACCCTCTCTTTTGGTGTGCCCTGATACCTCCCTCAACTTATGTACCAACTCCAGCAGCATTAAGCAGAAATCCAAAGAAAACTATTCTTTGGAATTATGAGGAAGGGAAGAGTCAAACATTTTATAACATGCTCTATACAAGGATACACGTCACCATCCTTATCTATGTCATGCCATGCATGGAGGGTCAGTAGGTTCAGGGGATTCTGGAAGCACCAAGTTCTGTGGGGTTAATCACAGTTGCATTCATGGGCAGTAAAAGAGAAGGGCCTTATCTTGGTCACTTTCTCAATGCTAGTAGCTACAAAAAGAAGAGGATAGCAGACATCTTAGGGAGAAGAACCAACATTAAATGAAATGTCCTAATTACTCTAGGCAACCTCTCATGGTGGCCTCCCATAGCTCCTCAAATCCCTACATACTTGCACAAGGGATAGTGTAATATTACTGGAGTGTCTGACTGCAGATTAACATTATTTTTGTTGAAAAAAATAAAAATAGGTTCAAGTGATAGGGTTTGAAAAGGGTTCACAGTGTGAGGGAAACTATTGTAACAATGTGGACAGAACCCTTTGGATGGATTCATCATGGTTTTTTTGTTTGTTTGTTTGTTTTTGCTGCTTCAGAATCTGTAGTAGCGATTGGTGTGTTCCATGATACATCCCCGCTTCTTATAAGTTTTAGATGGAATACCCCATTAGGAAGAAGTGCACGTAAGGAAGATTAGTGAGTCAAACTCCTCTGCCCTCTGTCAGCAGTGGGTGCAAAGGGATTTAGACCAAGTGCTTTCATCCTTTGATTTGCAAAGTTTTCACTATATGAATGATGTTTTGTTTGTTTGCAGGTCAGGAGCCTTGGTCTCAATATCCCTGTTTAAAAAGTGTTATCACGTGTCTGCCAGAAAGAATTGCTGATGATACTGGGAAAAATTGAGAGTTATCCTTAACAATTAAGGGTTTTGTAGCAACATGGATGGACCTAGAGATTGTTATACTGAGTGAAGCAAGTCAGACACAGAAAGACAGATATCATATGATACTGCTTATATGAGGAATCTAAAAAAGAAAAAAAAAGGTACAAATGAACTTACTTACACAACAGAAATAGAATCATGGATATAGAAAACAAACTTATGGTTACCAAGGGATAAGTGGGGAAGGGATAAATTGGGAGATTGGGACTGACTTATACACACTACTATATATAAAATAGATAAGTATTGATAAAGACCTGCTTTATAGCACAGGGAACTCTACTCAGTGGTCTGTACTGGCGTATACGGAAAAAGAATCTTATAAAAAAAAAACAAGGGTTTTGGGATTATATAATAAATATAAATGTGCAAACCTTTAACATGAAAGGAAAAATCAGTTAACTCTGTGGTCCCTGTTATGGTGTAAATATTTTGTACCTCTAATTTTAAAATTTTGAAACCCAGCTCCCATGTTGATGGTATTAGGAGGTGGGGGTTTTGGGAGGTGATTAGGTTATGAGGCCAGAGACCTCAAACATGGGATTAGTGACCTAATAAATGTAGCACACAGAAGACCTTATGCCCATTCTATGATTTCATTGCCGAGCGAGAAGACCCACATTATGAACCAGAAATTGGTCCCTCGCCAGACACTAAGTCAGCTGGCAACTTGTTCTTTTTTTAAAAAATAATTAATTAGATAATTAATTAATTAATTTTTTGGCTGTGTTGGGTCTTTGGTGCGGTGCGCGGGCTTCTGATTGAGTGGCTTCTCTTGTTGCGGAGCACGGGCTCTAGGAGTGTGGGTTTCAGTAGTTGTGGCTCACGGGCTCAGTAGTTGTGGCCTGTGGACTCTAGAGCACAGGCTCAGTATTTGTGGTGCACGGGCTTAGTTGTTCCATGGCATGTGGGATCTCCCTGGACCAGGGCTCGAACCCTTGTCCCCTTTATTGGTAGGCAGATTCTTAACCACTGCACCTCCAGGGAAGCCCCTGGTTACTTGTTCTTGAACTTTTCAGCCTCAGCAATTATGAGAAAACAAAAATATTCTGTTGTTTGTAAAATACCAAGTCTCTCGTATTTTGTTTTAGCAGTCAAAGAGCTGGCTGAGGAGAAATGTCTGTGAGCTTGAAGACATATCAGGAGAAACCTTTAAATCTCAAAAGAAAAGAGAAAATGGGCAGGAAAGAAATCAACAGAACAGAGTAATCAATAATTGTGGAACAATGAAAAATGCTGTGACCTATACATAATGGGTATAGCAGGAGGAGAATAAAGATAATAAAGAACAGAAAATATTTTTTAAAAATGACTGGGAATCTCCCCAAATGAATGTCTGACACTAAATCCACAACATCCAAACTTAGAAGAACATATGAATAGTAAAGAAAACTGACCAATATCTCTCAGGAACATCAATGCAAAAATCCTCAACAAAATATTACCAAATCGAATCCAACAATATTTTGAGAGAATTTTATATCATGAATGAGAGGAAATAATCCCAGGTATGAAAGGCTGGTTCAACATTCTAGAATCAAATAATTATATCCATCATATCAACACCTTAAAGACAATCATTAGCATATCAATAGATTCAGAAGACCTTTGAAAAAATCTAACACCCATTCTTCATAAAAACTCTCAGTTAAAGAAATAGACTGGAGCTTTCTCAAGTTGATAACAAAGATTTACAGGAAACTTTTATCTTACGTCATGATCAATGGTCAAAACCATGAAGCTTTTCCACTAAGTTTAGGTAAAAGCAAGGATGTCCCCTTTCATGACTCCTTTTCCATATTTTACTCCAAGTCTTTGCTAATGCAATAAGGCACGAAAATAAATAAAACAAATACAGATTGGGTAGAAAAAAAAGAAAGCAACCTAAATAAAATGTGGACCAATATACTTTATGGACACCTCACCAAAGAAAATAGACACTATGCATATAAGTATACAGAAGAATAATCCAGATTACATGCTGCCATGAAAAAGCAAATTAAAAATACAATTACATACCACTATGTAACACTTAGAATGGCTAAAATGTGAACAATGACAAGAACAAATTCTGTAGGAGATGTGGAAAAATAGGAAATGTCATTTGTCATTGGTGGAAATGAAAAATAATACAGCTACTTTGGTAGTCTGATTGACCCTTGCTAGAATATTGAGCATTCCATTACTGTACAATCCGTCAAGTGTTCTCATGGATATTTAATGAAAGTAGTTTAAAACATACTTCCAGAGGAAAACCTGCATATGGATATTTATAGCACCTAATTCAATATTGCCAAAATGTGAATGAAACTAAGGTGTCCTCCAATAGGTGAATGAAATGATATAGTATTAATATATTCTGGGAATGGGATAATATTGAGCACTAAAAAAGTAAGCTATCAAGCCATATAAAGAGATGGGAATTCTTTTTTTTTTTTTTTTTCTTTTGAAATATAGGTGATTTTCTTTATTTTGAAATTTAAATTTTATTGGAGTATAGTTGATTTTCAATGTTGTGTTCATTTCAGCTGCACAGCAAGTGATTCAGTTACACATATGCATATATTCATTCTTTTTCAGATTCTTTTCTGTTAACGGTATTCCCAGAATACTGAGTAGAGCTCCCTGTGCTATACAGTAGGTCCTTGTTGCTTATCTGTTATATATAATAGTATTCGTATGTTTACCCCAAGCTCCTGATTTATCCCTACCCCCCACCTCTCCCCTTTGGTAACCATAAGTTTGTTTTCCAAGTCTGTGAGTCTGCCTCTGTTTTGTAAGTTAGTTCATTTGTATCAATTTTTAGCTTCCACCTAGAAGTGATATCATCCAATATTTGTCTTACTCTGTCTGACTTACTTCACTTAGTACAATCATCTCTAGGTCCATCCATGTTACTGCAACTGGCATTATTTTCTTCTATTTTATGGCTGAGTCATATTCCATTATATATATGTATCACATATTCTTTACCTATATTCATATGTTGATGGACATTTTGGTTGCTTCCATGTCTTCGCTATTGTAAAGAGTGTTGCAGTGAACATTGGGGAAGATGTGTCTTTTCGATTTATGCTTTCCTCCAGATATGCACACAGGAGTGAACTTGCTGGATCATCTGGTAGCTGTATTTTATTTTATTTTACTTCATTTCATTTCAATTTCAATTTTTTTGGAATAGAGTTGATTTACAATGTTGTGTTACTTTCTGCTGCACAGCACAGTGAAGCAGTTATACATATATCCAATCCTTTTTGGATTCCTTTCCCATACAGGTCATTACAGAGTATTGAGTAGAGTTCCCTGTGCTATACAGTAAGCCCTTATTTGTTATCTCTTTTATATATAGTGGTGTGTATATGTCAATCCCAATTTCCAATTTATCCCTCCCACCTCCCCTTACTCTGGTAACCTCCATTCTGTGCTCCATAGTGGCTGTTACCAATTGGCATTGCCACCGATAGCATAGAATTGGTGGCGCAGTGGTTAAGAATCTGCCTGCCAGTTCAGGGGACACAGGTTCGAGCCCTGGCCCGGGAAGATCTCACATGCCACAGAACAAGTAAGCCCGTGCACCACAACTACTCAGTCTGCGCTCTAGAGCCCACGAGCCACAACTACTGAAGCCTGTGTGCCTACAGCTTGTGCTCCACAACAAGAGAAGCCACCACAAAGAGAAGGCTTAGTACCACAACGATGAGTAGCCCCCGCTTGCTGCAACTATAGAAAAGCCGCGCGCAGCAACGAAGACCCAACGCAGATTAAAAAAAAAAAATAAGTAGTAGGTTTCTCTTTTTTCCACACCCTCTGAAGCATTTCTTGTTTGTAGACATTGTGACGATGGCTATTCTGAGTGGTTCCAGGTGATACTTCTTTGTACATCTGATTTGCATTTGTCTAACATAAAGCAATGGTGAGTATCTTCATATGTGCTTTTTTTTGAACAGTGTCAGTAAGATTTATCCCTTGAAAAAGGGTTATTGAAAGGTTGCCTTGTTTTGAAGTCTACTTCGATTACCTACCCCAAGACATTTTTTGAGGGCTGTTGTCATTTACAGCTCCCCAGGCATTGTGAATATGAAGTGCATATAAGGTCCAGTTTTAGAATTGTTGTTATGGGAAACAGAAGGCGGCAGGATTTCTACTGTCCCTCTCTGGTTACTGACACAACCTTAGATGTAGGGCAAGTCCTGTTCTTGGGTATTAAATTAGAGTGGAATGTGCCTGACCAAACATGTAAGGGCTTCTGTCCCATTCCTTCTTCCCCCTTACCCTTCATCCCCCGAACAAGTATAAACCCCTGCAAAATCACCTGTTGAGGGTGCTGTCTTGTAGAGTGGGATGACCCTTACGAAGGAGTCGGGAGGTCGGAACCCAAACACCAGGATATGTTGAGAGCAGGTGATTTTCCAAGTGTCATCCAGCCCAGAGAGTCCACCATCCTTTGGGTGTCAGAGGGTTGGTTTAGTAGTATGAGGGCACACTTAGATCTGGAGATAGTGATCCCATGCAGAGGGGACCAGGTACTACATGTTCAAGGGGGGCGAATTAGCTGGCATATCCTCCCGAGGTCCTCAGGCCCACAACAGTCCAGCCTTGGGACCAAATTGTGTCTGTGTCCAGGGATGTGACACTAGTACGTTCACTGTGACTAAACAAATTTAGTGATCATTTTTCTTTAATTTAATTTTAATTTTATAATGGAGTATATAGTTGATTTATCATGTTGTGTTCATTTTTGACATACACCAACATGATTCATTTATACAGAGATAACTATATATTCTTTTTAGAATTATTTTCCCATTGAGGTTACTAAAGGGTGTTGAGAAGAGTTCCAAGTGCTCTACAGCAGGTCCATGTTGATTACAAGTTTTCTCTCTGTAAATATGTATATACTAACTCCAACCTCATGATTTATGCCTCCAACACACCTTTCCAGTTTGGTAACCATAAGTTTGTGTTCTAAGTCTGGGACTCTGTTTCTGTGTTGTAAGATAGTACCTTTCTATCAATTTTTAGATTCCACCGATAAGTAATATCATATGATATTTTTCATTGCCTGATTTATGACACTTAGTATGAATGTATGTAGGTCCTTCTGAGTGGCCCTAAATGGCCTTATTTCATTCACTTCATGGCTGAGTAATATTCCATTGTACATATCTACCATAATTTCTTTATCCGTTCTTCCTTCCAAGGACTTTTAGGTAGCTTCCGAGTAGAGGCTCTTGTAAACAGGGCTGGATAAATTTTAGAGTGCCTGGGTCCTGTCAATTTACGTTTTTTCCAAGATACAGGCCCAGGAGTGGAAGCGCCATATGCTCTGAAGCTCTGGTTTTTAGATTTTTAAGGAATCACCACCCACTTCTCCAGAGTGGCTGTTAGCAATTTACATTCCCACCATCAGCTTGTCAGGGTTCCCTTTTCTCCACGCCCTGTCCTGCATTTCAGGTTTTACAGTTTGTGAGGTTGGCCATTCTGACTGGTGCGAAGTGATATCTCTTTGTAGTATTAATTTACATTGCCCGCCTGTTTTGTTGGCCAAAAATGGAGTAAGGGTTTTTCCTGAATAGATTAAGGAATAACGCATACGGCCTTTTTGGCAAACTGCATCATTGGCGATGTTCAGCAGCTTTGCATGTGCTTTAATGACGAGTGCAAACTACCCCTTGAAATCCCTTTCTTGCAATTCTGCCTTGCTTACAAGGCCTTTACGAATACTTGGCTCAAGAAATGACTCCATTAGAGGTGTCAATTACAACCCTGCATGTTTGTGAATTGCAGTGCCCCTGAGCACCGGTTTTCAACTTGTTTAGGGAAGCAGACACAAAGGGGCAGGATTTCTACAGACCCATTCCAGTTACTGGGGCACCTGAAGGATAGGGAAATTCTTCTTCCAGGTAGGAAACTAGAGTGGCATATGCCTGTCCAAACATCTAAGGCTTGTGTCTCATTCCATCCCGCCATTCCCCTTCTTCACCGGAAAATTCCAAGCCGTGCAAAACCGGCTGTTGAGTGTGCTGCCTTCCCAAAGTGGGGAGACTCTAAGGAAAGGAGCTGGGGAACCCGAATACCAGGAGACGTGGAGATGAGGTGACTTTTCCAAACTCTTCCCGATCAGACGGTGTACCATCCTCTGGATGTGCCATGCATGTTTTAGCTGTAGGAAGGGTCCCCTGCACCTGGAGATATGGGACCCATGGAATGGGGGCCAGGCAGTATTACTCTAAAAGTGCTGCATTTGCTGTCCCATCCTCACGAAGCCTCTCAGACCAACGAGTGTAGAGCCTTAGGTCCCATCCAGCTCTGTGTCTAGATATGGTCAGTCCAGGTTGCATCACAGCCCTTGAACAAATTTTGTAAGAATTTCTCTCTCTCTCACTGTCTTTATTTTGTTCTTGTTATTTAATTTTATAATGGGGTATAGCTGATTTTCAATACTGTGTTTCTTCCTGCTCTACATCTATCCACTTGATTCACTTAAAGAGAGACATCAGTAAATTCTTTTGCAGAGTCTTACCAGTCTTATATATCCTTTTCTGGTGACAACAGTGTGCTGAGTCCAGCTCTTTGAGCTATAGAGTAGGTCCTGTCGAATACCTATTTTCTTTATGGAACCATATCTGTGCTAATTTCAACCTCCTGGTTTATGCATCACCCCGCCCCACCTTTCTCCTTTAGCAGCCATAAGTGTGTTTTCTAAATGTGTGACTCCGTTTCTGTTTTGTAATTGCGTTCATGTGAAGGCATTTTTAGATACTATCTATAAGTGATACCTTATGATAAGTCTCTTTTTATGTCTGACTTATGTCACTTAGAATGATCGTACCTCAGTCTCCACGAGTTGATGCCACTGGCCTTATTTCATTGATTTAATTGCTGAGTAATATTCCATCGTACATAAGTACCACATCTTCTTTATCCATTTTTTCCTTCCAAGGACATGTAAGTTGTACCCAAATCGAGGCATTTCTAAACAGAGCAGCCCTAAACTTTGGGGTGCCTGTGTCTTGTCGATTTTTTGGTTTTCCCAAGATATACGCCCATGAGGGGAAGTGCTGTATGCTCTGTAGCTCTGTTTTTTAGAAGTTTTAAGATACAGCATACACTTCTCAAGAGTGGCTGGTGTCAATTTACATCCCGCCGATCAGCAAAACAAGGCTGCCTTTTCTCCATGGCCTGTCCTGCATTTCTGGGTTTTACACTTTTTCAGCATGGGCCTTTTGACCAATGCCAAGTGAGACATTTTTGTAATGCTGATTTGCATTGCCCGCTTGTTTAGGTGGCCAAAAAGAGCATCTGCGTTTTTTCCAAAATTTATTCAGGAAAGAACGCAGACGCCCTTTTTGGCCAACTGCATCATTGTCGAAGTTCTGCGGAATTTCAATGTGCTTTAAAGGCGAGTCCAATCTATCTGTGAAAAACTGTTTCCTTCAATTCTGTCTTGCTTTGAGATCCTCTTCGTTGCCTTACCTCAATACAATTTTAGACGAGAGTGATCATTTATAACTCTGCAGAATTGTGAATTGCCGTGCTCCTGAGCTCCATTCTCCAAATCGCTTATTTGGGAGCTGGCCGCAAACCGGCAGGATGGCTTCAGGCACTATTCTGGTTCCGTGGGGCAGGCTGAGCCTGTGGTTAATTCTTCTTCCTGATGGGAAAATAGAGTGACCTGTGCCTGTCCCAACACCTAGAGCTAGTCTCTCATTGGTTCCCCCTCTTCCCGTTCATCCTCAGGACAAATTGCAACGTGTACGACACAGGAGGTTAAAGGTGCTGATTCTCCAAGGAGGGAGATTGCTAGTAACGCGGCTGGAATGGCGAACCTGAGCACCAGGAGATGAGGAATGAGGTGCGTTTCAGAAACCTTTCCCGATCACACTGTATACCATCCACTGGGTTTCCCATGCATTTTTTCGCTGTAAGAAGATTCCCTTGAACCTGGAGATTTGGGACCCATAGAATGGGTACCACGCACTGTTACTTTAAAGGGTAGGCGTTTGCTCACCCAACCTCACCAATCCTCTCAGCCCCAAGAGTGTCCAGCCTTATGTCTAATCCAGCTGTGGGTCTAGATATGGTCGATCCAGGATGCTTCACTGCCCCTGAACGAACTTTGTACGAATTTCTCTCTCTTTCACTGTCTTTGTTGGGGGTTTTTTTGTAATCTATTTTTATAATGGGGTTTAGCTGATTTTCACTGCTGTGTTTATGCCGCTTTACACCCACTTGACTCACTTACAGAGAGATATCAATACATAGGTTTGAAGATTCTTACTAGTCCGATATACTCTTGTGTGGTGAATAGGGGGCGTTGAGTCCAGTTCACTGAGCAAGGGGTAGGTGTTGTCTGTTACATATTTGGTTTATGGAACGGTATGTGTGCTAATTTCAAACCCTTGTTTTATGCCTCACCCCAACTCACCTTTCCAGTTAAGCAGCCATCCAGTGTTTTCTAAATGTGTGACTCTGTTCTGTTTTGTAATCAGGTCATGTGTAGCGATTTTTACTTTCCCTCTATAAGTGATATCTTATGATAAGTGTCTTTTTCTGTGTGACTTATTTCACTTAGAATTGTCGTACCTAAATCCACTCATCATGCTGCTGGTAGCCATATGACATTGATTTCATGGGTGAGTGATATTCCATTGTACCTAAGTACCACACTTCTTTATCCATTTTTCTCTATCCTGGCATATTTAAGGTGTACTGAACTGGAGGTTCTTGTAAACAGAGTAGGCCTAAAGTTTGGGGTGCCTGTGTCTTGTTGATTTTTAGTTTTCCCATTTTATACGCCCACGAGTGGAAGGGCCCTACGCTCTCTAGCTGTGCTTTTTAGATATTTTAGGAAACACCATGCACTTCTCCAGAGTGGCCGTTGGCAATTTACATCCCTCCCATCAGCCTAACAAGGCTCCCTTTTCTCCCTGGCCTGTCCTGCACTTCTGGTTTTTACACTGTTTTGGATGGCCTTTGGACGGATGGGAAGTGAGACTTATTTGTAGTGCTGATTTGCCTTTCCGGCTTGCTTGGTTGGCCAAAAAGGGCGTATGCGTTTTTTCCTGAATATATTCAGGAAAAAACGCATACGCCCTTTTTGGCCAAGTGCATCATTGTCGACGTTTTGCCGCTTTTCATGTGCTCTAAAGGCGATTCGTATCTACCCCCTGAAATCTGGGGGCTTGTCCCCGCACATTCCTCTCTAATATACAACCTCGGAACACTACCTCCAGGAAGACTCTGTTGCCCTAGTAACAAGGGTTGAGAACGTAATAATGCTGCCGCCTTGTGGCTGTTTCTCACAACAGCAGCTTTAAACGCAGTGCTAATGGTTGCTTAAGAGTCACAAGGACTGCAGGGCTGTAAATGACACCTCCCCTCAAAAAATGCCCTGGGGTAGGGAATAGGCAAGAAAATTCAACACATGACAAATTTTTCAAGAAGTCAATATGAAGAGAGAAGTTGTACTCACTCTAAAAAAAAAGAGGAAAAGAAAAAAAGGACATGCCTAAAGCTCAGTATAAGGAATTGTTAGCCACATTCAAATCCAGCCTCCAAAAAGGTTTCAGCTCACACCAGTCAAAGGACCATCAGCAAAACGTCTACAAACTGTAAATGCTGAAGGGGTTTTAGAGAACCTTGTACCTTCTAGCAGCTGGTGGGATGTAAAGTGGTAACAGCACTCACAAAAACTGAATGGAGCTGCTTTAAAAGGTAAAAATTGAGCTACCAGATGACGTGGGAGGGCACGTTTTGGGCCTATAATCTAAGACCACCAGAATCGGAAAGACAGAGGCAGGCAAATGTGCACTGCAGCAATATTGAAATAGCCAAGACATGGAAGCAAAAAAAAGGTCCATAAACAGATGAACTGGCAAAGAAGAAGAGGTATATGTACAGAATGGAATAGTAGCCTCGGGAAGAAAACGAAGAGTGCCGTTTTCAGGATTAAAAATGAGCCTAGAAATAATCATATTAGGTAAAGTAAGTCAAAAGGGAATGACAAATATCCTATGATATCATTTATACAAGTTATCCTAAGATTGCTACCAATGAACATACTTCCACAGAAAAAGACACTCACAGACTTATAAAACAAACTAATGGTTAACCAAAATGAAAGGTGGAAGGATGGAAACATTAGGATTACGGGGCTAACCTAAATAGGCTAATGTATGTTAAATGTATATAAACACTTAACATATAAACTATATAAGTTTCCTGCAATTCTGCCTTGCTTTCAAATCCTCTTCGTTGCCTTCCTTCAGTATATTTTTGGACGAGAGTTACCATTTATAACTCTACAGGATTGTGAATTGCAGTGCCCCTGAGCTCCATTTTTCAACTCGCTTTTTTGGAAGCTGGCCGCAAAAGCGCACGATTGCTTAAGGCCCTATTCTGGTTCCGTGGGGCAGGCTGAGCCTGTGGTTAATTCTTCTTCCTGATGGAAATTAGAGTGACCTGTGCCTGTCCCAACACCTAGAGCTAGCCTCTCATGGGTTCCCCCTCTTCCCATTCATCCTCAGGACAAACTGCAACCTGTACGAAACAGGAGGTTAAACGTGCTGACTCTCCAAGTGGGGAGATTGTTAGTAAAGCGGCTGGAATGGCGAAGCCGAGCACAAGGAGATGAGAAATGAGGTTCGTTTCAGAAACCTTTCTCGATCACACTGTATAACATCCACTGGGTTTCCCATGCATGTTTCCGCTGTAGGAAGATTCCCTTGAACCTGGAGATTTGGGACCCATAGAATGGGTACCATGCAGTATTACTTTAAAGGGTCTGCGTTTGCTCACCCAACCTCACCAATCCTCTCAGCCCCAAGAGTGTCCAGCCTTATGTCTATTCCAGCTGTGGGTCTAGATATGGTCGATTCAGGTTGCTTCACTGCCCCTGAACGAACTTTGTACGAATTTCTCTCTCTTTCACTGTCTCTGTTGGAGTTCTTTTGGTAATTTATTTTTATAATGGGGTTTAGCTGATTTTCACTGCTGTGTTTATGCCGCTTTACACCCACTTGATTCAGTGACAGAGAGATATCAATACATAGGTTTTAAGATTCTTACTAGTCAGATATATTCTTGGGCGGTGAATAGGGGGTGTTGAGTCCAGTTCACTGAGCAAGGGGTAGGTCTTGTCTGTTACATATTTGGTTTATGGAACGGTATGTGTGCTAATTTCAAACCCTTGTTTTATGCCACACCCCACCTCACCTTTCCAGTTAAGCAGCCATCCAGTGTTTTCTAAATGTGTGACTCTGTTCTGTTCTGTAATGAGGTAATCTGTAGCGATTTTTACTTACCCTCTATAAGTGATATCTTATGATAAGTGTCTTTTTCTGTGTGACTTATTTCACTTAGAAACATCGTACCTAGATCCACTCACCATGCTGCTACTAGCCGTATGATATTGATTTCATGGCTAAGTGATATTCCATTATACATAAGTACCACAATTTCTTTATCCATTTTTCTCTATCCTGGCATATTTAAGGTGTACTGAAGTGGAGGTTCTTGTCAACAGGGCAGCCCTAAATTTGGGGTGCGTGTATCTTGCTGATTTTTAGTTTTCCCATTTTATACGCCCACGAAGGGAAGTGCCCTATGCTCTCTAAGCTGTGTTTTGTAGATGTCTCACAACACACCCTGCACTTCGCCAGAGTGGCAGTTCTCGGTTTACATCCTGCCCATCAGCGTAGCAAGGCTCCCATTTCTCCATGACATTTTCTGCATTTCTGGTTTTGACACTTTATTCAGCATGGCCCTTTTGACCGATGGGAAGTGAGACTTCTTTGTAGCGCTGATTTGCCTGTCCAGGTTGCTTGGTTGGCGAAAAAGTGCGTAGGCGTTTTTTCCTGAATATATTCAGGAAAAAAACGCCTACGCACTTTTTGGCCAAGGGCATCATTGTCGACGTTTTGCCGCTTTTCATGTGATTTAAAGGCGATTGGAATCTACCCCCTGAAATCTGTTTCCTGCAATTCTGCCTTGCTTTCAAATCCTCTTCGTTGCCTTCCCTCAATATATATGTGGACGAGAGTTATCATTTATAACTGCAGGTTTGTGAAAGCAGTGCCCCTGAGCTCCATTATTCAACTCGCTTTCTTGGGAGCTGGCCGCAAAAGCGCAGGATTGCATCAGGCCCTATTGTGGTTCCGGGGGGCAGGCTGAGCCTGTGGTTAATTCTTCTTCCTGATGGGAAAATAGAGTGACCTGTGCCTGTCCCAACACCTAGAGCTAGTTTCTCATTGGTTCCCCCTCTTCCCGTTCATCCTCAGGACAAATTGCAACCTATACGGAACAGGAGGTTACAGGTGCTGATTCTCTAAGGAGGGAGATTGCTAGTAAAGCGGCTGAAATGGAGAACCCGAGCATAAGGAGATGAGAAATGAGGTGCGTTTTAGAAACCTTTCCCGATCACACGGTGTACCATCTTCTGGCTTTCTCATGCATGTTTTCGATGTAGGAAGATGCCCTTGAACCTGGAGATTTGGGACCCATGGGATGGGTACCAGGCAGTATTACTTTATAGGGTCTGCGTTTGCTCACCCAACCTCACCAAACCTCTCAGCCCCAAGAGTGTCCACCCTTATGTCTCAATCAGCTGTGGGTCTAGAGATGGTCAATCCAGGTGGCATCACAGCCCCTGAACGAATTTTGTTAGAATTTCTCTCTCTTTCACTGTCTTTGTTTCACGGGTTTTTAAAAGTAATTGATTTTTATAATGGGGTTTAGCTGCTTTTCACTGCTGTGTTTATGCCGCTTTACACCCACTTGACTCATTTACAGAGAGATATCAGTACATTGGTTTTAAGATTCTTACTAGTCAGATATTTTCTTGGGCGGTGAATAGGGGGTGTTGAGTCCAGTTCACTGAGCAAGGAGTAGGTCTTGTCTATTACATATTGGGTTTATGGAACAGTATCTGAGCTAATTTGAAACCCTTGTTTTAAGCATCACCCCACCTCACCTTTCCCGTTAAGCAGCCATAGTGTGTTTTCTAAACGTGTGACGCTGTTCTGTTTTGTAATTCAGTTCAAGTGTAGCGGTTTTTACATTCCCTCTATAAGTGATATCTTATGATAAGTGTCTTTTTCTGTGTGACTTATTTCACTTAGAATCGTCGTACCTAAATCCTCTCATCATGCTGCTACTAGCCTTATGACGTTAATTTCATGGCTGAGTGATATGCCATTGTACATAAGGACCACAACTTCCTTATCCATTTTTCTCTTTCCTGGGATATTTAAGGTGTAACGAAGTGGAGGTTCTTGTCAACAGAGCAGCCCTAAACTTTGGGGTGCCTGTGTCTTGCTGATTTTTAGTTCTCCCAATTTATACGCCCATGAGTGGAAGTGCCCTATGCTCTCTAACCTGAGTTTTTTAGATGTTTCAGGACACACCGTACACTTCTCCAGAGTGGCTGTTCGCAATTTACATCCCGCCCGTCACCGTAGCAAGGCTCCCGTTTCTCCTTGGCCTGTCCTGCATTTCTGGTTTTGACACTTTATTCAGCATGGCCCTTTTGACCGATGGGAAGCGAGACTTCTTTGTAGCGCTGATTTGCCTTTCCAGGTTGCTTGGTTGGCCAAAAAGGGCGTATGCGTTTTTTCCTGAATATATTCAGGAAAAAACGCATACGCCCTTTTTGGCCAAGGGCATCATGGTCGAGGTTTTGCCGCTTTTCCTGTGCTTTAAAGGCGATTCGAATCTACCTCCTGAAATCTGTTTCCTGCAATTCTGCCTTGCTTTCAAATCCTCTTCGTTGCCTTCCCTCAATATATTTGGGGACGAGAGTTATCATTTATAACTCTGCAGGTTTGTGAATTGCAGTGCCCCTGAGCTCCAATTTTCAACTCGCTTTCTTGGGAGCTGGCCGCAAAAGTGCAGGATTGCTTCAGGCTCTGTTCTTGTTCCGGGCGGCAGACTGAGCCTGTGGTTAATTCGTCTTCCTGATGGGAAAATAGAGTGACCTGTGCCTGTCCCAACACCTAAAGCTAGTCTCTCATTGGTACCGCCTCTTCCCGTTCATCCTCAGGACAAATTGCAACCTGTATGGAACAGGAGGTTAAAGGTGCTTATTCTCCAAGGAGGGAGATTGCTAGTAAAGCGGCTGGAATGGCGAACCCAAGCACAAGGAGATGAGAAATGAGGTGCGTTTTAGAAACCTTTCCCGATCACACGGTGTACCATCTTCTGGGTTTCTCATGCATGTTTTCGATGTAGGAAGATGCCCTTGAACCTGGAGATTTTGGACCCATGGGATGGATACCACGCAGTATTACTTTAAAGGGTCTGCGTTTGCTCACCCAACCTCACCAAACCTCTCAGCCCCAAGAGTGTCCACCCTTATGTCTCAATCAGCTGTGGGTCTAGAGATGGTCAATCCAGGTGGCATCACAGCCCCTGAACGAATTTTGTAAGAATTTCTCTCTCTTTCACTGTCTTTGTTTCACGGGTTTTTAAAAGTAATTGATTTTTATAATGGGGTTTAGCTGCTTTTCACTGCTGTGTTTATGCCGCTTTACACCCACTTGACTCACTTACAGAGGGATATCAATACATTGGTTTTAAGATTCTTACTAGTCAGATATATATTTGGGTGGTGAACAGGGGGTGTTGAGTCCAGTTCACTGAGCAAGGAGTAGATCTTGTCTATTACATATTGGGTTTATGGAACGGTATCTGAGCTAATTTGAAACCCTTGTTTTATGCATCACCCACCTCACCTTTCCCGTTAAGCAGCCATAGTGTGTCTTCTAAACGTGTGACGCTGTTCTGTTTTGTAATTCCGTTCAAGTGTAGCGGTTTTTGCATTCCCTCTCTAAGTGATATCTTATGATAAGTGTCTTTTTCTGTGTGACTTATTTCACTTAGAATCGTCGTACCTAAATCCTCTCATCATGCTGCTACTAGCCTTATGACGTTAATTTCATGGCTGAGTGATATGCCATTGTACATAAGGACCACAACTTCCTTATCCATTTTTCTCTTTCCTGGGATATTTAAGGTGTAACGAAGTGGAGGTTCTTGTCAACAGAGCAGCCCTAAACTTTGGGGTGCCTGTGTCTTGCTGATTTTTAGTTTTCCCAATTTATACGCCCATGAGTGGAAGTGCCTTATGCTCTCTATGCTGAGTTTTTTAGATGTTTCAGGAAATACCGTACACTTCTCCAGAGTGGCTGTTGGCAATTTACATCCCGACCATCAGCGTAGTAAGGCTCCCGTTTCTCCATGGCCTGTCCTACATTTCTGGTTTTGACGCTTTATTCAGCATGGCCCTTTTGACCGATGGGAAGCGAGACTTCTTTGTAGCGCTGATTTGCCTTTCCAGGTTGCTTGGTTGGCCAAAAAGGGCGTATGCGTTTTTTCCTGAATATATTCAGGAAAAAACGCATACGACCTTTTTGGTCAAGGGCATCATTGTCGAGGTTTTGCCGCTTTTCCTGTGCTTTAAAGGCGATTCGACTCTACCTCCTGAAATCTGTTTCCTGCAATTCTGCCTTGCTTTCAAATCCTCCTCGTTGCCTTCCCTCAATATATTTGTGGACGAGAGTTATCATTTATAACTCTGCAGGTTTGTGAATTGCAGTGCCCCTGAGCTCGATTTTTCAACTCGCTTTTTTGGGAGCTGGCCGCAAAAGCGCAGGATTGCTTCAGGCCCTGTTCTGCTTCCGGGCGGCAGGCTGAGCCTGTGGTTAATTCTTCTTCCTGATGGGAAAATAGAGTGACCTGTGCCTGTCCCAACACCTAGAGCTAGTCTCTCACTGGTTCCCCCTCTTCCCGTTCATCCTCAGGACAAATTGCAACCTATACGGAACAGGAGGTTAAAGGTGCTGATTCTCGAAGGAGGGAGATTGCTAGTAAAGCGGCTGTAATGGCCAACCCGAGCACAAGGAGATGAGAAATGAGGTGCGTTTTAGAAACCTTTCCCGATCACACGGTGTACCATATTCTGGGTTTCTCATGCATGTTTTCGATGTAGGAAGATGCCCTTGAACCTGGAGATTTTGGACCCATGGGATGGATACCACGCAGTATTACTTTAAAGGGTCTGCGTTTGCTCACCTAACCTCACCAAACCTCTCAGCCCCAAGAGTGTCCACCCTTATGTCTCAATCAGCTGTGGGTCTAGAGATGGTCAATCCAGGTGGCATCACAGCCCCTGAACGAATTTTGTAAGAATTTCTCTCTCTTTCACTGTCTTTGTTTCACGGGTTTTTAAAAGTAATTGATTTTTATAATGGGGTTTAGCTGCTTTTCACTGCTGTGTTTATGCCGCTTTACACCCACTTGACTCACTTACAGAGGGATATCAATACATTGGTTTTAAGATTCTTACTAGTCAGATATATTCTTGGGCGATGAACAGGGGGTGTTGAGTCCAGTTCACTGAGCAAGGAGTAGGTCTTGTCTATTACATATTGGGTTTATGGAACGGTATCTGAGCTAATTTGAAACCCTTGTTTTATGCATCACCCACCTCACCTTTCCCGTTAAGCAGCCATAGTGTGTCTTCTAAACGTGTGACGCTGTTCTGTTTTGTAATTCAGTTCAAGTGTAGCGGTTTTTACATTCCCTCTCTAAGTGATATCTTATGATAAGTGTCTTTTTCTGTGTGACTTATTTCACTTAGAATCGTCGTACCTAAATCCTCTCATCATGCTGCTACTAGCCTTATGACGTTAATTTCATGGCTGAGTGATATGCCATTGTACATAAGGACCACAACTTCCTTATCCATTTTTCTCTTTCCTGGGATATTTAAGGTGTAACGAAGTGGAGGTTCTTGTCAACAGAGCAGCCCTAAACTTTGGGGTGCCTGTGTCTTGCTGATTTTTAGTTTTCCCAATTTATACGCCCATGAGTGGAAGTGCCTTATGCTCTCTATGCTGAGTTTTTTAGATGTTTCAGAAAACACCGTACACTTCTCCAGAGTGGCTGTTGGCAATTTACATCCCGCCCATCAGTGTAGTAAGGCTCCCGTTTCTCCATGGCCTGTCCTGCATTTCTGGTTTTGACGCTTTATTCAGCATGGCCCTTTTGACCGATGGGAAGCGAGACTTCTTTGTAGCGCTGATTTGCCTTTCCAGGTTGCTTGGTTGGCCAAAAAGGGCGTATGCGTTTTTTCCTGAATATATTCAGGAAAAAACGCATACGCCCTTTTTGGCCAAGGGCATCATGGTCGAGGTTTTGCCGCTTTTCCTGTGCTTTAAAGGCGATTCGAATCTACCTCCTGAAATCTGTTTCCTGCAATTCTGCCTTGCTTTCAAATCCTCCTCGTTGCCTTCCCTCAATATATTTGTGGACGAGAGTTATCATTTATAACTCTGCAGGTTTGTGAATTGCAGTGCCCCTGAGCTCGATTTTTCAACTCGCTTTTTTGGGAGCTGGCCGCAAAAGCGCAGGATTGCTTCAGGCCCTGTTCTGCTTCCGGGCGGCAGGCTGAGCCTGTGGTTAATTCTTCTTCCTGATGGGAAAATAGAGTGACCTGTGCCTGTCCCAACACCTAGAGCTAGTCTCTCACTGGTTCCCCCTCTTCCCGTTCATCCTCAGGACAAATTGCAACCTGTACGGAACAGGAGGTTAAAGGTGCTGATTCTCCAAGGAGGGAGATTGCTAGTAAAGCGGCTGTAATGGCCAACCCGAGCACAAGGAGATGAGAAATGAGGTGCGTTTTAGAAACCTTTCCCGATCACACGGTATACCATCTTCTGGGTTTCTCATGCATGTTTTCGATGTAGGAAGATGCCCTTGAACCTGGAGATTTTGGACCCATGGGATGGATACCACGCAGTATTACTTTAAAGGGTCTGCGTTTGCTCACCCAACCTCACCAAACCTCTCAGCCCCAAGAGTGTCCACCCTTATGTCTCAATCAGCTGTGGGTCTAGAGATGGTCAATCCAGGTGGCATCACAGCCCCTGAACGAATTTTGTAAGAATTTCTCTCTCTTTCACTGTCTTTGTTTCACGGGTTTTTAAAAGTAATTGATTTTTATAATGGGGTTTAGCTGCTTTTCACTGCTGTGTTTATGCCGCTTTACACCCACTTGACTCACTTACAGAGGGATATCAATACATTGGTTTTAAGATTCTTACTAGTCAGATATATATTTGGGCGGTGAACAGGGGGTGTTGAGTCCAGTTCACTGAGCAAGGAGTAGGTCTTGTCTATTACATATTGGGTTTATGGAACGGTATCTGAGCTAATTTGAAACCCTTGTTTTCTGCCTCACCCGACCTCACCTTTCCCGTTAAGCAGCCATAGTGTGTTTTGTAAACGTGTGTCTCTGTTCTGTTTTGTAATTCAGTTCAAGTGTAGCGGTTTTTACATTCCCTCTATAAGTGATATCTTATGATAAGTGTCGTTTTCTGGTTGACTTATTTCACTTAGAATCGTCGTACCTAAATCCACTCATCATGCTGCTACTAGCCTTATGACGTTGATTTCATGGCTGAGTGATATTCCATTGTACATAAGGACCACAACTTCTTTATCGATTTTTTTCTTTCCTGGGATATTTAAGGTGTAACGAAGTGGAGGTTCTTGTCAACAGAGCAGCCCTAAACTTTGGGGTGCCTGTGTCTTGCTGATTTTTAGTTTTCCCAATTTATATGCCCATGAGTGGAAGTGCCCTATGCTCTCTAAGCTGAGTTTTTTAGAGGTTTCAGGACACACCGTACACTTCTCCAGAGTGGCTGTTGGCAATTTACATCCCGCCCATCAGCGTAGCAAGGCTCCCGTTTCTCCATGGCCTGTCCTGCATTTCTGGTTTTGACACTTTATTCAGCATGGCCCTTTTGACCGATGGGAAGCGAGACTTCTTTGTAGCGCTGATTTGCCTTTCCAGGTTGCTTGGTTGGCCAAAAAGGGCGTATGCGTTTTTTCCTGAATATATTCAGGAAAAAACGCATACGCCCTTTTTGGCCAAGGGCATCATGGTCGAGGTTTTGCCGCTTTTCCTGTGCTTTAAAGGCGATTCGACTCTACCTCCTGAAATCTGTTTCCTGCAATTCTGCCTTGCTTTCAAATCCTCCTCGTTGCCTTCCCTCAATATATTTGTGGACGAGAGTTATCATTTATAACTCTGCAGGTTTGTGAATTGCAGTGCCCGTGAGCTCGATTTTTCAACTCGCTTTTTTGGGAGCTGGCCGCAAAAGCGCAGGATTGCTTCAGGCCCTGTTCTGCTTCCGGGCGGCAGGCTGAGCCTGTGGTTAATTCTTCTTCCTGATGGGAAAATAGAGTGACCTGTGCCTGTCCCAACACCTAGAGCTAGTCTCTCACTGGTTCCCCCTCTTCCCTTTCATCCTCAGGACAAATTGCAACCTGTACGGAACAGGAGGTTAAAGGTGCTGATTCTCCACGGAGGGAGATTTCTAGTAAAGCGGCTGTAATGGCCAACCCGAGCACAAGGAGATGAGAAATGAGGTGCGTTTTAGAAACCTTTCCCGATCACACGGTGTACCATCTTCTGGGTTTCTCATGCATGTTTTCGATGTAGGAAGATGCCCTTGAACCTGGAGATTTTGGACCCATGGTATGGATACCACGCAGTATTACTTTAAAGGGTCTGCGTTTGCTCACCCAACCTCACCAAACCTCTCAGCCCCAAGAGTGTCCACCCTTATGTCTCAATCAGCTGTGGGTCTAGAGATGGTCAATCCAGGTGGCATCACAGCCCCTGAACGAATTTTGTAAGAATTTCTCTCTCTTTCACTGTCTTTGTTTCACGGGTTTTTAAAAGTAATTGATTTTTATAATGGGGTTTAGCTGCTTTTCACTGCTGTGTTTATGCCGCTTTACACCCACTTGACTCACTTACAGAGGGATATCAATACATTGCTTTTAAGATTCTTACTAGTCAGATATATTCTTGGGCGGTGAACAGGGGGTGTTGAGTCCAGTTCACTGAGCAAGGAGTAGGTCTTGTCTATTACATATTGGGTTTATGGAACGGTATCTGAGCTAATTTGAAACCCTTGTTTTATGCATCACCCACCTCACCTTTCCCGTTAAGCAGCCATAGTGTGTCTTGTAAACGTGTGACGCTGTTCTGTTTTGTAATTCCGTTCAAGTGTAGCGGTTTTTGCATTCCCTCTCTAAGTGATATCTTATGATAAGTGTCTTTTTCTGTGTGACTTATTTCACTTAGAATCGTCGTACCTAAATCCTCTCATCATGCTGCTACTAGCCTTATGACGTTAATTTCATGGCTGAGTGATATGCCATTGTACATAAGGACCACAACTTCCTTATCCATTTTTCTCTTTCCTGGGATATTTAAGGTGTAACGAAGTGGAGGTTCTTGTCAACAGAGCAGCCCTAAACTTTGGGGTGCCTGTGTCTTGCTGATTTTTAGTTTTCCCAATTTATATGCCCATGAGTGGAAGTGCCCTATGCTCTCTAAGCTGAGTTTTTTAGAGGTTTCAGGACACACCGTACACTTCTCCAGAGTGGCTGTTGGCAATTTACATCCCGCCCATCAGCGTAGCAAGGCTCCCGTTTCGCCATGGCCTGTCCTGCATTTCTGGTTTTGACACATTATTCAGCATGGCCCTTTTGACCGATGGGAAGCGAGACTTCTTTGTAGCGCTGATTTGCCTTTCCAGGTTGCTTGGTTGGCCAAAAAGGGCGTATGCGTTTTTTCCTGAATATATTCAGGAAAAAACGTATACGCCCTTTTTGGCCAAGGGCATCATGGTCGAGGTTTTGCCGCTTTTCCTGTGCTTTAAAGGCGATTCGAATCTACCTCCTGAAATCTGTTTCCTGCAATTCTGCCTTGCTTTCAAATCCTCTTCGTTGCCTTCCCTCAATATATTTGTGGACGAGAGTTATCATTTCTAACTCTGCAGGTCTGTGAATTGCAGTGCCCCTGAGCTCCATTTTTCAACTCGCTTTCTTCGGAGTTGGCCACTAAAGCGTAGGATTGCTTCAGGCCCTATTCTGGTTCCGGGCGGCAGGCTGAGCCTGTGGTTAATTCTTCTTTCTGATGGGAAAATAGAGTGACCTGTGCCTGTCTCCACACCTAGACCTAGTCTCTCATTGGTTCCCCCTCTTCCCGTTCATCCTCAGGACAAATTGCAACCTGTACGGAACAGTAGGTTAAAGGTGCTGATTCTCCACGGAGGGAGATTGCTGCTAACGCGGCTGGAATGGCGAACCCGAGCACAAGGAGATGAGAAATGAGGTGAGTTTTAGAAACCTTTCCCGATCACACGGTGTACCATATTCTGGGTTTCTCATGCATGTTTTCGATGTAGGAAGATGCCCTTGAACCTGGAGATTTGGGAACCATGAGATGGGTACCACACAGTATTACTTTAAAGGGTCTGTGTTTGCTCACCCAACCTCACCAAACCTCTCAGCCCCAAGAGTGTCCACCCTTATGTCTCAATCAGCTGTGGGTCTAGATATGGTCAATCCAGGTGGCATCACAGCCCCTGAACGAATTTTGTAAGAATTTCTCTCTCTTTCACTGTCTTTGTTTCACGGGTTTTTAAAAGTAATTGATTTTTATAATGGGGTTTAGCTGCTTTTCACTGCTGTGTTTATGCTGCTTTACACCCACTTGACTCACTTACAGAGGGATATCAATACATTGGTTTTAAGATTCTTACTAGTCAGATATATATTTGGGCGGTGAACAGGGGGTGTTGAGTCCAGTTCACTGAGCAAGGAGTAGGTCTTGTCTATTACATATTGGGTTTATGGAACGGTATCTGAGCTAATTTGAAACCCTTGTTTTATGCATCACCCACCTCACCTTTCCCGTTAAGCAGCCATAGTGTGTCTTCTAAACGTGTGACGCTGTTCTGTTTTGTAATTCAGTTCAAGTGTACCGGTTTTTGCATTCCCTCTCTAAGTGATATCTTATGATAAGTGTCTTTTTCTGTGTGACTTATTTCACTTAGAATCGTCGTACCTAAATCCTCTCATCATGCTGCTACTAGCCTTAGGACGTTAATTTCATGGCTGAGTGATATGTCATTGTACATAAGGACCACAACTTCCTTATCCATTTTTCTCTTTCCTGGGATATTTAAGGTGTAACGAAGTGGAGGTTCTTGTCAACAGAGCAGCCCTAAACTTTGGGGTGCCTGTGTCTTGCTGATTTTTAGTTTTCCCAATTTATACGCCCATGAGTGGAAGTGCCTTATGCTCTCTATGCTGAGTTTTTTAGATGTTTCAGGAAACACCGTACACTTCTCCAGAGTGGCTGTTGGCAATTTACATCCCGCCCATCAGCGTAGTAAGGCTCCCGTTTCTCCATGGCCTGTCCTGCATTTCTGGTTTTGACGCTTTATTCAGCATGGCCCTTTTGACCGATGGGAAGCGAGACTTCTTTGTAGCGCTGATTTGCCTTTCCAGGTTGCTTGGTTGGCCAAAAAGGGCGTATGCGTTGTTTCCTGAATATATTCAGGAAAAAACGCATACGCCCTTTTTGGTCAAGGGCATCATGGTCGAGGTTTTGCCGCTTTTCCTGTGCTTTAAAGGCGATTCGACTCTACCTCCTGAAATCTGTTTCCTGCAATTCTGCCTTGCTTTCAAATCCTCCTCGTTGCCTTCCCTCAATATATTTGTGGACGAGAGTTATCATTTATAACTCTGCAGGTTTGTGAATTGCAGGGCCCCTGAGCTCGATTTTTCAACTTGCTTTTTTGGGAGCTGGCCGCAAAAGCACAGGATTGCTTCAGGCCCTGTTCTGCTTCCGGGCGGCAGGCTGAGCCTGTGGTTAATTCTTCTTTCTGATGGGAAAATAGAGTGACCTGTGCCTGTCTCCACACCTAGACCTAGTCTCTCATTGGTTCCCACTCTTCCCGTTCATCCTCAGGACAAATTGCAACCTGTACAGAACAGGAGGTTAAAGGTGCTGATTCTCGAAGGAGGGAGATTGCTAGTAAAGCGGCTGTAATGGCCAACCCGAGCACAAGGAGATGAGAAATGAGGTGCGTTTTAGAAACCTTTCCCGATCACACGGTGTACCATCTTCTGGGTTTCTCATGCATGTTTTCGATGTAGGAAGATGCCCTTGAACCTGGAGATTTTGGACCCATGGGATGGATACCACGCAGTATTACTTTAAAGGGTCTGCGTTTGCTCACCCAACCTCACCAAACCTCTCAGCCCCAAGAGTGTCCACCCTTATGTCTCAATCAGCTGTGGGTCTAGAGATGGTCAGTCCAGGTGGCATCACAGCCGCTGAACGAATTTTTTAAGAATTTCTCTCTCTTTCACTGTCTTTGTTTCATGGGTTTTTAAAAGTAATTGATTTTTATAATGGGGTTTAGCTGCTTTTCACTGCTGTGTTTATGCCGCTTTACACCCACTTGACTCACTTACAGAGAGATATCAATACATAGCGTTGAAGATTCTTACTAGTCAGATATTTTCTTGGGCGGTGAATAGGGGGTGTTGAGTCCAGTTCACTGAGCAAGGAGTAGGTCTTGTCTATTACATATTGGGTTTATGGAACGGTATCTGAGCTAATTTGAAACCCTTGTTTTATGCATCACCCCACCTCACCTTTCCCGTTAAACAGCCATAGTGTGTTTTCTAAACGTGTGACGCTGTTCTGTTTTGTAATTCAGTTCAAGTGTAGCGGTTTTTACATTCCCTCTATAAGTGATATCTTATGATAAGTGTCTTTTTCTGTGTGACTTATTTCACTTAGAATCGTCGTACCTAAATCCACTCATCATGCTGCTACTAGCCTTAGTACGTTGATTTCATGGCTGAGTGATATTCCATTGTACATAAGGACCACAGCTTCTTTATCCATTTTTCTCTTTCCTGGGATATTTAAGGTGTAACGAAGTGGAGGTTCTTGTCAACAGAGCAGCCCTAAACTTTGGGGTGCCTGTGTCTTGCTGATTTTTAGTTCTCCCAATTTATACGCCCATGAGTGGAAGTGCCCTATGCTCTCTAACCTGAGTTTTTTAGATGTTTCAGGACACACCGTACACTTCTCCAGAGTGGCTGTTCGCAATTTACATCCCGCCCGTCACCGTAGCAAGGCTCCCGTTTCTCCTTGGCCTGTCCTGCATTTCTGGTTTTGACACTTTATTCAGCATGGCCCTTTTGACCGATGGGAAGCGAGACTTCTTTGTAGCGCTGATTTGCCTTTCCAGGTTGCTTGGTTGGCCAAAAAGGGCGTATGCGTTTTTTCCTGAATATATTCAGGAAAAAACGCATACGCCCTTTTTGGCCAAGGGCATCATTGTCGAGGTTTTGCCGCTTTTCCTGTGCTTTAAAGGCGATTCGACTCTACCTCCTGAAATCTGTTTCCTGCAATTCTGCCTTGCTTTCAAATCCTCCTCGTTGCCTTCCCTCAATATATTTGTGGACGAGAGTTATCATTTATAACTCTGCAGGTTTGTGAATTGCAGTGCCCCTGAGCTCGATTTTTCAACTTGCTTTTTTGGGAGCTGGCCGCAAAAGCACAGGATTGCTTCAGGCCCTGTTCTGCTTCCGGGCGGCAGGCTGAGCCTGTGGTTAATTCTTCTTTCTGATGGGAAAATAGAGTGACCTGTGCCTGTCTCCACACCTAGACCTAGTCTCTCATTGGTTCCCACTCTTCCCGTTCATCCTCAGGACAAATTGCAACCTGTACAGAACAGGAGGTTAAAGGTGCTGATTCTCGAAGGAGGGAGATTGCTAGTAAAGCGGCTGTAATGGCCAACCCGAGCACAAGGAGATGAGAAATGAGGTGCGTTTTAGAAACCTTTCCCGATCACACGGTGTACCATCTTCTGGGTTTCTCATGCATGTTTTCGATGTAGGAAGATGCCCTTGAACCTGGAGATTTTGGACCCATGGGATGGATACCACGCAGTATTACTTTAAAGGGTCTGCGTTTGCTCACCCAACCTCACCAAACCTCTCAGCCCCAAGAGTGTCCACCCTTATGTCTCAATCAGCTGTGGGTCTAGAGATGGTCAATCCAGGTGGCATCACAGCCCCTGAACGAATTTTGTAAGAATTTCTCTCTCTTTCACTGTCTTTGTTTCACGGGTTTTTAAAAGTAATTGATTTTTATAATGGGGTTTAGCTGCTTTTCACTGCTGTGTTTATGCCGCTTTACACCCACTTGACTCACTTACAGAGGGATATCAATACATTGGTTTTAAGATTCTTACTAGTCATATATATTCTTGGGCGGTGAACAGGGGGTGTTGAGTCCAGTTCACTGAGCAAGGAGTAGGTCTTGTCTATTACATATTGGGTTTATGGAACGGTATCTGAGCTAATTTGAAACCCTTGTTTTATGCATCACCCACCTCACCTTTCCCGTTAAGCAGCCATAGTGTGTCTTCTAAACGTGTGACGCTGTTCTGTTTTGTAATTCAGTTCAAGTGTACCGGTTTTTGCATTCCCTCTCTAAGTGATATCTTATGATAAGTGTCTTTTTCTGTGTGACTTATTTCACTTAGAATCGTCGTACCTAAATCCTCTCATCATGCTGCTACTAGCCTTAGGACGTTAATTTCATGGCTGAGTGATATGCCATTGTACATAAGGACCACAACTTCCTTATCCATTTTTCTCTTTCCTGGGATATTTAAGGTGTAACGAAGTGGAGGTTCTTGTCAACAGAGCAGCCCTAAACTTTGGGGTGCCTGTGTCTTGCTGATTTTTAGTTTTCCCAATTTATACGCCCATGAGTGGAAGTGCCTTATGCTCTCTATGCTGAGTTTTTTAGATGTTTCAGGAAACACCGTACACTTCTCCAGAGTGGCTGTTGGCAATTTACATCCCGCCCATCAGCGTAGTAAGGCTCCCGTTTCTCCATGGCCTGTCCTGCATTTCTGGTTTTGACGCTTTATTCATCATGGCCCTTTTGACCGATGGGAAGCGAGACTTCTTTGTAGCGCTGATTTGCCTTTCCAGGTTGCTTGGTTGGCCAAAAAGGGCGTATGCGTTTTTTCCTGAATATATTCAGGAAAAAACGCATACGCCCTTTTTGGTCAAGGGCATCATGGTCGAGGTTTTGCCGCTTTTCCTGTGCTTTAAAGGCGATTCGACTCTACCTCCTGAAATCTCTTTCCTGCAATTCTGCCTTGCTTTCAAATCCTCCTCGTTGCCTTCCCTCAATATATTTGTGGACGAGAGTTATCATTTATAACTCTGCAGGTTTGTGAATTGCAGGGCCCCTGAGCTCGATTTTTCAACTCGCTTTTTTGGGAGCTGGCCGCAAAAGCGCAGGATTGCTTCAGGCCCTGTTCTGCTTCCGGGCGGCAGGCTGAGCCTGTGGTTAATTCTTCTTCCTGATGGGAAAATAGAGTGACCTGTGCCTGTCCCAACACCTAGAGCTAGTCTCTCACTGGTTCCCCCTCTTCCCGTTCATCCTCAGGACAAATTGCAACCTGTACGGAACAGGAGGTTGAAGGTGCTGATTCTCGAAGGAGGGAGATTGCTAGTAAAGCGGCTGTAATGGCCAACCCGAGCACAAGGAGATGAGAAATGAGGTGCGTTTTAGAAACCTTTCCCGATCACACGGTGTACCAACTTCTGGCTTTCTCATGCATGTTTTTGATGTAGGAAGATGCCCTTGAACCTAGAGATTTGAGACACATGGGATGGGTACAACGCAGTATTACTTTAAAGGGTCTGCGTTTGCTCACCCAACCTCACCAAACCTCTCAGCCCCAAGAGTGTCCACCCTTATGTCTCAATCAGCTGTGGGTCTAGAGATGGTCAGTCCAGGTGGCATCATAGCCGCTGAACGAATTTTGTAAGAATTTCTCTCTCTTTCACTGTCTTTGTTTCATGGGTTTTTAAAAGTAATTGATTTTTATAATGGGGTTTAGCTGCTTTTCACTGCTGTGTTTATGCCGCTTTACACCCACTTGACTCACTTACAGAGAGATATCAATACATTGCTTTTAAGATTCTTACTAGTCAGATATATTCTTGGGCGGTGAACAGGGGGTGTTGAGTCCAGTTCACTGAGCAAGGAGTAGGTCTTGTCTATTACATATTGGGTTTATGGAACGGTATCTGAGCTAATTTGAAACCCTTGTTTTATGCATCACCCACCTCACCTTTCCCGTTAAGCAGCCATAGTGTGTCTTGTAAACGTGTGACGCTGTTCTGTTTTGTAATTCAGTTCAAGTGTACCGGTTTTTGCATTCCCTCTCTAAGTGATATCTTATGATAAGTGTCTTTTTCTGTGTGACTTATTTCACTTAGAATCGTCGTACCTAAATCCTCTCATCATGCTGCTACTAGCCTTATGACGTTAATTTCATGGCTGAGTGATATGCCATTGTACATAAGGACCACAACTTCCTTATCCATTTTTCTCTTTCCTGGGATATTTAAGGTGTAACGAAGTGGAGGTTCTTGTCAACAGAGCAGCCCTAAACTTTGGGGTGCCTGTGTCTTGCTGATTTTTAGTTTTCCCAATTTATATGCCCATGAGTGGAAGTGCCCTATGCTCTCTAAGCTGAGTTTTTTAGAGGTTTCAGGACACACCGTACACTTCTCCATAGTGGCTGTTCGCAATTTACATCCCGCCCATCAGCGTAGCAAGGCTCCCGTTTCGCCATGGCCTGTCCTGCATTTCTGGTTTTGACACATTATTCAGCATGGCCCTTTTGACCGATGGGAAGCGAGACTTCTTTGTAGCGCTGATTTGCCTTTCCAGGTTGCTTGGTTGGCCAAAAAGGGCGTATGCGTTTTTTCCTGAATATATTCAGGAAAAAACGTATACGCCCTTTTTGGCCAAGGGCATCATGGTCGAGGTTTTGCCGCTTTTCCTGTGCTTTAAAGGCGATTCGAATCTACCTCCTGAAATCTGTTTCCTGCAATTCTGCCTTGCTTTCAAATCCTCTTCGTTGCCTTCCCTCAATATATTTGTGGACGAGAGTTATCATTTCTAACTCTGCAGGTCTGTGAATTGCAGTGCCCCTGAGCTCCATTTTTCAACTCGCTTTCTTCGGAGTTGGCCACTAAAGCGTAGGATTGCTTCAGGCCCTATTCTGGTTCCGGGCGGCAGGCTGAGCCTGTGGTTAATTCTTCTTCCTGATTGGAAAATAGAGTGACCTGTGCTTGTCCCAACACCTAGACCTAGTCTCTCATTGGTTCCCCCTCTTCCCGTTCATCCTCAGGACAAATTGCAACCTGTACGGAACAGGAGGTTAAAGGTGCTGATTCTCCACGGAGGGAGATTGCTGCTAACGCGGCTGGAATGGCGAACCCGAGCACAAGGAGATGAGAAATGAGGTGAGTTTTAGAAACCTTTCCCGATCACACGGTGTACCATATTCTGGGTTTCTCATGCATGTTTTCGATGTAGGAAGATGCCCTTGAACCTGGAGATTTGGGAACCATGAGATGGGTACCACACAGTATTACTTTAAAGGGTCTGTGTTTGCTCACCCAACCTCACCAAACCTCTCAGCCCCAAGAGTGTCCACCCTTATGTCTCAATCAGCTGTGGGTCTAGATATGGTCAATCCAGGTGGCATCACAGCCCCTGAACGAATTTTGTAAGAATTTCTCTCTCTTTCACTGTCTTTGTTTCACGGGTTTTTAAAAGTAATTGATTTTTATAATGGGGTTTAGCTGCTTTTCACTGCTGTGTTTATGCTGCTTTACGCCCACTTGACTCACTTACAGAGGGATATCAATACATTGGTTTTAAGATTCTTACTAGTCAGATATATATTTGGGCGGTGAACAGGGGGTGTTGAGTCCAGTTCACTGAGCAAGGAGTAGGTCTTGTCTATTACATATTGGGTTTATGGAACGGTATCTGAGCTAATTTGAAACCCTTGTTTTATGCATCACCCACCTCACCTTTCCCGTTAAGCAGCCATAGTGTGTCTTCTAAACGTGTGACGCTGCTCTGTTTTGTAATTCAGTTCAAGTGTACCGGTTTTTGCATTCCCTCTCTAAGTGATATCTTATGATAAGTGTCTTTTTCTGTGTGACTTATTTCACTTAGAATCGTCGTACCTAAATCCTCTCATCATGCTGCTACTAGCCTTAGGACGTTAATTTCATGGCTGAGTGATATGTCATTGTACATAAGGACCACAACTTCCTTATCCATTTTTCTCTTTCCTGGGATATTTAAGGTGTAACGAAGTGGAGGTTCTTGTCAACAGAGCAGCCCTAAACTTTGGGGTGCCTGTGTCTTGCTGATTTTTAGTTTTCCCAATTTATACGCCCATGAGTGGAAGTGCCTTATGCTCTCTATGCTGAGTTTTTTAGATGTTTCAGGAAACACCGTACACTTCTCCAGAGTGGCTGTTGGCAATTTACATCCCGCCCATCAGCGTAGTAAGGCTCCCGTTTCTCCATGGCCTGTCCTGCATTTCTGGTTTTGACGCTTTATTCAGCATGGCCCTTTTGACCGATGGGAAGCGAGACTTCTTTGTAGCGCTGATTTGCCTTTCCAGGTTGCTTGGTTGGCCAAAAAGGGCGTATGCGTTTTTTCCTGAATATATTCAGGAAAAAACGCATACGCCCTTTTTGGTCAAGGGCATCATGGTCGAGGTTTTGCCGCTTTTCCTGTGCTTTAAAGGCGATTCGACTCTACCTCCTGAAATCTGTTTCCTGCAATTCTGCCTTGCTTTCAAATCCTCCTCGTTGCCTTCCCTCAATATATTTGTGGACGAGAGTTATCATTTATAACTCTGCAGGTTTGTGAATTGCAGGGCCCCTGAGCTCGATTTTTCAACTTGCTTTTTTGGGAGCTGGCCGCAAAAGCACAGGATTGCTTCAGGCCCTGTTCTGCTTCCGGGCGGCAGGCTGAGCCTGTGGTTAATTCTTCTTTCTGATGGGAAAATAGAGTGACCTGTGCCTGTCTCCACACCTAGACCTAGTCTCTCATTGGTTCCCACTCTTCCCGTTCATCCTCAGGACAAATTGCAACCTGTACAGAACAGGAGGTTAAAGGTGCTGATTCTCGAAGGAGGGAGATTGCTAGTAAAGCGGCTGTAATGGCCAACCCGAGCACAAGGAGATGAGAAATGAGGTGCGTTTTAGAAACCTTTCCCGATCACACGGTGTACCATCTTCTGGGTTTCTCATGCATGTTTTCGATGTAGGAAGATGCCCTTGAACCTGGAGATTTTGGACCCATGGGATGGATACCACGCAGTATTACTTTAAAGGGTCTGCGTTTGCTCACCCAACCTCACCAAACCTCTCAGCCCCAAGAGTGTCCACCCTTATGTCTCAATCAGCTGTGGGTCTAGAGATGGTCAGTCCAGGTGGCATCACAGCCGCTGAACGAATTTTTTAAGAATTTCTCTCTCTTTCACTGTCTTTGTTTCATGGGTTTTTAAAAGTAATTGATTTTTATAATGGGGTTTAGCTGCTTTTCACTGCTGTGTTTATGCCGCTTTACACCCACTTGACTCACTTACAGAGAGATATCAATACATAGCGTTGAAGATTCTTACTAGTCAGATATTTTCTTGGGCGGTGAATAGGGGGTGTTGAGTCCAGTTCACTGAGCAAGGAGTAGGTCTTGTCTATTACATATTGGGTTTATGGAACGGTATCTGAGCTAATTTGAAACCCTTGTTTTATGCATCACCCCACCTCACCTTTCCCGTTAAACAGCCATAGTGTGTTTTCTAAACGTGTGACGCTGTTCTGTTTTGTAATTCAGTTCAAGTGTAGCGGTTTTTACATTCCCTCTATAAGTGATATCTTATGATAAGTGTCTTTTTCTGTGTGACTTATTTCACTTAGAATCGTCGTACCTAAATCCACTCATCATGCTGCTACTAGCCTTAGTACGTTGATTTCATGGCTGAGTGATATTCCATTGTACATAAGGACCACAGCTTCTTTATCCATTTTTCTCTTTCCTGGGATATTTAAGGTGTAACGAAGTGGAGGTTCTTGTCAACAGAGCAGCCCTAAACTTTGGGGTGCCTGTGTCTTGCTGATTTTTAGTTCTCCCAATTTATACGCCCATGAGTGGAAGTGCCCTATGCTCTCTAACCTGAGTTTTTTAGATGTTTCAGGACACACCGTACACTTCTCCAGAGTGGCTGTTCGCAATTTACATCCCGCCCGTCACCGTAGCAAGGCTCCCGTTTCTCCTTGGCCTGTCCTGCATTTCTGGTTTTGACACTTTATTCAGCATGGCCCTTTTGACCGATGGGAAGCGAGACTTCTTTGTAGCGCTGATTTGCCTTTCCAGGTTGCTTGGTTGGCCAAAAAGGGCGTATGCGTTTTTTCCTGAATATATTCAGGAAAAAACGCATACGCCCTTTTTGGCCAAGGGCATCATTGTCGAGGTTTTGCCGCTTTTCCTGTGCTTTAAAGGCGATTCGACTCTACCTCCTGAAATCTGTTTCCTGCAATTCTGCCTTGCTTTCAAATCCTCCTCGTTGCCTTCCCTCAATATATTTGTGGACGAGAGTTATCATTTATAACTCTGCAGGTTTGTGAATTGCAGTGCCCCTGAGCTCGATTTTTCAACTTGCTTTTTTGGGAGCTGGCCGCAAAAGCACAGGATTGCTTCAGGCCCTGTTCTGCTTCCGGGCGGCAGGCTGAGCCTGTGGTTAATTCTTCTTTCTGATGGGAAAATAGAGTGACCTGTGCCTGTCTCCACACCTAGACCTAGTCTCTCATTGGTTCCCACTCTTCCCGTTCATCCTCAGGACAAATTGCAACCTGTACAGAACAGGAGGTTAAAGGTGCTGATTCTCGAAGGAGGGAGATTGCTAGTAAAGCGGCTGTAATGGCCAACCCGAGCACAAGGAGATGAGAAATGAGGTGCGTTTTAGAAACCTTTCCCGATCACACGGTGTACCATCTTCTGGGTTTCTCATGCATGTTTTCGATGTAGGAAGATGCCCTTGAACCTGGAGATTTTGGACCCATGGGATGGATACCACGCAGTATTACTTTAAAGGGTCTGCGTTTGCTCACCCAACCTCACCAAACCTCTCAGCCCCAAGAGTGTCCACCCTTATGTCTCAATCAGCTGTGGGTCTAGAGATGGTCAATCCAGGTGGCATCACAGCCCCTGAACGAATTTTGTAAGAATTTCTCTCTCTTTCACTGTCTTTGTTTCACGGGTTTTTAAAAGTAATTGATTTTTATAATGGGGTTTAGCTGCTTTTCACTGCTGTGTTTATGCCGCTTTACACCCACTTGACTCACTTACAGAGGGATATCAATACATTGGTTTTAAGATTCTTACTAGTCATATATATTCTTGGGCGGTGAACAGGGGGTGTTGAGTCCAGTTCACTGAGCAAGGAGTAGGTCTTGTCTATTACATATTGGGTTTATGGAACGGTATCTGAGCTAATTTGAAACCCTTGTTTTATGCATCACCCACCTCACCTTTCCCGTTAAGCAGCCATAGTGTGTCTTCTAAACGTGTGACGCTGTTCTGTTTTGTAATTCAGTTCAAGTGTACCGGTTTTTGCATTCCCTCTCTAAGTGATATCTTATGATAAGTGTCTTTTTCTGTGTGACTTATTTCACTTAGAATCGTCGTACCTAAATCCTCTCATCATGCTGCTACTAGCCTTAGGACGTTAATTTCATGGCTGAGTGATATGCCATTGTACATAAGGACCACAACTTCCTTATCCATTTTTCTCTTTCCTGGGATATTTAAGGTGTAACGAAGTGGAGGTTCTTGTCAACAGAGCAGCCCTAAACTTTGGGGTGCCTGTGTCTTGCTGATTTTTAGTTTTCCCAATTTATACGCCCATGAGTGGAAGTGCCTTATGCTCTCTATGCTGAGTTTTTTAGATGTTTCAGGAAACACCGTACACTTCTCCAGAGTGGCTGTTGGCAATTTACATCCCGCCCATCAGCGTAGTAAGGCTCCCGTTTCTCCATGGCCTGTCCTGCATTTCTGGTTTTGACGCTTTATTCATCATGGCCCTTTTGACCGATGGGAAGCGAGACTTCTTTGTAGCGCTGATTTGCCTTTCCAGGTTGCTTGGTTGGCCAAAAAGGGCGTATGCGTTTTTTCCTGAATATATTCAGGAAAAAACGCATACGCCCTTTTTGGTCAAGGGCATCATGGTCGAGGTTTTGCCGCTTTTCCTGTGCTTTAAAGGCGATTCGACTCTACCTCCTGAAATCTCTTTCCTGCAATTCTGCCTTGCTTTCAAATCCTCCTCGTTGCCTTCCCTCAATATATTTGTGGACGAGAGTTATCATTTATAACTCTGCAGGTTTGTGAATTGCAGGGCCCCTGAGCTCGATTTTTCAACTCGCTTTTTTGGGAGCTGGCCGCAAAAGCGCAGGATTGCTTCAGGCCCTGTTCTGCTTCCGGGCGGCAGGCTGAGCCTGTGGTTAATTCTTCTTCCTGATGGGAAAATAGAGTGACCTGTGCCTGTCCCAACACCTAGAGCTAGTCTCTCACTGGTTCCCCCTCTTCCCGTTCATCCTCAGGACAAATTGCAACCTGTACGGAACAGGAGGTTGAAGGTGCTGATTCTCGAAGGAGGGAGATTGCTAGTAAAGCGGCTGTAATGGCCAACCCGAGCACAAGGAGATGAGAAATGAGGTGCGTTTTAGAAACCTTTCCCGATCACACGGTGTACCAACTTCTGGCTTTCTCATGCATGTTTTTGATGTAGGAAGATGCCCTTGAACCTAGAGATTTGAGACACATGGGATGGGTACAACGCAGTATTACTTTAAAGGGTCTGCGTTTGCTCACCCAACCTCACCAAACCTCTCAGCCCCAAGAGTGTCCACCCTTATGTCTCAATCAGCTGTGGGTCTAGAGATGGTCAGTCCAGGTGGCATCATAGCCGCTGAACGAATTTTGTAAGAATTTCTCTCTCTTTCACTGTCTTTGTTTCATGGGTTTTTAAAAGTAATTGATTTTTATAATGGGGTTTAGCTGCTTTTCACTGCTGTGTTTATGCCGCTTTACACCCACTTGACTCACTTACAGAGAGATATCAATACATTGCTTTTAAGATTCTTACTAGTCAGATATATTCTTGGGCGGTGAACAGGGGGTGTTGAGTCCAGTTCACTGAGCAAGGAGTAGGTCTTGTCTATTACATATTGGGTTTATGGAACGGTATCTGAGCTAATTTGAAACCCTTGTTTTATGCATCACCCACCTCACCTTTCCCGTTAAGCAGCCATAGTGTGTCTTGTAAACGTGTGACGCTGTTCTGTTTTGTAATTCAGTTCAAGTGTACCGGTTTTTGCATTCCCTCTCTAAGTGATATCTTATGATAAGTGTCTTTTTCTGTGTGACTTATTTCACTTAGAATCGTCGTACCTAAATCCTCTCATCATGCTGCTACTAGCCTTATGACGTTAATTTCATGGCTGAGTGATATGCCATTGTACATAAGGACCACAACTTCCTTATCCATTTTTCTCTTTCCTGGGATATTTAAGGTGTAACGAAGTGGAGGTTCTTGTCAACAGAGCAGCCCTAAACTTTGGGGTGCCTGTGTCTTGCTGATTTTTAGTTTTCCCAATTTATATGCCCATGAGTGGAAGTGCCCTATGCTCTCTAAGCTGAGTTTTTTAGAGGTTTCAGGACACACCGTACACTTCTCCATAGTGGCTGTTCGCAATTTACATCCCGCCCATCAGCGTAGCAAGGCTCCCGTTTCGCCATGGCCTGTCCTGCATTTCTGGTTTTGACACATTATTCAGCATGGCCCTTTTGACCGATGGGAAGCGAGACTTCTTTGTAGCGCTGATTTGCCTTTCCAGGTTGCTTGGTTGGCCAAAAAGGGCGTATGCGTTTTTTCCTGAATATATTCAGGAAAAAACGTATACGCCCTTTTTGGCCAAGGGCATCATGGTCGAGGTTTTGCCGCTTTTCCTGTGCTTTAAAGGCGATTCGAATCTACCTCCTGAAATCTGTTTCCTGCAATTCTGCCTTGCTTTCAAATCCTCTTCGTTGCCTTCCCTCAATATATTTGTGGACGAGAGTTATCATTTCTAACTCTGCAGGTCTGTGAATTGCAGTGCCCCTGAGCTCCATTTTTCAACTCGCTTTCTTCGGAGTTGGCCACTAAAGCGTAGGATTGCTTCAGGCCCTATTCTGGTTCCGGGCGGCAGGCTGAGCCTGTGGTTAATTCTTCTTCCTGATTGGAAAATAGAGTGACCTGTGCTTGTCCCAACACCTAGACCTAGTCTCTCATTGGTTCCCCCTCTTCCCGTTCATCCTCAGGACAAATTGCAACCTGTACGGAACAGGAGGTTAAAGGTGCTGATTCTCCACGGAGGGAGATTGCTGCTAACGCGGCTGGAATGGCGAACCCGAGCACAAGGAGATGAGAAATGAGGTGAGTTTTAGAAACCTTTCCCGATCACACGGTGTACCATATTCTGGGTTTCTCATGCATGTTTTCGATGTAGGAAGATGCCCTTGAACCTGGAGATTTGGGAACCATGAGATGGGTACCACACAGTATTACTTTAAAGGGTCTGTGTTTGCTCACCCAACCTCACCAAACCTCTCAGCCCCAAGAGTGTCCACCCTTATGTCTCAATCAGCTGTGGGTCTAGATATGGTCAATCCAGGTGGCATCACAGCCCCTGAACGAATTTTGTAAGAATTTCTCTCTCTTTCACTGTCTTTGTTTCACGGGTTTTTAAAAGTAATTGATTTTTATAATGGGGTTTAGCTGCTTTTCACTGCTGTGTTTATGCTGCTTTACGCCCACTTGACTCACTTACAGAGGGATATCAATACATTGGTTTTAAGATTCTTACTAGTCAGATATATATTTGGGCGGTGAACAGGGGGTGTTGAGTCCAGTTCACTGAGCAAGGAGTAGGTCTTGTCTATTACATATTGGGTTTATGGAACGGTATCTGAGCTAATTTGAAACCCTTGTTTTATGCATCACCCACCTCACCTTTCCCGTTAAGCAGCCATAGTGTGTCTTCTAAACGTGTGACGCTGCTCTGTTTTGTAATTCAGTTCAAGTGTACCGGTTTTTGCATTCCCTCTCTAAGTGATATCTTATGATAAGTGTCTTTTTCTGTGTGACTTATTTCACTTAGAATCGTCGTACCTAAATCCTCTCATCATGCTGCTACTAGCCTTAGGACGTTAATTTCATGGCTGAGTGATATGTCATTGTACATAAGGACCACAACTTCCTTATCCATTTTTCTCTTTCCTGGGATATTTAAGGTGTAACGAAGTGGAGGTTCTTGTCAACAGAGCAGCCCTAAACTTTGGGGTGCCTGTGTCTTGCTGATTTTTAGTTTTCCCAATTTATACGCCCATGAGTGGAAGTGCCTTATGCTCTCTATGCTGAGTTTTTTAGATGTTTCAGGAAACACCGTACACTTCTCCAGAGTGGCTGTTGGCAATTTACATCCCGCCCATCAGCGTAGTAAGGCTCCCGTTTCTCCATGGCCTGTCCTGCATTTCTGGTTTTGACGCTTTATTCAGCATGGCCCTTTTGACCGATGGGAAGCGAGACTTCTTTGTAGCGCTGATTTGCCTTTCCAGGTTGCTTGGTTGGCCAAAAAGGGCGTATGCGTTTTTTCCTGAATATATTCAGGAAAAAACGCATACGCCCTTTTTGGTCAAGGGCATCATGGTCGAGGTTTTGCCGCTTTTCCTGTGCTTTAAAGGCGATTCGACTCTACCTCCTGAAATCTCTTTCCTGCAATTCTGCCTTGCTTTCAAATCCTCCTCGTTGCCTTCCCTCAATATATTTGTGGACGAGAGTTATCATTTATAACTCTGCAGGTTTGTGAATTGCAGGGCCCCTGAGCTCGATTTTTCAACTCGCTTTTTTGGGAGCTGGCCGCAAAAGCGCAGGATTGCTTCAGGCCCTGTTCTGCTTCCGGGCGGCAGGCTGAGCCTGTGGTTAATTCTTCTTCCTGATGGGAAAATAGAGTGACCTGTGCCTGTCCCAACACCTAGAGCTAGTCTCTCACTGGTTCCCCCTCTTCCCGTTCATCCTCAGGACAAATTGCAACCTGTACGGAACAGGAGGTTGAAGGTGCTGATTCTCGAAGGAGGGAGATTGCTAGTAAAGCGGCTGTAATGGCCAACCCGAGCACAAGGAGATGAGAAATGAGGTGCGTTTTAGAAACCTTTCCCGATCACACGGTGTACCAACTTCTGGCTTTCTCATGCATGTTTTTGATGTAGGAAGATGCCCTTGAACCTAGAGATTTGAGACACATGGGATGGGTACAACGCAGTATTACTTTAAAGGGTCTGCGTTTGCTCACCCAACCTCACCAAACCTCTCAGCCCCAAGAGTGTCCACCCTTATGTCTCAATCAGCTGTGGGTCTAGAGATGGTCAGTCCAGGTGGCATCACAGCCGCTGAACGAATTTTGTAAGAATTTCTCTCTCTTTCACTGTCTTTGTTTCACGGGTTTTTAAAAGTAATTGATTTTTATAATGGGGTTTAGCTGCTTTTCACTGCTGTGTTTATGCCGCTTTACACCCACTTGACTCACTTACAGAGAGATATCAATACATAGCGTTGAAGATTCTTACTAGTCAGATATTTTCTTGGGCGGTGAATAGGGGGTGTTGAGTCCAGTTCACTGAGCAAGGAGTAGGTCTTGTCTATTACATATTGGGTTTATGGAACGGTATCTGAGCTAATTTGAAACCCTTGTTTTATGCATCACCCCACCTCACCTTTCCCGTTAAACAGCAATAGTGTGTTTTCTAAACGTGTGACGCTGTTCTGTTTTGTAATTCAGTTCAAGTGTAGCGGTTTTTACATTCCCTCTATAAGTGATATCTTATGATAAGTGTCTTTTTCTGTGTGACTTATTTCACTTAGAATCGTCGTACCTAAATCCACTCATCATGCTGCTACTAGCCTTAGTACGTTGATTTCATGGCTGAGTGATATTCCATTGTACATAAGGACCACAGCTTCTTTATCCATTTTTCTCTTTCCTGGGATATTTAAGGTGTAACGAAGTGGAGGTTCTTGTCAACAGAGCAGCCCTAAACTTTGGGGTGCCTGTGTCTTGCTGATTTTTAGTTCTCCCAATTTATACGCCCATGAGTGGAAGTGCCCTATGCTCTCTAACCTGAGTTTTTTAGATGTTTCAGGACACACCGTACACTTCTCCAGAGTGGCTGTTGGCAATTTACATCCCGCCCGTCACCGTAGCAAGGCTCCCGTTTCTCCTTGGCCTGTCCTGCATTTCTGGTTTTGACACTTTATTCAGCATGGCCCTTTTGACCGATGGGAAGCGAGACTTCTTTGTAGCGCTGATTTGCCTTTCCAGGTTGCTTGGTTGGCCAAAAAGGGCGTATGCGTTGTTTCCTGAATATATTCAGGAAAAAACGCATACGCCCTTTTTGGCCAAGGGCATCATGGTCGAGGTTTTGCCGCTTTTCCTGTGCTTTAAAGGCGATTCGACTCTACCTCCTGAAATCTGTTTCCTGCAATTCTGCCTTGCTTTCAAATCCTCCTCGTTGCCTTCCCTCAATATATTTGTGAACGAGAGTTATCATTTATAACTCTGCAGGTTTGTGAATTGCAGGGCCCCTGAGCTCGATTTTTCAACTTGCTTTTTTGGGAGCTGGCCGCAAAAGCACAGGATTGCTTCAGGCCCTGTTCTGCTTCCGGGCGGCAGGCTGAGCCTGTGGTTAATTCTTCTTTCTGATGGGAAAATAGAGTGACCTGTGCCTGTCTCCACACCTAGACCTAGTCTCTCATTGGTTCCCACTCTTCCCGTTCATCCTCAGGACAAATTGCAACCTGTACAGAACAGGAGGTTAAAGGTGCTGATTCTCGAAGGAGGGAGATTGCTAGTAAAGCGGCTGTAATGGCCAACCCGAGCACAAGGAGATGAGAAATGAGGTGCGTTTTAGAAACCTTTCCCGATCACACGGTGTACCATCTTCTGGGTTTCTCATGCATGTTTTCGATGTAGGAAGATGCCCTTGAACCTGGAGATTTTGGACCCATGGGATGGATACCACGCACTATTACTTTAAAGGGTCTGCGTTTGCTCACCCAACCTCACCAAACCTCTCAGCCCCAAGAGTGTCCACCCTTATGTCTCAATCAGCTGTGGGTCTAGAGATGGTCAGTCCAGGTGGCATCACAGCCGCTGAACGAATTTTGTAAGAATTTCTCTCTCTTTCACTGTCTTTGTTTCATGGGTTTTTAAAAGTAATTGATTTTTATAATGGGGTTTAGCTGCTTTTCACTGCTGTGTTTATGCCGCTTTACACCCACTTGACTCACTTACAGAGAGATATCAATACATAGCGTTGAAGATTCTTACTAGTCAGATATTTTCTTGGGCGGTGAATAGGGGGTGTTGAGTCCAGTTCACTGAGCAAGGAGTAGGTCTTGTCTATTACATATTGGGTTTATGGAACGGTATCTGAGCTAATTTGAAACCCTTGTTTTATGCATCACCCCACCTCACCTTTCCCGTTAAACAGCCATAGTGTGTTTTCTAAACGTGTGACGCTGTTCTGTTTTGTAATTCAGTTCAAGTGTAGCGGTTTTTACATTCCCTCTATAAGTGATATCTTATGATAAGTGTCTTTTTCTGTGTGACTTATTTCACTTAGAATCGTCGTACCTAAATCCACTCATCATGCTGCTACTAGCCTTAGTACGTTGATTTCATGGCTGAGTGATATTCCATTGTACATAAGGACCACAGCTTCTTTATCCATTTTTCTCTTTCCTGGGATATTTAAGGTGTAACGAAGTGGAGGTTCTTGTCAACAGAGCAGCCCTAAACTTTGGGGTGCCTGTGTCTTGCTGATTTTTAGTTCTCCCAATTTATACGCCCATGAGTGGAAGTGCCCTATGCTCTCTAACCTGAGTTTTTTAGATGTTTCAGGACACACCGTACACTTCTCCAGAGTGGCTGTTGGCAATTTACATCCCGCCCGTCACCGTAGCAAGGCTCCCGTTTCTCCTTGGCCTGTCCTGCATTTCTGGTTTTGACACTTTATTCAGCATGGCCCTTTTGACCGATGGGAAGCGAGACTTCTTTGTAGCGCTGATTTGCCTTTCCAGGTTGCTTGGTTGGCCAAAAAGGGCGTATGCGTTTTTTCCTGAATATATTCAGGAAAAAACGCATACGCCCTTTTTGGCCAAGGGCATCATGGTCGAGGTTTTGCCGCTTTTCCTGTGCTTTAAAGGCGATTCGACTCTACCTCCTGAAATCTGTTTCCTGCAATTCTGCCTTGCTTTCAAATCCTCCTCGTTGCCTTCCCTCAATATATTTGTGGACGAGAGTTATCATTTATAACTCTGCAGGTTTGTGAATTGCAGGGCCCCTGAGCTCGATTTTTCAACTTGCTTTTTTGGGAGCTGGCCGCAAAAGCACAGGATTGCTTCAGGCCCTGTTCTGCTTCCGGGCGGCAGGCTGAGCCTGTGGTTAATTCTTCTTTCTGATGGGAAAATAGAGTGACCTGTGCCTGTCTCCACACCTAGACCTAGTCTCTCATTGGTTCCCACTCTTCCCGTTCATCCTCAGGACAAATTGCAACCTGTACAGAACAGGAGGTTAAAGGTGCTGATTCTCGAAGGAGGGAGATTGCTAGTAAAGCGGCTGTAATGGCCAACCCGAGCACAAGGAGATGAGAAATGAGGTGCGTTTTAGAAACCTTTCCCGATCACACGGTGTACCATCTTCTGGGTTTCTCATGCATGTTTTCGATGTAGGAAGATGCCCTTGAACCTGGAGATTTTGGACCCATGGGATGGATACCACGCAGTATTACTTTAAAGGGTCTGCGTTTGCTCACCCAACCTCACCAAACCTCTCAGCCCCAAGAGTGTCCACCCTTATGTCTCAATCAGCTGTGGGTCTAGAGATGGTCAATCCAGGTGGCATCACAGCCCCTGAACGAATTTTGTAAGAATTTCTCTCTCTTTCACTGTCTTTGTTTCACGGGTTTTTAAAAGTAATTGATTTTTATAATGGGGTTTAGCTGCTTTTCACTGCTGTGTTTATGCCGCTTTACACCCACTTGACTCACTTACAGAGGGATATCAATACATTGGTTTTAAGATTCTTACTAGTCAGATATATTCTTGGGCGGTGAATAGGGGGTGTTGAGTCCAGTTCACTGAGCAAGGAGTAGGTCTTGTCTATTACATATTGGGTTTATGGAACGGTATCTGAGCTAATTTGAAACCCTTGTTTTATGCATCACCCACCTCACCTTTCCCGTTAAGCAGCCATAGTGTGTCTTCTAAACGTGTGACGCTGTTCTGTTTTGTAATTCCGTTCAAGTGTAGCGGTTTTTGCATTCCCTCTCTAAGTGATATCTTATGATAAGTGTCTTTTTCTGTGTGACTTATTTCACTTAGAATCGTCGTACCTAAATCCTCTCATCATGCTGCTACTAGCCTTATGACGTTAATTTCATGGCTGAGTGATATGCCATTGTACATAAGGACCACAACTTCCTTATCCATTTTTCTCTTTCCTGGGATATTTAAGATGTAACGAAGTGGAGGTTCTTGTCAACAGAGCAGCCCTAAACTTTGGGGTGCCTGTGTCTTGCTGATTTTTAGTTTTCCCAATTTATATGCCCATGAGTGGAAGTGCCCTATGCTCTCTAAGCTGAGTTTTTTAGAGGTTTCAGGACACACCGTACACTTCTCCAGAGTGGCTGTTGGCAATTTACATCCCGCCCGTCACCGTAGCAAGGCTCCCGTTTCGCCATGGCCTGTCCTGCATTTCTGGTTTTGACACTTTATTCAGCATGGCCCTTTTGACCGATGGGAAGCGAGACTTCTTTGTAGCGCTGATTTGCCTTTCCAGGTTGCTTGGTTGGCCAAAAAGGGCGTATGCGTTTTTTCCTGAATATATTCAGGAAAAAACGTATACGCCCTTTTTGGCCAAGGGCATCATGGTCGAGGTTTTGCCGCTTTTCCTGTGCTTTAAAGGCGATTCGAATCTACCTCCTGAAATCTGTTTCCTGCAATTCTGCCTTGCTTTCAAATCCTCTTCGTTGCCTTCCCTCAATATATTTGTGGACGAGAGTTATCATTTCTAACTCTGCAGGTCTGTGAATTGCAGTGCCCCTGAGCTCCATTTTTCAACTCGCTTTCTTCGGAGTTGGCCACTAAAGCGTAGGATTGCTTCAGGCCCTATTCTGGTTCCGGGCGGCAGGCTGAGCCTGTGGTTAATTCTTCTTCCTGATTGGAAAATAGAGTGACCTGTGCTTGTCCCAACACCTAGACCTAGTCTCTCATTGGTTCCCCCTCTTCCCGTTCATCCTCAGGACAAATTGCAACCTGTACGGAACAGGAGGTTAAAGGTGCTGATTCTCCACGGAGGGAGATTGCTGCTAACGCGGCTGGAATGGCGAACCCGAGCACAAGGAGATGAGAAATGAGGTGAGTTTTAGAAACCTTTCCCGATCACACGGTGTACCATCTTCTGGGTTTCTCATGCATGTTTTCGATGTAGGAAGATGCCCTTGAACCTGGAGATTTGGGAACCATGAGATGGGTACCACACAGTATTACTTTAAAGGGTCTGTGTTTGCTCACCCAACCTCACCAAACCTCTCAGCCCCAAGAGTGTCCACCCTTATGTCTCAATCAGCTGTGGGTCTAGATATGGTCAATCCAGGTGGCATCACAGCCCCTGAACGAATTTTGTAAGAATTTCTCTCTCTTTCACTGTCTTTGTTTCACGGGTTTTTAAAAGTAATTGATTTTTATAATGGGGTTTAGCTGCTTTTCACTGCTGTGTTTATGCTGCTTTACACCCACTTGACTCACTTACAGAGGGATATCAATACATTGGTTTTAAGATTCTTACTAGTCAGATATATATTTGGGCGGTGAACAGGGGGTGTTGAGTCCAGTTCACTGAGCAAGGAGTAGGTCTTGTCTATTACATATTGGGTTTATGGAACGGTATCTGAGCTAATTTGAAACCCTTGTTTTATGCATCACCCACCTCACCTTTCCCGTTAAGCAGCCATAGTGTGTCTTCTAAACGTGTGACGCTGTTCTGTTTTGTAATTCAGTTCAAGTGTACCGGTTTTTGCATTCCCTTTCTAAGTGATATCTTATGATAAGTGTCTTTTTCTGTGTGACTTATTTCACTTAGAATCGTCGTACCTAAATCCTCTCATCATGCTGCTACTAGCCTTAGGACGTTAATTTCATGGCTGAGTGATATGTCATTGTACATAAGGACCACAACTTCCTTATCCATTTTTCTCTTTCCTGGGATATTTAAGGTGTAACGAAGTGGAGGTTCTTGTCAACAGAGCAGCCCTAAACTTTGGGGTGCCTGTGTCTTGCTGATTTTTAGTTTTCCCAATTTATACGCCCATGAGTGGAAGTGCCTTATGCTCTCTATGCTGAGTTTTTTAGATGTTTCAGGAAACACCGTACACTTCTCCAGAGTGGCTGTTGGCAATTTACATCCCGCCCATCAGCGTAGTAAGGCTCCCGTTTCTCCATGGCCTGTCCTGCATTTCTGGTTTTGACGCTTTATTCAGCATGGCCCTTTTGACCGATGGGAAGCGAGACTTCTTTGTAGCGCTGATTTGCCTTTCCAGGTTGCTTGGTTGGCCAAAAAGGGCGTATGCGTTTTTTCCTGAATATATTCAGGAAAAAACGCATACGCCCTTTTTGGTCAAGGGCATCATGGTCGAGGTTTTGCCGCTTTTCCTGTGCTTTAAAGGCGATTCGACTCTACCTCCTGAAATCTCTTTCCTGCAATTCTGCCTTGCTTTCAAATCCTCCTCGTTACCTTCCCTCAATATATTTGTGGACGAGAGTTATCATTTATAACTCTGCAGGTTTGTGAATTGCAGGGCCCCTGAGCTCGATTTTTCAACTCGCTTTTTTGGGAGCTGGCCGCAAACGCGCAGGATTGCTTCAGGCCCTGTTCTGCTTCCGGGCGGCAGGCTGAGCCTGTGGTTAATTCTTCTTCCTGATGGGAAAATAGAGTGACCTGTGCCTGTCCCAACACCTAGAGCTAGTCTCTCACTGGTTCCCCCTCTTCCCGTTCATCCTCAGGACAAATTGCAACCTGTACGGAACAGGAGGTTGAAGGTGCTGATTCTCGAAGGAGGGAGATTGCTAGTAAAGCGGCTGTAATGGCCAACCCGAGCACAAGGAGATGAGAAATGAGGTGCGTTTTAGAAACCTTTCCCGATCACACGGTGTACCAACTTCTGGCTTTCTCATGCATGTTTTTGATGTAGGAAGATGCCCTTGAACCTAGAGATTTGAGACACATGGGATGGGTACAACGCAGTATTACTTTAAAGGGTCTGCGTTTGCTCACCCAACCTCACCAAACCTCTCAGCCCCAAGAGTGTCCACCCTTATGTCTCAATCAGCTGTGGGTCTAGAGATGGTCAGTCCAGGTGGCATCACAGCCGCTGAACGAATTTTGTAAGAATTTCTCTCTCTTTCACTGTCTTTGTTTCACGGGTTTTTAAAAGTAATTGATTTTTATAATGGGGTTTAGCTGCTTTTCACTGCTGTGTTTATGCCGCTTTACACCCACTTGACTCACTTACAGAGAGATATCAATACATAGCGTTGAAGATTCTTACTAGTCAGATATTTTCTTGGGCGGTGAATAGGGGGTGTTGAGTCCAGTTCACTGAGCAAAGAGTAGGTCTTGTCTATTACATATTGGGTTTATGGAACGGTATCTGAGCTAATTTGAAACCCTTGTTTTATGCATCACCCCACCTCACCTTTCCCGTTAAACAGCCATAGTGTGTTTTCTAAACGTGTGACGCTGTTCTGTTTTGTAATTCAGTTCAAGTGTAGCGGTTTTTACATTCCCTCTATAAGTGATATCTTATGATAAGTGTCTTTTTCTGTGTGACTTATTTCACTTAGAATCGTCGTACCTAAATCCACTCATCATGCTGCTACTAGCCTTAGTACGTTGATTTCATGGCTGAGTGATATTCCATTGTACATAAGGACCACAGCTTCTTTATCCATTTTTCTCTTTCCTGGGATATTTAAGGTGTAACGAAGTGGAGGTTCTTGTCAACAGAGCAGCCCTAAACTTTGGGGTGCCTGTGTCTTGCTGATTTTTAGTTCTCCCAATTTATACGCCCATGAGTGGAAGTGCCCTATGCTCTCTAACCTGAGTTTTTTAGATGTTTCAGGACACACCGTACACTTCTCCAGAGTGGCTGTTGGCAATTTACATCCCGCCCGTCACCGTAGCAAGGCTCCCATTTCTCCTTGGCCTGTCCTGCATTTCTGGTTTTGACACTTTATTCAGCATGGCCCTTTTGACCGATGGGAAGCGAGACTTCTTTGTAGCGCTGATTTGCCTTTCCAGGTTGCTTGGTTGGCCAAAAAGGGCGTATGCGTTTTTTCCTGAATATATTCAGGAAAAAACGCATACGCCCTTTTTGGCCAAGGGCATCATGGTCGAGGTTTTGCCGCTTTTCCTGTGCTTTAAAGGCGATTCGACTCTACCTCCTGAAATCTGTTTCCTGCAATTCTGCCTTGCTTTCAAATCCTCCTCGTTGCCTTCCCTCAATATATTTGTGGACGAGAGTTATCATTTATAACTCTGCAGGTTTGTGAATTGCAGGGCCCCTGAGCTCGATTTTTCAACTTGCTTTTTTGGGAGCTGGCCGCAAAAGCACAGGATTGCTTCAGGCCCTGTTCTGCTTCCGGGCGGCAGGCTGAGCCTGTGGTTAATTCTTCTTTCTGATGGGAAAATAGAGTGACCTGTGCCTGTCTCCACACCTAGACCTAATCTCTCATTGGTTCCCACTCTTCCCGTTCATCCTCAGGACAAATTGCAACCTGTACAGAACAGGAGGTTAAAGGTGCTGATTCTCGAAGGAGGGAGATTGCTAGTAAAGCGGCTGTAATGGCCAACCCGAGCACAAGGAGATGAGAAATGAGGTGCGTTTTAGAAACCTTTCCCGATCACACGGTGTACCATCTTCTGGGTTTCTCATGCATGTTTTCGATGTAGGAAGATGCCCTTGAACCTGGAGATTTTGGACCCATGGGATGGATACCACGCAGTATTACTTTAAAGGGTCTGCGTTTGCTCACCCAACCTCACCAAACCTCTCAGCCCCAAGAGTGTCCACCCTTATGTCTCAATCAGCTGTGGGTCTAGAGATGGTCAGTCCAGGTGGCATCACAGCCGCTGAACGAATTTTTTAAGAATTTCTCTCTCTTTCACTGTCTTTGTTTCATGGGTTTTTAAAAGTAATTGATTTTTATAATGGGGTTTAGCTGCTTTTCACTGCTGTGTTTATGCCGCTTTACACCCACTTGACTCACTTACAGAGAGATATCAATACATAGCGTTGAAGATTCTTACTAGTCAGATATTTTCTTGGGCGGTGAATAGGGGGTGTTGAGTCCAGTTCACTGAGCAAGGAGTAGGTCTTGTCTATTACATATTGGGTTTATGGAACGGTATCTGAGCTAATTTGAAACCCTTGTTTTATGCATCACCCCACCTCACCTTTCCCGTTAAACAGCCATAGTGTGTTTTCTAAACGTGTGACGCTGTTCTGTTTTGTAATTCAGTTCAAGTGTAGCGGTTTTTACATTCCCTCTATAAGTGATATCTTATGATAAGTGTCTTTTTCTGTGTGACTTATTTCACTTAGAATCGTCGTACCTAAATCCACTCATCATGCTGCTACTAGCCTTAGTACGTTGATTTCATGGCTGAGTGATATTCCATTGTACATAAGGACCACAGCTTCTTTATCCATTTTTCTCTTTCCTGGGATATTTAAGGTGTAACGAAGTGGAGGTTCTTGTCAACAGAGCAGCCCTAAACTTTGGGGTGCCTGTGTCTTGCTGATTTTTAGTTCTCCCAATTTATACGCCCATGAGTGGAAGTGCCCTATGCTCTCTAACCTGAGTTTTTTAGATGTTTCAGGACACACCGTACACTTCTCCAGAGTGGCTGTTCGCAATTTACATCCCGCCCGTCACCGTAGCAAGGCTCCCGTTTCTCCTTGGCCTGTCCTGCATTTCTGGTTTTGACACTTTATTCAGCATGGCCCTTTTGACCGATGGGAAGCGAGACTTCTTTGTAGCGCTGATTTGCCTTTCCAGGTTGCTTGGTTGGCCAAAAAGGGCGTATGCGTTTTTTCCTGAATATATTCAGGAAAAAACGCATACGCCCTTTTTGGCCAAGGGCATCATGGTCGAGGTTTTGCCGCTTTTCCTGTGCTTTAAAGGCGATTCGACTCTACCTCCTGAAATCTGTTTCCTGCAATTCTGCCTTGCTTTCAAATCCTCCTCGTTGCCTTCCCTCAATATATTTGTGGACGAGAGTTATCATTTATAACTCTGCAGGTTTGTGAATTGCAGTGCCCCTGAGCTCGATTTTTCAACTTGCTTTTTTGGGAGCTGGCCGCAAAAGCACAGGATTGCTTCAGGCCCTGTTCTGCTTCCGGGCGGCAGGCTGAGCCTGTGGTTAATTCTTCTTTCTGATGGGAAAATAGAGTGACCTGTGCCTGTCTCCACACCTAGACCTAGTCTCTCATTGGTTCCCACTCTTCCCGTTCATCCTCAGGACAAATTGCAACCTGTACAGAACAGGAGGTTAAAGGTGCTGATTCTCGAAGGAGGGAGATTGCTAGTAAAGCGGCTGTAATGGCCAACCCGAGCACAAGGAGATGAGAAATGAGGTGCGTTTTAGAAACCTTTCCCGATCACACGGTGTACCATCTTCTGGGTTTCTCATGCATGTTTTCGATGTAGGAAGATGCCCTTGAACCTGGAGATTTTGGACCCATGGGATGGATACCACGCAGTATTACTTTAAAGGGTCTGCGTTTGCTCACCCAACCTCACCAAACCTCTCAGCCCCAAGAGTGTCCACCCTTATGTCTCAATCAGCTGTGGGTCTAGAGATGGTCAATCCAGGTGGCATCACAGCCGCTGAACGAATTTTGTAAGAATTTCTCTCTCTTTCACTGTCTTTGTTTCACGGGTTTTTAAAAGTAATTGATTTTTATAATGGGGTTTAGCTGCTTTTCACTGCTGTGTTTATGCCGCTTTACACCCACTTGACTCACTTACAGAGGGATATCAATACATTGGTTTTAAGATTCTTACTAGTCAGATATATTCTTGGGCGGTGAACAGGGGGTGTTGAGTCCAGTTCACTGAGCAAGGAGTAGGTCTTGTCTATTACATATTGGGTTTATGGAACGGTATCTGAGCTAATTTGAAACCCTTGTTTTATGCATCACCCACCTCACCTTTCCCTTTAAGCAGCCATAGTGTGTCTTCTAAACGTGTGACGCTGTTCTGTTTTGTAATTCAGTTCAAGTGTACCGGTTTTTGCATTCCCTCTCTAAGTGATATCTTATGATAAGTTTCTTTTTCTGTGTGACTTATTTCACTTAGAATCGTCGTACCTAAATCCTCTCATCATGCTGCTACTAGCCTTAGGACGTTAATTTCATGGCTGAGTGATATGCCATTGTACATAAGGACCACAACTTCCTTATCCATTTTTCTCTTTCCTGGGATATTTAAGGTGTAACGAAGTGGAGGTTCTTGTCAACAGAGCAGCCCTAAACTTTGGGGTGCCTGTGTCTTGCTGATTTTTAGTTTTCCCAATTTATACGCCCATGAGTGGAAGTGCCTTATGCTCTCTATGCTGAGTTTTTTAGATGTTTCAGGAAACACCGTACACTTCTCCAGAGTGGCTGTTGGCAATTTACATCCCGCCCATCAGCGTAGTAAGGCTCCCGTTTCTCCATGGCCTGTCCTGCATTTCTGGTTTTGACGCTTTATTCAGCATGGCCCTTTTGACCGATGGGAAGCGAGACTTCTTTGTAGCGCTGATTTGCCTTTCCAGGTTGCTTGGTTGGCCAAAAAGGGCGTATGCGTTTTTTCCTGAATATATTCAGGAAAAAACGCATACGCCCTTTTTGGTCAAGGGCATCATGGTCGAGGTTTTGCCGCTTTTCCTGTGCTTTAAAGGCGATTCGACTCTACCTCCTGAAATCTCTTTCCTGCAATTCTGCCTTGCTTTCAAATCCTCCTCGTTGCCTTCCCTCAATATATTTGTGGACGAGAGTTATCATTTATAACTCTGCAGGTTTGTGAATTGCAGTGCCCCTGAGCTCGATTTTTCAACTCGCTTTTTTGGGAGCTGGCCGTAAAAGCGCAGGATTGCTTCAGGCCCTGATCTGCTTCCGGGCGGCAGGCTGAGCCTGTGGTTAATTCTTCTTCCTGATGGGAAAATAGAGTGACCTGTGCCTGTCCCAACACCTAGAGCTAGTCTCTCACTGGTTCCCCCTCTTCCCGTTCATCCTCAGGACAAATTGCAACCTGTACGGAACAGGAGGTTGAAGGTGCTGATTCTCGAAGGAGGGAGATTGCTAGTAAAGCGGCTGTAATGGCCAACCCGAGCACAAGGAGATGAGAAATGAGGTGCGTTTTAGAAACCTTTCCCGATCACACGGTGTACCATCTTCTGGGTTTCTCATGCATGTTTTCGATGTAGGAAGATGCCCTTGAACCTGGAGATTTTGGACCCATGGGATGGATACCACGCAGTATTACTTTAAAGGGTCTGCGTTTGCTCACCCAACCTCACCAAACCTCTCAGCCCCAAGAGTGTCCACCCTTATGTCTCAATCAGCTGTGGGTCTAGAGATGGTCAGTCCAGGTGGCATCACAGCCGCTGAACGAATTTTTTAAGAATTTCTCTCTCTTTCACTGTCTTTGTTTCATGGGTTTTTAAAAGTAATTGATTTTTATAATGGGGTTTAGCTGCTTTTCACTGCTGTGTTTATGCCGCTTTACACCCACTTGACTCACTTACAGAGAGATATCAATACATAGCGTTGAAGATTCTTACTAGTCAGATATTTTCTTGGGCGGTGAATAGGGGGTGTTGAGTCCAGTTCACTGAGCAAGGAGTAGGTCTTGTCTATTACATATTGGGTTTATGGAACGGTATCTGAGCTAATTTGAAACCCTTGTTTTATGCATCACCCCACCTCACCTTTCCCGTTAAACAGCCATAGTGTGTTTTCTAAACGTGTGACGCTGTTGTGTTTTGTAATTCAGTTCAAGTGTAGCGGTTTTTACATTCCCTCTATAAGTGATATCTTATGATAAGTGTCTTTTTCTGTGTGACTTATTTCACTTAGAATCGTCGTACCTAAATCCTCTCATCATGCTGCTACTAGCCTTAGTACGTTGATTTCATGGCTGAGTGATATTCCATTGTACATAAGGACCACAGCTTCTTTATCCATTTTTCTCTTTCCTGGGATATTTAAGGTGTAACGAAGTGGAGGTTCTTGTCAACAGAGCAGCCCTAAACTTTGGGGTGCCTGTGTCTTGCTGATTTTTAGTTCTCCCAATTTATACGCCCATGAGTGGAAGTGCCCTATGCTCTCTAACCTGAGTTTTTTAGATGTTTCAGGACACACCGTACACTTCTCCAGAGTGGCTGTTCGCAATTTACATCCCGCCCGTCACCGTAGCAAGGCTCCCGTTTCTCCTTGGCCTGTCCTGCATTTCTGGTTTTGACACTTTATTCAGCATGGCCCTTTTGACCGATGGGAAGCGAGACTTCTTTGTAGCGCTGATTTGCCTTTCCAGGTTGCTTGGTTGGCCAAAAAGGGCGTATGCGTTTTTTCCTGAATATATTCAGGAAAAAACGCATACGCCCTTTTTGGCCAAGGGCATCATTGTCGAGGTTTTGCCGCTTTTCCTGTGCTTTAAAGGCGATTCGACTCTACCTCCTGAAATCTCTTTCCTGCAATTCTGCCTTGCTTTCAAATCCTCCTCGTTGCCTTCCCTCAATATATTTGTGGACGAGAGTTATCATTTATAACTCTGCAGGTTTGTGAATTGCAGGGCCCCTGAGCTCGATTTTTCAACTCGCTTTTTTGGGAGCTGGCCGCAAAAGCGCAGGATTGCTTCAGGCCCTGTTCTGCTTCCGGGCGGCAGGCTGAGCCTGTGGTTAATTCTTCTTCCTGATGGGAAAATAGAGTGACCTGTGCCTGTCCCAACACCTAGAGCTAGTCTCTCACTGGTTCCCCCTCTTCCCGTTCATCCTCAGGACAAATTGCAACCTGTACGGAACAGGAGGTTGAAGGTGCTGATTCTCGAAGGAGGGAGATTGCTAGTAAAGCGGCTGTAATGGCCAACCCGAGCACAAGGAGATGAGAAATGAGGTGCGTTTTAGAAACCTTTCCCGATCACACGGTGTACCAACTTCTGGCTTTCTCATGCATGTTTTTGATGTAGGAAGATGCCCTTGAACCTAGAGATTTGAGACACATGGGATGGGTACAACGCAGTATTACTTTAAAGGGTCTGCGTTTGCTCACCCAACCTCACCAAACCTCTCAGCCCCAAGAGTGTCCACCCTTATGTCTCAATCAGCTGTGGGTCTAGAGATGGTCAGTCCAGGTGGCATCATAGCCGCTGAACGAATTTTGTAAGAATTTCTCTCTCTTTCACTGTCTTTGTTTCATGGGTTTTTAAAAGTAATTGATTTTTATAATGGGGTTTAGCTGCTTTTCACTGCTGTGTTTATGCCGCTTTACACCCACTTGACTCACTTACAGAGAGATATCAATACATTGCTTTTAAGATTCTTACTAGTCAGATATATTCTTGGGCGGTGAACAGGGGGTGTTGAGTCCAGTTCACTGAGCAAGGAGTAGGTCTTGTCTATTACATATTGGGTTTATGGAACGGTATCTGAGCTAATTTGAAACCCTTGTTTTATGCATCACCCACCTCACCTTTCCCGTTAAGCAGCCATAGTGTGTCTTGTAAACGTGTGACGCTGTTCTGTTTTGTAATTCAGTTCAAGTGTACCGGTTTTTGCATTCCCTCTCTAAGTGATATCTTATGATAAGTGTCTTTTTCTGTGTGACTTATTTCACTTAGAATCGTCGTACCTAAATCCTCTCATCATGCTGCTACTAGCCTTATGACGTTAATTTCATGGCTGAGTGATATGCCATTGTACATAAGGACCACAACTTCCTTATCCATTTTTCTCTTTCCTGGGATATTTAAGGTGTAACGAAGTGGAGGTTCTTGTCAACAGAGCAGCCCTAAACTTTGGGGTGCCTGTGTCTTGCTGATTTTTAGTTTTCCCAATTTATATGCCCATGAGTGGAAGTGCCCTATGCTCTCTAAGCTGAGTTTTTTAGAGGTTTCAGGACACACCGTACACTTCTCCATAGTGGCTGTTCGCAATTTACATCCCGCCCATCAGCGTAGCAAGGCTCCCGTTTCGCCATGGCCTGTCCTGCATTTCTGGTTTTGACACATTATTCAGCATGGCCCTTTTGACCGATGGGAAGCGAGACTTCTTTGTAGCGCTGATTTGCCTTTCCAGGTTGCTTGGTTGGCCAAAAAGGGCGTATGCGTTTTTTCCTGAATATATTCAGGAAAAAACGTATACGCCCTTTTTGGCCAAGGGCATCATGGTCGAGGTTTTGCCGCTTTTCCTGTGCTTTAAAGGCGATTCGAATCTACCTCCTGAAATCTGTTTCCTGCAATTCTGCCTTGCTTTCAAATCCTCTTCGTTGCCTTCCCTCAATATATTTGTGGACGAGAGTTATCATTTCTAACTCTGCAGGTCTGTGAATTGCAGTGCCCCTGAGCTCCATTTTTCAACTCGCTTTCTTCGGAGTTGGCCACTAAAGCGTAGGATTGCTTCAGGCCCTATTCTGGTTCCGGGCGGCAGGCTGAGCCTGTGGTTAATTCTTCTTCCTGATTGGAAAATAGAGTGACCTGTGCTTGTCCCAACACCTAGACCTAGTCTCTCATTGGTTCCCCCTCTTCCCGTTCATCCTCAGGACAAATTGCAACCTGTACGGAACAGGAGGTTAAAGGTGCTGATTCTCCACGGAGGGAGATTGCTGCTAACGCGGCTGGAATGGCGAACCCGAGCACAAGGAGATGAGAAATGAGGTGAGTTTTAGAAACCTTTCCCGATCACACGGTGTACCATATTCTGGGTTTCTCATGCATGTTTTCGATGTAGGAAGATGCCCTTGAACCTGGAGATTTGGGAACCATGAGATGGGTACCACACAGTATTACTTTAAAGGGTCTGTGTTTGCTCACCCAACCTCACCAAACCTCTCAGCCCCAAGAGTGTCCACCCTTATGTCTCAATCAGCTGTGGGTCTAGATATGGTCAATCCAGGTGGCATCACAGCCCCTGAACGAATTTTGTAAGAATTTCTCTCTCTTTCACTGTCTTTGTTTCACGGGTTTTTAAAAGTAATTGATTTTTATAATGGGGTTTAGCTGCTTTTCACTGCTGTGTTTATGCTGCTTTACGCCCACTTGACTCACTTACAGAGGGATATCAATACATTGGTTTTAAGATTCTTACTAGTCAGATATATATTTGGGCGGTGAACAGGGGGTGTTGAGTCCAGTTCACTGAGCAAGGAGTAGGTCTTGTCTATTACATATTGGGTTTATGGAACGGTATCTGAGCTAATTTGAAACCCTTGTTTTATGCATCACCCACCTCACCTTTCCCGTTAAGCAGCCATAGTGTGTCTTCTAAACGTGTGACGCTGCTCTGTTTTGTAATTCAGTTCAAGTGTACCGGTTTTTGCATTCCCTCTCTAAGTGATATCTTATGATAAGTGTCTTTTTCTGTGTGACTTATTTCACTTAGAATCGTCGTACCTAAATCCTCTCATCATGCTGCTACTAGCCTTAGGACGTTAATTTCATGGCTGAGTGATATGTCATTGTACATAAGGACCACAACTTCCTTATCCATTTTTCTCTTTCCTGGGATATTTAAGGTGTAACGAAGTGGAGGTTCTTGTCAACAGAGCAGCCCTAAACTTTGGGGTGCCTGTGTCTTGCTGATTTTTAGTTTTCCCAATTTATACGCCCATGAGTGGAAGTGCCTTATGCTCTCTATGCTGAGTTTTTTAGATGTTTCAGGAAACACCGTACACTTCTCCAGAGTGGCTGTTGGCAATTTACATCCCGCCCATCAGCGTAGTAAGGCTCCCGTTTCTCCATGGCCTGTCCTGCATTTCTGGTTTTGACGCTTTATTCAGCATGGCCCTTTTGACCGATGGGAAGCGAGACTTCTTTGTAGCGCTGATTTGCCTTTCCAGGTTGCTTGGTTGGCCAAAAAGGGCGTATGCGTTTTTTCCTGAATATATTCAGGAAAAAACGCATACGCCCTTTTTGGTCAAGGGCATCATGGTCGAGGTTTTGCCGCTTTTCCTGTGCTTTAAAGGCGATTCGACTCTACCTCCTGAAATCTCTTTC